>NW_026067990.1:4900794-5000174 GCF_014885135.2 Alexandromys fortis
CTCTCCCCCTCCCTCTCCAGTCTGAAGAGCATTCAGGGTTCCCTGCCCTGTGGAAAGTTCAAAGTCCTCCCCCCTCCATCCTGGTCTAGGAAGGTGAACATCCAAACTGGCTGAATTCTTAAACATTGTTGGAAGGGATTCAGCCTCCAATTGAAATATAGTTTTCGTCCACTAGGGGATGCTATAAACACAGAAAGAATTGGTTCTTTCCAGGAGAATGAGGAACTGAAGAAACCAAGTAAACTCTTCTTTCCTGAATTGCATGCTACTGTGGAAGGAATGAACTCTTTCATCCTGCTTGCAAAATACATATATTTCAGAACAATCCTTACTGCTAAGGCTAGTACACACACACACACACACACACACACACACACTCGTAGCACCTTTAAAAGGTCTAGGCATCAGGGACAAAGGCATATTATTGGGATGTGTCTTGAATTGATCTTATTACAAATTTTGACATTATATTCTGTCACAGGAAGAATCAAGAGGGATAAAAGCATCAAGAGGGATAAAAGCATTCACTATATTGCTGCTTTCTCTGGGAGAATATGAGAAGGCTGTGAGGAGCACCAGGGGTGAGACACTAATCAGCTCTTTTCACATAGAGGCACTGGTACCGGTTCTCTAGATACTACCTCAAACTGGTTTCTTAAAGCTGAAGCAGGAGCAGTCAACCAAACCAGTGTTTATGGATGCTGAAGTTGGTGAAAGCACAGATTTAGATAAAATCCAGTCATGTCTGCAACATCTTTGATACTGTTTCTTTCCTCAGCATATATCCCTTGTTTTCTTGGGTTCTAGGTATTTTAAAACTATATTCATGTCTATCTTTCCATATGGAGACCACTGGCTCTGTAAGATTATATATTTTCCATATCTGTAATTCTTGCAGCATGAAAAAGTCCTAGTATAAAGACTGCTAATATCTGTGGATTATTTGCTTATTGATCTGTTTTCACACAAAAAAAGGAATGTTGTCAAAATGTCAGAAAGGATAGTGGTGAGAGTGCACAGGAGATAAGCGAATGTGCAACACCTGACTAAGGGTAGGGGGCAAGGGCTACCCTTCATTGACTGCTCACAAGGTGCGGGGACTGCACTAAAGACTTTATATGAATATCTGACTTAATTGCATAAGTGTTCAATGAAGATATGATTGTTACACAAATTTTACTACTTTTTCTTTAAACCAAATTGTTGGGTTGTGTGTGTGTGTCCCCGTGTGTGTATCTCTGTGTGTGTGTGATATATGCTGTTCTTAGATATGTACAGGACAGCACCTGCGGCTTCCTTATCTCTGGATGTCAGTGGTGCTAACTGGACTTCGGGTGGAGGGCAGAAGAGCCAGTGGGATGTTGTTGAAGCCAGCCCCTGTGTTCACCGAGAAGAGGGTATCTACCTGCTTACTATCTTACTATCATGAGCAAAATTGGAGGAAGTTGCAGCTCCTGGGAGCAAGAGAGTGTCTGATGTGACCAGGCGGGGGTTCTGAACTTCATGACTCTTCTCCCCAGGACACCTTTGCAATGTGGGAAATAAGGGTCTTGTTCAGTCCTGATGGACTTCAAATTCGACACCCTGGGGAATGCTTTATGGAAGAGGAGAAAAAGTCATTGAAGCACTGGCCTAGAAGAAGCTTCACTACAAAGCAAGCTTCCAACCCCTTGTCTGCTTTGCACTCATTTGCTAGCCTGTGGCCCAGGACATGATCTTCACATTTGTCAGCTCTTAGCTAAATCTTTCTCACCTGAAAAGAAAGGAGGCAAGCAAGCAAGCAAAGAGATCCACCTGCCTCTGCCTCCGAGTGCTGGGATTAAAGGCGTGTGCCACCATTGCCCGGCTAGCAAAGAACAATTTTAACTGAAATCTTATGTAATTATTATGAGGCCAAAATGAGAAAACATGTACTCCTGAAATGTGCTAGACTTTATATTTTTTTAAAAAAAATAAGCTGCACTTTAAAAAAAAAAACACTATACTTGTATTATAGCTGGGCACAAACCTTTAATCCCAGCACTCGGGAGACAGTAGCAGGTGGATTTCTGTGAGTTTGAGGCCACCCTGATCTATAAGAGCTAGTTCCAGGACAGACTCCAAAGCCACAAAGAAATTCTGTTTTTAAAAAAATAAATAAATAAATAACAAAACAAAAAAAAACACCACAACTACACTTGTATTTTAAATTGAATTCTTTCTCAAGTGATTTTGGGCACACAGCAAAAAGTTCACAGAGGTCACATAGACACTCTGTGTCATGCACATACACCCCTAAACAGTATATCATGTTGAGCGACAGCTTTTTCTTATAATAATGAGCCTACATGGATACCGCACTATCACTTAAAGCCACACATTATGTTAGGGTTTCACTCTTGGCTGTATGTTCTGAGGGCTTTAACAGATGCATATGAGTGTAGCTACCTTTATAGCATTATACAGAATGGTTCTCCTGTCTTCAAACAGTCCTCTGTGCTCCACCTTGTCATCCTTGCCCATTCCCAGCTCTGGCAGCCACTCACTTCTTCAAATTCTCTTCATAGTATTGCCTTTTCTAGAATATCATGTAGTTACAATCACACAGCATGCAGTCTGGAAAGACTGGCACTTCTTTACCTAGTTGAAAGTGTCTGTTTCTTCCATGTCTTGTTATAGCTTGTTAGCTCATTCCTTGTTAACATTGGATAATGTTTCATTTTCTGGGAGACCACAGTTTGCTTATATGTTCACCTCTTGAAGGACATCCGGTTCACCACCAAAGGTAGCAATTATAAGAATAGTGTAAACATCCATGAGTGTGGTTATGTAGATATTAGGTTTCAGCTTCTTGACACCCAACACTTCTAAATGGAAACTGCATCTGACCATACTCATAAAACTCCCCCGGCAGTTAACTCTTTCTCCTGTGAAGGATCTGTGCAAACAGGATGCTCAGTTTGCAGCAAGATGTTCTTATTAATCAGCTTAGAAATGGCAGAGGCAAGGCAAGTAAACATTGTTCTACAAATTTATTTACACCCGCTTCTGAAGACATTTCCAAACAATTAAACAATCAAGGGGACCTGGAGACACAGCTTTACACTTTAATGCCAAATGATTAAATCTCGGGCAATATTGCCTTTGATGTGTCTGGGCTGGAAGAAGAGGGCAGAGTATTGATTGGGGCCTCCAGGAAGGCAGGAAGCTTACTTAGGCTGCCTGACCACAGACCAATGAAAGCCTGGAGATCTGCAACCTTTTGGATTTAGATTAAAGGCCACTTGCCAGAGAGATAACTAGATTTGCCAGCTTCTGTTTAGTTGGACTGTGCCTGAAGGGACTGATGATGGATTGTGACTTTGGAGGGGTTTTATTGGTTGATTGGGAGGGAGGAGAAACTGAGGAGAGGAATGGGAACAAGATAGGGAGGGCAAGATGGAGGGAGGGAGAGAATATCCATTGGAACAGGATGAGTGACATAGCATTGAGTCCTGACCCTATCAGTGACTGTTGGAATTAAAATTGTCATATGCATTCAACTGGGTAGCCTATAAGTGTGTATATCCCTTGGGTATAATAGCCACACAGTTCCCAAATTCCAGTACCCTCACCATTGAGAATCACTATTCTCGGTTGATTTGATGTATTCAGGGTGCTTATCTTATCCATGCTTATCCTCCACTAAAATGAGGGATCATGAAAGCAGCTGAATGGAACCAAGTTTCAGGGAGGAGGGATTGAACCTTATGTTGGGTACACTGTGGTAAAGAGGCCATAATCAATAATAAAAAGTGCAAAGAGGCTCCCAGAAAAGTCTTCCTCGAGAAGGCTGAGATATACAGAAAAGAGAAAAATTTGGTTGAACTAGTGGATGTATGGCAGAACGTACAAAAGCAGAAAACAGGCAGGTATAGTAGCATTGATGGTAGTCTCTTGCACCAGGCGCTAGTTCAACTTCAACCTGCCTTCCAGGAACTTTCTAAAGGGTAAGTTTAGAAAATAAAATTAATAAAGAAATGTAGGAAGAATAAAAAAGACACCCTTACAAAGGTAAAGAACACTAAGTGGGCCCTTTGTTGTTTAGAATCCCTTCCATTTGCCATGGTACCCGAGTGTGTGCCTATGGGAGAGCAAGAACTGTGTGTCCGTGACAAAATTACCTTTGCAAAAATTGACAAGTTTTGTAAATCTTTGTAACCTCATTACTTTGCTCCATAATACTCACGGAGAATAGCTATACAAACAGTTAGAAGAACATGTTGATGCAGAAGGCAGGCGAAAGGTAAAAGGGCATTTGTAGCGACCAGGAGTGAGCCTTGGCATTGGGTTGGAGGTGTCTAGAGAGGAGCAAAAGAGCACTGGTGACTAGGAATTGGTTCATGGGGAAGGAACAATAGCAGGCAATGAAGAAACCAATTTCACCTTCCTTGCCACTTGGCTCTGGGTCAGCCCTCATTTTCTTTCTTTCTTTCTTTCTTTCTTTCTTTCTTTCTTTCTTTCTTTCTTTCTTTCTTTCTTTCTTTCTTTCTTATTTCTGTCTCTTCCCCGCCATCACCTCCCATTTCCCTCCCCCTTCCCCAATCAAGTCCCCCACCCTCGTCAGCCCAAAGAGCAATCAGGGTTTCCTGCCCTGTGGGAAGTCCAAGGACCTCCCACATCCATCCAGGTCTAGTAAGGTGAGCATCCAAACTGCCTAGGCTCCCTCATTTTCTTCATTTCAGTGTTGTCTAGACATCAAATGACTGAGCTGCTCCCATCCCCAAGGACCCCTTCCTACTGCACTGACCTATACTGCCCTCCCCCAGGGCCACTCAAAGGAGCACAGCTCAAAGACTGGACCTCTTGTTTAGACCTGATAAGACCACTCAGATGGAGATGACTTAATCTTCTCCCATGGGAAGTGCCTTTTTAAAAGAGCTCTCAAATTGGCCAAGAGACGCTGCCTCCATATTAGGATTTTCTATTTTTGTTTGAAGGAAGTTGGCATCTCTCCTGTGTAGAGTTCACTGAAGACTAAATTCTTCCATTAGCCCATTTGCTTTGCAAACAGAGATCCGAGGACATACCACTATGTTCCTGGTGGTCTGAGCATGAGCTCAGCTGCCCAGAGAAAGAGCAATCAATGGGTAAGATTCCATGGCCCCTTCTGAGGCTCATCATCTCTCTATCCTTTCAAGCACAACTGCTTATTTAACAACCACTTCTCATAAGGGATACAGTTGCCTGCAAACCATGTTGAATCTGCTGTAAAACAAAAATATAGGGTTCCTTGTTCAAAAACTATTAGTGGATTTCCAAACAATGGCAGCAAAGGAGGAAACTAAGTGTGGGATCCTTTCTAGATCAGTGCCCTACATAGCCACATAGGTCAGGCATCCAGGAAATTAATGCTGCCTCCCAAAGAATAGGTCTCCTGCCCATTTGGATTCTAAGAGATCCTGATGCTCAGGTCCTCATGCTATGGATAGTTACTGGGGATGGGGGAGGATGTTTGATGTCAGAGCAGAACGAATTGGCTCCATCCTTTGCCTCCTGCTGAAATCCCATCCATACAGCTAACCCAATTCTGCTCCAGGCTGGCTCCCTCTGGGAGGGGCTCCCGTTTGCAGTTGTTGCTGCTGCACTCTTAGTGTTGGATGGAGAGTGGAGGGAGAGAGTGCTCAAGGCAATTTTGATTAAGCAGTGAAGCTTAAGGAAAAATCTGTAAGTTCATGGAATGCTTTTGAATATACATCATCTTTCCATAAAGCTGTGAATATGGGTGATGGCGTTCCATAAATATAGCTCCCTGTGGGTGTCAGTAATTCTTCAATATTCATTGATAGTGACAATATTCAGAACTTGAGACAGATTTCCTTTCTTTCTGACTCAAGGGAAGTTTTCCCAGAGCCACACAGAAGGAGAATCCAATCTGTTCAGTAGAAAAGACTCATTTGCTCCCAGAATAACTTCAATTTCCATTCACATTTGCATTTTTAACCAAAATAGTGGATTTTCCATCAAGCAAAAATTTCAAAAAGGATGGAGACTTAGTTTATGGTTTTGCTTTTCCTTAAAATTTTAATTTTTTTATTACGAGCTTCCTACTTTCTATGATACAATGCTGTCTGCTTTTGTTGCATTTCATCGAAAGTTTTCTCTTGGCTGCTAATTGTTTCTGTAAATATTTAACAAAGGATTTTGATAGAAAAATATATTTTGAGGGCAAAAATCTTAAAGTTGAAATGGAACTTCAATCTTTTCCACATAATGTTCAAAAGCCTGAGCAACTGTAATTCTTGCAAATGTCTGTTTTGCTTGCAGCATTTTCTATTCATCAATAATTCAATTTCAAAATAAAAGACCCATTTCTATGTCCCAAAAGCTATTGGGGAGCCTTTCAGACTACAATATTTCTGACCTTAGGAGAAGCATCTACCAAATGAGGCAGCTTAGCTCCAAAAGCTCCTCTGCTATGCTGAAGGATCCTGTTACAGACCATTTTTTCGTAATTCTAGAAGGCAAAAAAAAAAAAAAAAAGACATTTTATGCTTGGAAATAATAAGTTTAAGCAAATAGTATGGGCCAAGCTTATATTTGCATCCAAGCAATGGTCTGATTACTGCCAGAATGATACTGCTACACGATGAATCATTAATGATCTGTGAGAGTCATAATGGTCTGTCACTAATGCCCATTAATGATCTCTCTATACCGCGAGTACGAGCTTGATGTTTCTGGCCAGTACCTTGGAGAATACTTTAGATATGCCTTAAACTTTCTCTGATCTCTCTCTCTCTCTCTTTCCCTGCGCGTGTCTGCTCCAAATGTAGACAGCAATTGTCTGGGTAGCACCATCTTATAAAGAAGCATGGCTTTGTTAAGGAAGTCGTATTCAGGTAAGATTGATTTAAACAATGTTTTTGAAGGATATAGATTTGAAAGATAATCTTGGGAATTGATGTCTTTGTGGAAAATAACAAATTAATGCTGGGGGAAATCTTTCTGTTTAGGTCTTTTTTTTTCCTTTTTTTTTTTCCTGGATGGGATAGGGATTCTGCATTCCATGCTGTTTGGTTGTTCAGCTTGACTCAGAGAAAAATGAAACCTCTGTTTTGTTTCTTCTAGGAAGAATTTAAGTTTCTGTTATTAAAAACGAGTGTGTACCATTGACGGTTGAGAGCCGTTTATAATTAAAAAATGCTGCTGCGCTGATTCAAAAGAGTTCCTACTTGTAAACTTGCATCAGCTCTACTCACATATCACAACCGTTAACTTGAATTGATGTAGGTAGAAAGAGAACAAGTCGTTGTCATTAGCTTTAAGGGTATTTTTCTCTTGTCTTAGTAACAGGAAATTAAGAGAAGGTGACACACGGCTAGGGAAAGGTGAGCATGCTCTAGTTCTGTGAATCCTATTAGGTGTATCTTCAGGGAAATCACAGATGATAGGCAGTCCATAATGCCACAAGGAAAGTGGGAGAGGATGTTTTCCTCCATGGCGGCCACAGACATGCTGCAGGCAGCCAATGGAACCAACGCCCAAGAACCTCCAGCTTGCGGAAAAACAAGTGCAGGAGAGAAGGTCGCCAGAGTCAGTGGCCACTTTCAAGCCTCTGAAAACAGCAAAACAGTGATGCTTTTAGAGGGTTGAAATTGCTCCAGTGGCGACTTTTTGCTGGGAAATTATAACACGTAACTAAATGAAAAACATGACATCATTTCTCGGAATACTTTTTTCCCAGTCTTCTTATAATTTAAATAAATCAACCTCATCAAACAAAGATTTTCATTGAAACCTTTTCACTTTCTTTATCACTAAACTTGAAAGGATTCCAGCAAGTGTAAAGCTCTCTAAATGTTTTATTTTGCTAGAACATTTTGTCCAGATGAGTGATGGCTCATTGTGATATTTTTGTTTCTTCAAAATAAGTCCCTGTCCCAAACTTCTGGGTAGAAATCCCGTGTTCATGTGAGTAATTGGGATTGGCATAGTTTCTTTTCAAATGTCTTTTATGATCGACTACATTACTTGGGGAGATTCTATAGCAACCCCAAATGAAAATTTGGATTGATTTGCCATATTACATGGGCATCATTTGTTTGGTTATTTTGAGTTGAGCTTCCCATGCAAAAGAGAAAAAGGGCTTACATGAAAGGTTACATCAGCAAAAACAATAGATCATCAAATAGTTTGTGAGATTTGTTTAGTGTTTAAAAGTTTATGTTTTTACAGTCTGTGCCTCTGATAGATGCATGAGAGTTTACACCTGATGGATAGGGACAGACCATGATTCCTAAAGGACTGCGGACTCTATTTCCCCTGATTTAGAATAAAGCATACGTGGCTGAAGAGTTTCTGTTTATCACTCTGTTTGTAAAATATATTCTCTGCTGAGTAAGGTCTGTGACACAGGTAATCCTTACTAATCAATTATTGCACTGCCATGTTCATCTCTTCATTGGAAATGGCCATGTTGCCCAAACCGATTTTATGCTTACAAAGGACTTTGAGATTGACTGACAGAATGTTACAAGTAGGCGTGCTCATTTTAATAGGTGTATATAATGGGAAACCTAGATCCTATGCAGAAAGGGCCACAAGCCAGGATTCACGTCAGCCATGGGGCAGTTGCTTCAGTTGTTCTTTTTAGAAACGAATATGAAGAGTACCTGATGTGACAAAAAAAAAAAAATGTTGCTGAGTTCCTGGTAGAACAGTGCAAATGGGAGCAGGAGAAAGAATTATGCAATGAAAGAATAGCAAACCCCAAGAAAGGTGAGGCAGTTTGTTTTGTTGCCTTCAGGTAGGAAAACATTTCACTCCTCATGTACAGGGAAGACTGGTCAGCCGTCAGATCTACAAGCTCTCTAAGGAACTCACTTGAACAGCTCTCAATGCAAGAATATTCACCTTAAGTCCCTGAACTCCCTTTTAGTTCACTCCGATGCCTGTCGGCAGGCCCTTACGGATGCTAAAGAACAGAGCTTAGCTGTTCTCTGAGTAACCTTTCGCAGTCTGAAAGCCTGCATGATCTTATATGAGGAACTCGAGTTTTGTTAGCTTACTCCTTGAGGTTTGTTTGTTTATGGCTTATAGATAGGCTCTTTTATAACACTGGCCACCGGCAGCTGCTGGCTTTTGATGCCTTATCCCCCTTTCCTTACCTCCGAAGTGCTGCAACTACAGGCATGTGCTACCAGACTCTGGGATTACAGACATGTGCCACCACACACTGGGATTACAGACACATGCCACCACACGTAGCCCTTAGTCTTACCCTTATTTCTAGCATACTATATTTCATCAGAGCCATTTTCTACTCTCGGGGCTGTTCTCCTTGCCCTGCAGCCATTTGCTTCTCTATCTGGTCGCAGTTTCTCAAGGGTCCTTCATGTTGTTCTCTATTTGGTACTCTATTCACTGACCATTCTTATACCTACCCATTAATTCAAATATATAGACTTAGAGTTTTCAAATTACAGAGCAGATGAAGGCAGATTTTATTCTCTTGGGGAACTTTAAGAAACATCACATAAAAATCATCTTACTATAGTTACTTGTGAAATAATGAAGTTATTGGGTTATTTATTGCTTTGATTATTATTGTGTGAGTGTATGTGTATGATGTGTACATAGACATGTATGTGCCACAGAACTTGCACAGAGGCCAGAGAACAACTTTGTAGAGTAGATTCTCTTTTTCCATCTTTACATGAGTTCTGGAGTTGAATTTAAGTCATCAAACTTTTACAAGAAGCTTCAAAAAAAAAACCCCTTTTACATTTACCTGGCAAGCTCTCTTACTGACCTAAGTTATAATGTTTTAGGCAACAATTCTTTAGTATATTTTACATGGGATGCAAAAGTGAACTGTAAGATATTCACTCACTCCAAACATTAAAGCATTGCTGCCTGGGCACTACTTGAAAATGCCATCTTGTAACATTGCAGTTCTTATTGCCTGGTTTGTAGATAGTCAACTTGTATAGATAGTCAGTGTTTGCTTGTTGCTTATTTTTGAGTTATTATATAACAAAAATGGCTACAAAGAGCACTGAAGACATCAATATATTTCTCTCTGAAATTATAAAGTAATGCGTGTTGATCATATTCAGGAAAAACCCAAATACTCTCCTTACTTCCTATCTTTAGAACACACAGTGATAGCGTGTGTTTGTCATTCAGAAGAAAGGTATCCTCCTGTGTGGAAAGTGCTGAGAAGTCTCCAGGGATTCTGGTCTTAGGAAAGAAAGATGAATATGCTATACTTTTTCCTCCCAGCCGTGCTATTGCTTGACAAGTGTTGCATATAATAGAATAGTTTCCCAAAAGTTATGTGCAAATTGAGTTGCATTTGAAATTAACCTGGGGTTTGTAGTAAGAATATGAAATTGCTTTATGAGTTTGTCTAAAGTTGAGATACCTTGTATAATGGACATATTTGATGGATCACTCTTTAATATATCCATTAAAAGTATGTTTTTAATATTAGAATGAAAACATGGTATCTATATCCTGTTCAAAAGGACACAATTGACCAGTGCTTGTCAAGGTCATAAATACTATATTTTATCATAATAATGCTTCATTTTGCAGAATGGATGTTAAAAATATTTATATTTAAAACTGCTTATCATTTTAGCAAGTATGGGCATGAGTTAGCATACAGGACCTTCTCATTGCCTGAGAGAGTGACTGTTACTTAGACATATACAAAGCTTCTAGAGGACCCAGAGCTGAGAAAGCATACTGAGATTCTTTCTTTGGTCATGTGCATACATTTTCATTGTAAAAACTAAATATAGTAATACTCTTTATAAGAAGCACAATTTAATATCCTTAAAAACATTTGTAATTTGGGATCTGAAGAGATGGTTCAGTGGTAAAGAGTGTGTACTGCTCTTCTAGAAAACCTGATTTTGATTCCCAGTAACCATATTGGACTCTTGCTTCAGTGGATCTGAAGTACTCTTTTGGCCTCTATGAATATCTGAACTAATATGCTCATATCAATATACAGACATATGTATATAAAATTTAAAAATGAAATAAATACTTAAAATCAGATTTTTAGTTCTATTGAAGCAAACTTATAGATGGAGACTGCCTGTTCATTTCCCTGCCACCATGCTGCAAATCATCACACAGAAACTATACTAATTAGAACACTGGTCAATAGCTTAAGCATATTTCTAGCTAACTTTTACATCTTAAATTAACCCATTTCTATTTATCTGTGAATCACCACGAGGCTGCGCCCTACCGGTAAGTTTCTGACTGCCAGCTGATGCCTTTCTTTTTCAGCAGCTACATGGCATCTCCCTGACTCTGCCTACTTTCTCTGTTTGGATTTCCTGCCTGGCTTTACTCTACTAAGCCACTGGCCAAAACAGCTTCTTTAATAAACAATGGTAATAAAACAGATTCATAGCATACAGAGGGGAATCCCATATCAACAAGTACATTGATGAGGAAGAATAATTCCCAATCACCCAGTAATGTAAATCAAATACAATCTTTAAATGTCACGTTCCCCACACCCTTCCTCATAGAAAAACCCTTTATGTTTTCATATTGAATGCCAAGTTAGAGTCAGAGAGAACTGACTTCCTTTTTGGTAAGCAAAACCCAGAGCACTGTGACAACACAATCTAGTGTTACCTTCTTCCTTTTTCAAGAATTACTGTTTCAGCCACTTAGTCTTGTTGATTGAATCCAGAGGAAGCTTTCCATTTCATTACTGTGTACTCCATGTAGTATCTTGTAGTATACCAGAAATACTAAAGAAGACACCACAACGAAGGGCCATAACCCCAATTTCTAGAAAGCCACAGTCTGGTTGCCAGGCTATCTTACATCAAATACACCTTGAGAAGGGTTGTAATGACAATAAAAACCCCACTAGAAATCAAGGTTAAGCCAAATGCCTTTTGTTAGCTAGATTTGGGGTAGCTTCATTGAGATAATAATTATTTATGTGTTACATTTTCATTTTGAGACAGAGTGTTACTATGTTAAACAAATAAGTATATTTGAGTAAAGAACTTAAATACTTGTGACTTCAGTACATGTCCTTCTAGATGCTGGTCTCTTCTTCACAACTAAGTGGGGTTTCTTCCCTGCCTAGAACTTTCACAATTCTTTCTGATCGAGCCACTCATATGCCATTAGTCCTAAACTCACCTGCATTGTGTTATTTGTATGTTTGCTTTCCCCACTGGATTATAAGGTCTAGGGAATCAGGGCCTAGAGTCAACATCTTTAAAATATTTCATTATACGTATTTATTTCTGTGTATGTTTGTGAGTGCATATGTGGGGGCACACATGCGATAGCATGCCTGTGGAGATCAGAGGGCAGCTTTTAGGGGTTGGCCCTTTCCTTCTGCCATGTCAGTTCTGGGGATTGAACTCATGTTATTAGGTTTGATGGCAAGCACCTTTATTCTCTGAGTCACCTTGCTTGCCCAGTGCTTCTTGTTATCTCACTAATAAACAGCACTAGACTAATGATGATAATAGCTGGAAATATTACATGTCAGCTAACATTGATTGGGTCCTGATAATTGCTTGCCTTCTGAAGTAAACACTGATGTATAGAGGTTTACTAACATAATCAGGAGAGAAATCTTGTTGCGGTTACTATTACTAGCCATGAGAACAATACAAATCTTAACAGGATGGCCTAACAAGCTTAGCAAAGTACACAAAAGTTGTGAAGAATTCTTTCGCCCTCTTTGATAAACTCACCAATTGTTTACTAAGAACTTACTATGTTCCAGGCAGAGAGTTCATGCCTGGGGATAAAATACAGAAGAAAATATAGGTTTTATAGACCAGAAGTGACAAAAGAAGGCTTTTGGCCTCATTCTCCAGGTTGCACCATAACCTGCTACAAACACGAAGAAAAGTAGATGTAAGAACAGGAAGTCACTTTCTAATTTTTCTCCTTTCTACAACATTTCCTTTTCTTAGTATGTGAGTCACTTTCTCTTAGCTGTAGCACTTTCTTTGCTTTTCTTCTTAAAAAAAAAAAAGAAGAAGCATGAGTAAGTATCCTAATGGTTTGACTGGATGACCAAGAATGACAGCTACTATTAATTAACCTTCAACGCTGTGTCCACCTTAAATATTCCATAGATGTAACTAATTCTCCCTAAACATCTACAGTGTAGGTAAATAATCCATATAGAGAGAGCGGGGCTCAGAGAGGTTTAATACATGGACAAAGCTGTCTATAAATGAGCCCTAAAATCAGTCTTTCAGATACAGTAGATTTGAAACATGTTGATTTATTGATTAATTGTTGCAATTCTAATGGACAGATCTTTGCATATTCAAAATTTCACTGTAGGATGTTCATAGTATTTGATGACATTCAATGTTGTCTAAGTACAGGATTTCTATAGGACAAACATCTATATTCTGTCCTGAAAATGCTACACCACATCTGTTGCCAAACTATAGCATGTACCATTGTCATCTTCTGTCAAACTGGTTAAAGCTGGAGACTCCAAACTGAATTTTTGGAACACAATGATCTATGTTTGATAATGCTCCATTGGCCACTAACAGGAAGGCCAAATCCATTTAGTTTTGTATCTTCCTGTAAACGGTCCTCTCCACTAATGTCTTGCTTATTGGTGCTCATTGTTCTTCCCGTACCAACTCGGCCCACAAAAGTGAAGCATGAAATACTCTTTAAAGTTGTTTTGCTATTTGTGCATAATAGATTTACTTCGATGTGGTATGCATTTTATCTGTTTAAAAGGTGCACACAAGTAACCTCTTCCATTTTCAAGAGGTAGAAGATTTCCATCACTCTAGAAAGGTTACTTTTGTAGTAAAGCACATCTTTCAGTTAACAACCACTACAACCAGAAATAACTACTGAACTTATTTCTATCAGATAGGTTACTTTTCCCTATTACAGAAATTTATGTGCATGGGGCATTCAGTCTGAGGACTTGCAGGGACAGGATTCCCCATTTGGGCTGAAGATTCATAAAGGTAAGAACTAGTGGGTGGCTGCTCTGCTTTGTTGCAAGGGAGAGGGTGGCCCTTTGTTTGTCCTGGACACCCAGCTAAGCTTACACTGAAATAATCACACAGAAACTGTATTAATTTAAATGCTGCCTGGCCCATTAGCTCTAACTTCTTATTGACTAACTCTTACATCTTAGTTTAACCCATTTCTATCAATCTGTGTATCACCACGAGGTCATGGCCTGCCAGAAAAGTTTCAGTACATCTACCTCCAGCCACAGATCCATGGCATCTCCCTGACTCTGCTTTCTTCCTCCCAGAATTCAGTTCTGTCTTCTCTGCCTACCTAAGTTCTGCCCTATCAGGCCAAGCAGTTTCTTCATTGATTAACCAATGAAAACAACATATCAACAGAAAGACCTCCTATACCACTGCTTCACTGGTCTTTCAGCTTTCACCCCATTATATCTGACTCAGGTTTTTATTATTAAGATCAATTAGAACCCATGCTACATCATGGAAGCATTACACTATATGCTATTTGCTTCTGTCTGAACTTGTCTATTCATGATACGTTTGAAATTCATTCATGTTTTTATGTATGTTAGTAACACAACATTTTTAATGAAAATTACAAACATATTTATTTAGTGTACCTAACTTGGAACACTGACTAAAGTATAACGTAACTAATCCATCCAAGGGTTCCTAAAAGGTTTATATACAAAGCAAAATATATGAAAAACTAAGTAATCTAAATGTAGACATATAACCAGCTACCCTTTCCAAGACACGCATAATTGAAAATAATGCTCACACATTGCCTCATATGTAAATGAACAATGAGCTATTGAGATGATGGCTATCCCATTCTACACATTGCAGCAGAAAATGTCTCTAAGGTAACACAACGTTTTATTGCAGAATACTAGTTTATTGCAGGATGATGACAGTTTGCATATTTATGCAGTCAGGACCATCTAGATTATTTTGCAGACTGGACTTTAATGAGCAAATCTTCTGCAAACACCTTTAGAGTGAAGTTTCTTTGAACAAATCTTTTCATTTGATTTGGACCGACAGACACCTCCAGTGAAATCATTGGTTCAGAATGTTGCTATAAATTAAACTTAAGCTGCTGCCCAACATCTTCTACAAATAGTTGCACAATTTTTCACCCCCACCAGAAGTGCAGGAGAGTTCTTGTTGCTCATATAATCATCACCACATTTTATGGCTTTTGGTTATTTTCATTGTTCTCCTCTTGTGGTTGTATTGTGGTCTTGCATTGTGGTTTAAATTTGCATCTTTCCAGTAACTAATGCTATTGAGGCTTCCATGTCTAATTGTACATCTTTTAAGAGAATTATTTGTTTAAGATTTTTTTCTATTTTTGTTATTTAATTGCTTCAGCACTCCTCATTATCTTTTAGATGTCTTTGGCATCACTTTTATTTTTCATAATAATGGTGCAGTGGGAATTTGTATTAATAGCTTTTGGTTTCTTTATAGTGATTTAAAATTTTATTAGTGTTTTCTTGCCTTATTCTACTAGTGGTTTAAAATTTTACTGATATTTTCAAACAACCACATGATTACATGGGTAATTATTTCCATTCCATTCCCTTATCATTGAATTCTTTTCTAAATCTTATTACTTTCTCTTACTTATTCAGAGTTCAATTTATTCTTCTTTTTCTAAATTTTTGAGATTGTAACCTATGTCACTTCTTCTATTACTTTGTTTTTGTTTTTATAAAAGATATTTATAGCTACAAATTTCTTTTTAAGGGTTGCTTTAAATTTATTTCATTTTTACAATATATTGTAGATAGAATATCATTATATTTAAAGCATTTATCAACTTACTCTTTGAATATTTCTTTTACTCCTGATTTATTTACATATAGAATGCTTGATTTCCAATTTTGAAGCCTATAGTTTATCCCTGGTTGAGACGCTATGTTTAGTATTTTTATAGTTAAGTCACATATTTTATTTGTCTTAAGCCATGGAAACGTGCTTAGATTTATGTCATATTCCAGTGTATGGTTTACTCACTAAACATTCCATTTGTATTTTTGAAGTCTTTTGTTTAGCTTCTTTTGTCCTGAAAATGTATTTTATATCTCTTTATCTTTGAAGAATTATTTTTTGCTAGCTATGTAATAGATGTTTGACAGATTTTGACTTTCTTCCAGAATTTTAAAGACAATATGTTTTCCATTATCTTCCGTGATTATATATATATATATATATAATGTATATATTATATTATATGTATAGGAAGTTATACACCTCTCTGATAGCTATTGTACTGTACATGGTATTTTGTGTTGTCTCTAGACTTCAATTTTGTAGTGTAGCAGTTTGGTTATAAATACCTACTTCTTGCACATTGTTGCTTGTTTTCTTCATCCTTCTTGGTATTCCCTGAGATCCTTAGATACATAAGGTATTGCCCTTCTTTAATCTTTGAAGCATTGTAGGATATTTTCTGCTATTTTATTCTCTTGCTTGTCTCTTCCCAGGACTGTATTTTGACCTTGCTAAATGTTTTGCTCTTACCTCAGAGATATACAGTATTATGGACTTAAACATTTCATTTCATTTTGTTGCTTTTTGGATACTTTTAGACTGCACACAACAACTAAAACATTTCTTTTCCTGCCATATTCAGTCATCTGACTACTCCTTAAAAACATTCAGTATCTTTGGTGGCCTTTGTTTCTTTTCTTGCTTTTTCATTTTTTTTCTATTTATAGCTTTCTTCTCATTGCTGAATTTATTTCTTTCCAACCAAACCTGTTAAAATAGTTATTATGCTATTTTATTTCTTCTGATACCAATTCTATAAACTCTATCTTTTAAAATGTTTTGTATTTTCTTATCTATTAGCAACTTTCCCCCTGGTTACTGTTATTTATCTTTTCTGGATGGTACCATATGGGAAAAGCCCCTAGCAAGTAAATTGTGTCAGTGTCTCTAAATGTGAATACCTTTTTTTCTTTATCTTAAAGCAAGATGGAGTTGAGCTTTGTTGTTGCTTTAGTTATTTTCAATTCACCACAGGCTTTGCATCACTTACCAGCAATATCAACAAACCTGATTTTCCCAGGCTTTTATGTCTGGCAGCTTGGTAGGTTTCTTTCTATTCTCTTCTTCCCTTAACCTCTTTCTTCTGCAGACTATTTGTACCAGAATGTTGACAAAAGTGGCTTTTCTTTGTTGGATCACCTGTCCCTCCAGGAAATAAAGGGTCACTGGACAGTTTTTTAGTGTGCTAGTGCATTTTCCCTGTGGTATTATCTTAGTTCTTCTCATACTGTGTACTTAGAATTTTATTTTGGGTAAGAGCATTCAGCTCTCTTTCCAATTCTCCAAGTTAGACAACCACTAATTCCCACACATCGAAAGTCTAGAACGTAGAAACATTCTGTTTCATAATTTCTTAATATTAAAATAAATAAACTTTTTATTATTAGAATAATATACATCAATCATATCCCTCAATTATGTGCATGTTTGATTATGGAATAACTACATATCAGGGTCATTCATCTCAGACCCCAGTCCAAATGTCAGAATTTGGTTATAGTATATTTTGAATGAAATACTACTGATAATTCTAGGGCCTGTGCATCAGCAGATAAGAGTATTTGGAAATAAGATAAAGGGAAAACTTGGCCTTTGTCTGTCTATGGTTAAATACTAATTGGAGTTAAACTGTAATCTGAAACTTTAGTGAACCAGAAGTTATATATAACACATTTAGCCAGCATAGGAAAGCTGTGAAGAATGTATAAGGTTAGAGTGGAATGTAAGTAAATAATCCATTCTATGATGGATTTTTGATAAAATGCTTTGATTTCATCTAAATTTGTTCATATTTTAACTCCTATAAGAATACCGAGCAAAGAAAGAATTCACACGTTTTTCAGCTTTTGCTAACTGTAGCTTCAAAAGGCTCATATAATATTAGAATACTGGGGAAGGAAAAGTCACTGTTAAAGCACAAGGTTTCCCATCTGTCTTCATTTTCATATTTAGAATTATGACCTTGTTGAACTTAGAAGACATTTTTACAGAAAATTGAATAAGGACTCTTATGAAAGTAATACCCAATGAGGAAAAAAACTTCTAAAATCACTACCAGTATTCATATGTATTTAAGCGCCTTATTGTTCATAATAGTATATTTTGGAGCAGTCTTTCATATTAGTGGGCTATACTTTGCTATCTAATTTGAAGATAAGGAAAGAGTAATCATTATCCTAATTCTACATTTTGTTGGATATTTAAAGTAGATCATAAGAATGTATTCATCTCATCGGTGTCTTAAGCATTTCTAAAGTAGGTTTAAGAAAGTCATTCTCTATAAGAAATAGGGTGTATTCATTCCACAGTTATTTCCCCGTTGTCTCTCATAGTACTTCATCATGTTCAAAGGTGATGTGATCATGGATCTTTGGTAATGTTACTTTGAGCATTTACGACACATTCTCAGGAAGCTTGAACTAACTTGAAGATCCTGTGATAGAATTCTTTAGGTGCTTCAGTTATTTTTCTCAGTTCTGGTGAAGATCTGTGGATCTCCACAGGGCCACAAGCCTTGACTGTAGGAAGTTTTCACTGAAGCCTATCATTTTCTATGTTCCATTAATAAAGGTGATTGCATATTTCTCAGAAGCACTATTAGCATTGTAATCATCTAACCCGTTTATACATTTGACACTGATAATATTTGCCTTGATTGTACAGGTAAAATAAAGAGTTTTACAAATAAATGGATCTCCAGTAGTAACAATGCCCCATTAGGTATCTTTCACCACCAAGTGAAACCTCCAGCACCAGGAATGGGTTATATCCAGTGAAGTCATTGGCCAAAGAAGCCCCATGGACGCTTACACACAAGAAAAGGAATGGATCTCATTCTTGCTAAGAGACCATGTAATAGAGTAGACAGGACATGGGTTATTGAAACAGAATCTAAGACTCCATTTGTCTTTGATGTTCTTTGATGTTCAACAAGCTACTTAATCTTTTTAAAAGATATATTTATTTATTTTACCTTATGGGTATTCTACCCATATACATGTATGTGTACCATATGCATGCCTAGTACCCACAGAAGGTGGTATGGAACTGGAAATATGAATAGCAATGGGTACTGGGAATTGAACCCAGGTGTTCTGCAATAACAGCAAGTGCTCTTTACCTCCCAGCCATCTCTCCAGCCCTAATTACTCTTTTTAGTTTTATTTAGCATATAATATCTATACTTATTTATGTGGAAATATTTTAATTTAAAAATGTTATACAGTATAAAAAGATGAACTAATTAGAGATTATCACTGCTCAAACTATCATTTTTATGTTAGGAAACTTATCTCACTACATTGAGGTATATGGTTACATCTTGTACACTGTAATCGATATCTTTCTGCACTATAGATCTTCAGAACTATTAATATTTTCCCATATTCTAATCGCTGTTTGTAACTGTTGTCCTCTCTCTGGTGACTTTTATTCTGCTCACTACTCTGAAATTTATTTTCTCAGCTTTCACAAATGAGTGAGAACATATAGTACTTGCCTTCCCATGCCTGAGTTACACATTTTAACATAATGTTCTCCAGTTTCCTTTGTCATAAAAGATAAGATTCATTCATTGTGTGGCTGGGCAATAGTACATTGTGAGTATATATTGCATTTTTATCCACTCATCCATTATTGAGCATTAGTTGATTCTGTAGCTTAGATGTTGTGAATAGTGCTGCTATAAACACGGGAGTGCTGGCTACACACTGGTAGATTGTTGATTCCATTTTCTTAGAGCCCACACCTAATAATGGAATTACTACTTCTCTTAATGGTTTTGGTTTTAGGCTTTTGAGGAATCTCCACATTATTTTTCATGATGGCTATACTAATTTACATTCTGACCAGCTTTGTAGAAGAGTTCCTCTTTCTCTATAGCTTCCAAAACATAGGGGAGTTATGTCGATAGGCCATGAGGCCTCAACCCTACTAAGAGAACTACAGGCAACTCAGGTATGCTTAGCAGAAGAGAAATGGTCTACCCCTAGAGAAGGCCACAACAACTGGTTCTTCAATACCAAATGGACAGCCTGTAAACATATATAAAATAACATATACAGACTAGGCACATTAGATTTAAGAACGTATGTTTATATACATATAGTCATATAACAACAATTAATGAAAAGATGCATGTATTTAAAAGAGAGGAAATTATGCAATTATATTATGATCTCAAAATAAAATAAATAATAGAAACATAAGGGAAACTTCACACTGCTAGGTCTTTCTGAGAATCACTTCTGTTTCTATAAAAACTGTGTTAAATACAGCTTTAACCTTGCAAGGATGTTCTAAGTATTAAAGGCATGGTTTGTAATGTGCTTGACAATTAAAAAGCAATTAACAAACACAGACTATTATTATGGAAGCAAGCCAAAATATTAAAAAAGGGGGACACAATAGGCAGCATTTTGGAGGTCCAAATCCTTACTCTGCTATTCCCTATCTGCCTCCTAGTCAAGTTACTTTAATTTCCTTATGCCCTAGTATTATAATCTAAAATATAAGTATAATCATAGTACTTACCTCACCAGTAGACTTAGATTAATTCATGTTTCAAAGGACCAATGTTTGACACACTGTCATTGTTTTCTTTTAGTTTGCTGTGATAGAGCACAGACCAAAAGCAACTTGGGGAGGAAATGGTTTATTTTAACTCCTTAGTTATAGCCTTTCATAATGACCATTCAGGGAAGAAACACAAAACAAGAAGTTGGAGGCAGGAATAGAAGCAGAAACCTTGGAGGAACAATACCTGTTCTACCCATGGCTTTCTCAGCTACCTACTTTCCTTTTTCTTGTTTTTATTGAGCTATCCCTTCTGTTGTCTGATGTTTCTCTGTCCCACCAGTTCCCACATCTGTTTAGTCCCAAAGAATCACACAGAGGTCTACATTAATTATAATCTGGTTGACCTAGTACATCAGGCTTTTCTTATTAACTAATTATTGCATCTTATTATTAGCCCAATTTCCTTGTCTATGTTAGCCACATGGCTTGGTACCTTTTTTGGCGAGGCAGACACATCTTGCTTGCTCTGTGTCTGGCTTCCTCCACGTCTGGGTGAAGACTGCAGACTGAATCTTTTCTGTTCCCAGAATTCTCCTGTTCTCATTGCCCCATCTCTACTTCTAACTGGTTGCCCTGCCTATACTTCCTCCTGGCTACTGGCAATCATCATTTTATTAAAATACAATTGACAGGGTACAGACCATTGTCCCACAGCACTCTTTCCTTCCTCCCCTCTTTCCTTTCTACCCTCTCCCATGACCCCCTTGCTCCAAATTTACTCAGGTCTTGTCTCTTTCTTCTTCCTATGTAGATCCATGTATGCCTCTTTTATGGTCTTCTTTGTTTTCTAGGTTCTCTGGGGTTATTGACTGTAGGCTTGCTTTTCTTTGCATCATGTCTAAAAATGACTTATAAGTGAGTACATACTATATTTGTCTTTCTTGGTCTGGGTTACCTCATTCTATATGGTTTCTTTCAAGATTCATCAATTTTCCTGCAAATTTCAAGATGCCATGATTTTTTTTTTTTACCGCTGAGTAGTACTCCATTGTGTAAATGTTCCATTTTCTTTATCCATTCTTCAGTTGAGGGGCATCTAGGTTGTTTCTAGGTTCTGGCTATTATGAATAATGCTGCTATGAACATAGTTGAGCATATGTACTTGTTGTATGATTGAACATCCTTTGGGTATATACCCAAAAATGGCACTACTGGGTCTTGAGGTAGATTGTTTCCTAACTATCTGAGAAATTGCCATACTTATTTCCAAAGTGGCTGTACAAGATTGCCCTCCCACCAACAATGGAGGAGTATTTTCCTTATCCCACATCCTTTCCAGCATAAACTGTCATTAGTGGTTTTGATCTTGGCAATTCTGATAGGTGTAAGATGAAATCTCAGAGTTGTTTTGAATTGCATTTCTCTGATGGCTAAGGCTGCTGAGCATTTCCTTGAGTGTCTTTCAGCCATTTTAGATTCCTCTGTTGAGAGTTCTCTGTTTAGGTCTGTACTCCATTTTTATTGGATCATTTTTCTTTTGATATTAAGTTTCTTGAGTTCTTTGTATATTTTGGAGATCAGTCCTCTGTCCGATGTGGGCTTGTGAAGATATTTTCCCATTCTGTTTGTGTTGACAGAGGAGGTCAGCTACATATATTCAAGGCAGGACCAGCTATCCAGGCATGGAACCTCCCACAGTGGGTTGGGCCCTCCCACATCAGTAATTTTTGCCCCCACTATGTCCACACAGGCCAATCTGGTGGAGGGCATTCCTTAGTAGAAATTTCTTCTTTCCACATGACTCTAGTTTATGTCAAGTTGACAAAAATTAACCAGCATCCACATTTAGCAAGTGTATTTTATGTATTTCTTACTTAACTTTTCCATTTCAGAAAGCCAAGACTAGGGCAAACTGGGTAAGGAGGAGACCTCTGGAGGACCTCATCTGAGTATTTCTTCACTGAGTTGAAAATAATACTTAGATCTTTACATATATTAAAGGTTATTTGCTACATGCCAAATAATACTTAGGTCTTTACATATATTAAAAGCTATTTGCTATGAATATGCTGGGAGGTATATACTATTATTATTATCAATACAATTTTACAATACAATAAATTGAGAAATACAAGTTAAAAAGCACTCTGTGGTCATATATCTAACATGTTATTAATAATTCCATTTCATGTTTCTTCATTCCAATATCTATATTCATAACCCTCTGTCACCTTCTTCATTAAGTTTTGTCCTTGACCTGGGACATCACAATTCATGATCTTTTCCAATAGGATGGAATAGCTATTAAGATTTATAAATAATCTGTGACTATATAATCACTTCCCACAACTACTATCTTACTGATTAGTGGCAGGTTTATTCAATTCAAAGAAGTTTCAGATCTATATGTTTTGGAAGTCATCTGTGTACTTTTGCCAATTTAGGCCATGCCTGTCCACCAGCTTTGTTCCAATTCAATTATTATTTTTTATTATCATATGGATTTTTTGCATGCAGTTTAGGAAAGTCAAGTTTCCTGAGCACAGAAGGACATGCCAAGTACTCTCAGTTAGGAAAGAAGCCATTCTGCTATCAATACTGTTTACCCTAAAAAAGTAATTTATCTACTAAAATCGTGAACATCATCTATGTCTGGCTCCTCTGAGGATGTGTTGATTTGAAATTCATAATGTGTGCTGCTGGCAGTCTTAATGTTGAGAAATCTCATGGCATTGCTTAGAAAAAAATAAGAGTGATGTTTCCCATGGCGACATGAAGAAGCCATTCTTAGCTTCGTTTGACTTCTTGTGCACTGACTGTCATCTCCAGATAGTTGTGGCCCCTAGTACATAACGGTATCATGGGTATAGTGTACCATCCTCTAGAAAGATGTGAGCAAACGGTGATTCAACTCACAGGTAGGGGCATCTATGAGTGGCCAAAGAAACAATTCCACCTGCATCTACCTTAGTTAAACAAATGAAGTTAAGTAGGATTTCTTACAGAAGTATGGGCAACTTGTACCTCCACTGTAACAAGTTCATCACCCCACGCCAACTCTGAGCAATTGCTAACTCATTTCATGCCCTTGAGAAGACTCTATATTTTGCTCTAGAATGTGCCCTGTAAACTTGTGAAGGTTTCTTGAGGGTAATCATATCTGTTCTGATTTCAAGATGCTAATGGCCATGACTGCTTAAAAGACAGATACCAATCTTGACTTGCTGCTTTAAGAAGTAAGTGACCAAAGCAGGTAAGTCTTCTCCCTATAATCATGATGGGACTATAGGAAGTAAGGGATCAAATAGTAAGTCTTCTTCTTCCTATAGTCATGATGGGACTATATTATTTGTATGCTGAAAGGAGTCCCTTCACCTTGAAAAATCATAAAAGTAGCCAAAAATGATCTTATCTTAGGTCATCTGCTGCAATATCATAAAATAGTATTAGTTATTTCTTTGTAGATTGTATTAAGTGGAAACACTTTATACTAGGTAACCTGTAAGGTGGCTTCCAGGTGAAGATTAAAACAAAACAAGAGAAGAACAACAAAACAGTCAGTCTGTGGAGAAGATCCAGTGGTAGAGTGCTGGCAGGCAAGTGTGAGGACCTGGAAGTTTGATTCCCAGGACCCACATAAAACCAGGTGCTGTAACAGTTGTCTGTAATCTAAGTGCCCCTACAACAATAGAAGAGATAGAGTCCAGAGACTTCTGGGAAGCATATGGGCCAGCTAGCCTGGCATATGAATTGGAATAAAAAGGTAGAGGTCACAGACTGGCACCAGAGATTGTCATATGACCTCCACATGTAGCTATACACATACATGCAAATATACACATTTATCATACACACGTCAGAGAGATTAAACAAATAGGAATTCACAAGGCATATTGATCTATCACATATTAGATGTGAAGCAAGCCATGAAGTACAGGAACAATGTGTAATAAAATGATTTTTATTAAACTGAGTATGTTTAATAATTTAATATTTAAAAGTTGTATAAATCATACAGCATGTTCCAAACACACCATTCATTCACTTTAATCCCAAAGTTAATATCTTGTATACTACAATACATATATCAATACTAATGTATTAGTATTAATATACCAGGCATGGTGATACATGCCTTTAATCCCAACACTCAGTAGGCATACATGGATATATCTCTGTGAGGTCAGGGCCAGCCTGGTCTAAAAAGCTAGTTACAGGATAGCCAGGACTCTTACACAGAGAAACCCTGTCTCAAAAAAGGAAATTAATATTGCTATAAGTTAAGCCATACTTTGTTCAGACTTTCTTAGTTTTGCAACTATCGCTTTGGTGCTATCCCGGGGTCTATATAGGATAACACAATACATTTAGTCATCTTGTCTTCATACTCTTCTCTGATCTCTGAAAATATTTTAAGCTTCATTTTTGTAACCTTATAGTATTTTAACAGTCAGTCCACATGGGTGATGTATCTTAATGACAGTATCACTGACTTTCAACAACTTAACCTTATTCACAAATTTGGCAAAGAATTGGTGAGAGCTTACTTACAAATGCTGTCCTGAAAGTATCATTTGACCAAATTCAGTCTCTAAAACCCTGTAAGTACCCTGCTAATTCCTCTCTTTTGAACTTCCGCGGACATAATTACATGATTCGGTCATTCAATAAATGTAATAATCCCTTCTATGACATCTAGTAAGCACTGGCACAGGTCTGTGTAACACCTTCCACCTGCCTCTCTGCACAAATGCACTGATTACCTCTCAAGATAAGACTGTGTCATCTACTTTTGAATAGTTTGTACTATTTATAAAAGGCTTTATTAAAATGAACATTAATCTGGTACTTCCCACGTCTTCTTTATTTATCCTATTCATTTCCTGTAGAGAATCAAGATACTAGAATATAGTATAATCTAGTATAATATAATCCCAACCCAGACATATTGGATTCCCCAGAGATACTGGGTTTTAACTACATTCAATTGGTTCTAGATTTCCTCACTAGGACTGTTTGTTAAATATCTCAGTTTGAATATATGATTCAGTCTTAAGGCCTTAAATTCCTTATTCTGTAAAAAAATCTTTATAAGATTATTACAAAAAAATAGATGAGCTAACACAAGTAGAAGCACCTAGCCCAGTAAATATATATATATATATGTGTGTGTGTGTGTGTGTTTTCCAGAATAATCAACTCATGAAAACCAAGGGTTAAATACACCATTTCTGTTGCATTTTATTATTCTTTCTTCTGTCTGTCATGGGTGATTTTTATCTTCCTATTCTTTTTATTTACTTCCTTTTGAGATTACATTTTATATTTCTGTTGACCTTTCTCCTTCAGGTTTTAATTAAGTTGTTACTGAGCAGAACTGAAGTATTCCATAACGTGCTTGCTTACTTTCCTGAATCTAGCATAAGATCTATTGGAGGGATTAGTCATGACAGCCAATGGAAGGGTTTGGCAGGGATTAATAAATTCTTTTTACAATCAACAAAAAGTAAACAGTAGACCCTGGTTCAGAATATTGATCTAAATTTCATATCGATAATAAGATTAACTATTTCCATATGAAGAACAGATTTCAAAACTGTCAAAGATGATGGAAAGTTTTAGAACTCACTTGGCCTTATTTTCTTCATCTATGCCATGGAGGTAATAATAGTTCCTATTTCACAGGGTTGGTGTAAGCCTTGAATAAGTTAGTGCGTATCTAAAACAGTCTTTGATTTAATGTAAATACTTGAACAACATCAGCTGCTAACGTTATAACTGTCACTTTTGCCATTATCATCATCACCATCGTAGTCATTATCATTATCATCATTGGTGCATTATTGTCATGATTCTCAAACAGATACTGTCTTTCATTTTTTAGGCCATGTGAAAAAGCTACAGGGCTAGAAAGGTTATATTTTCCAATTTCTAATTTTGTTTGTGATAGAAAAAAGATTTGGAAATGTCAGCACTAGAGAGGTTTCATAGGTATTATAATTTTCAATTTCAGTGCTGCCCTTAAGAAAATGGTAACTGTAATTCTAGAGGCAGAGGATCTAAGTAAAGCACATTATTGTTTAATTTCTCATCAAAATATAGGAAGATGTGAATATCTGTAAAATGTTATGGGGTCATAAGTTTACCTCAAAAACAGAGTTGCCTCATATATACATATACATATATACATATATACATATATCTGCAAAGCAAAACCAGGCCCCCGCCAGAGCAATTTTCTCTGTAATAACTGCTTCTTTCACCTTGCCTCTTTGAGCTTGTTAGGTATGTAGTCAAAATAGGGTAATTACAGTAATTCACGGTTGAATTAGGTTTATGGTGTGTACATCTGATGGGAGATTTTTCTTTTCAAATGGATGCTGGGCTACAGGCTTTCTGAAGTAAACTTGTTAGTGCGGCTTATTTTATTATTTTTTTTTTTTGTGAATGCCAACAAAATTGCCAGTTATCATTCTTAGCATCACAGAGTTCTGGAGCCAGTCTTAGGAGATGGAAAGTGAGTGTGATAGGAGGAGTCACAAACCTTAGTTTGGAACTGATCAGATTCCTGTATTGACTCTTAGCTCTTAACTTTCACTTCAGTATCACTTTTTATTTCAGGTTAAGTTTCTTGTTTCCCATTTTGTATGTCAGTTTACTTCTTTGGATTGAGATGAGCCCTACATCAGTTCATAAATAAATGCACTGTATGATACGCTAAACAAGTTGTTGAGAGTTTTCTGGTATCTAAAATGGAGCCAGTTTAAATCTACTCTGGCTTCATCACCAGTTCCCACGCTTATAAAACAAAGACAGGATTGTTAAAGGATTTAATCAAAGCTTAACAAGTTGTGTACTTCCAAATGATTATTTTCAACATAACAGAGCTAAAATATGGACCAATGGTAACCTTGTTCCATATTCCCTTTTACATGGAGCTGACTGTCCTAGTTCTATAGTTCAATGCCTGAACACTACTTTCATCCACTTGTAATTAAACCATGGTAAAAAGTCTTATATGGTCTTATTTGTATTATACATGAGCCCACTTCTTTAAAAATGTACCTGTATTGCATTATTTTGTTCCAGTGGCTCCTGTCTGCTTTCCAAAGGATCAGTTAACTAATTAATTTACGCATGGCAATATTATTTATTGAGTTCCTACGCTAGAAATGGAGACACAGGAAGGAGGTTTCAGGGCTTGTTTTCGAATCATTGCTTAGTGGGAACAAGCAAAGAAATAGATTAATGTATTTTATGAGTATCATAGCCAGTACTGTAAAAACAGGGCACTTTGGAAAAACAAGAAGAAGCTGGAACTTTGCATATGTGTTGTTGGGGAAGGTTTCCCAGAGGACACAATGTCTAAAAAAAATTATGTGGACTTTTATGTTTTATGGATGGGAGAAAAAAGAATTTACAAGAAGACTGCAATTGGGTTGCCAAAGGATTGGATGTACATACTTTAGGGAAAGGAAGTATCCTGGTATAGAATACTTCCTCTGAGGAGAAAGATCAGGAAATAAGCATAACAAGAAATCTAGGGCCAGATAGTGAATGACTATACACAATGGAGAGCCACTCAAGACATTTTAGTGTAAGGCTTGATCAGATTTGAAGGGAATATTTGAAACTCTTTGATCACTGACAAAAGAAGAGACATAAGAGGCCTTTATGAGGTTATGATAAATTTCATACAAGTACAGGAAAGTCTTAAAAATTGGAATTTTGAAGAGATAGTAAGAAGGTAAAAATCTGCAGTCCTTGGTTATTCCTTGATTACAAAGTAGTAGGAAAGGAAAAGGCTCATGGGAGTTCAGGCTAATGTTGGCTGAGTTGAGATACTGGATGCATCCTGAAAGGAGCAGTATACAAAAGAGATGCACCAGTGTAGTGACATTACTTCAGGTTTGAATTTACTTTGTTTTCTACCCTTTGAGCTGAGTAGAAATAGCCATATATGGCACTCAGAGGAGCCAAATGACCTAATGAAAAAAACTGGAGAATTTTGGTTGTTACCATGTATTTGTAGTTCTTTCCTGAATTATTTATATATCTGTGTCATTATCAAAATTTGAGTCAGAAAAAATATTCTTTCCTTTTTGAGGCTTCTGTTAGACACTCCAATCCCTGAACTACTCCTGAGTATAGTTTCATCCTTCTGTTTTACAATAATGATCACATTTTATAGCTACAGGAGGACACAATGTATTTTATTGTATAAAATTATTAAACTTCAATTTCCATATAAACAGGATCACTTCTGACTATATCATTCCTAAATATCAAAAACTCAGCCTTACACAGGGGAGATGTTTAATGAATAAACACATGAAATCAAGAAAATCAAAAATGCTAGGGCATAATCATAAGGGACTTAGATTATGCAAAGGACTATGTAAAAGAGGCAGTCATTAAATACAACTATAAGGGAAAACAATGTTATACAATGGTAAAGAAATCAGAAAAAGAACTCATAATCAAGAATATGTAATTATATGTTTTAAAATAACATGTGTTTTTTTACTTTTTAAAACTGTTTTGTGTTTTGAAATTATAATATAATTACATTACTTCCTCTTATTCTTTCCTACCTCCAAAGTCCTCCAAATATGCTGCCTCACTCTATTTTAAATTCAATACCTCTTATTTAAAAAAAAATCTGTGTGCATGAACATATGCATGCACGTGCATACCCACACAACCGCAACACAACCTGCTAAGTCCATATAATGTTACTTTCATGGATATTTTTTCAGGGATGACCGTTTGATATTGGATAACAATTGAAGTGATATAACTGTCTATTTTAAGGAAAACTGTCTAATAGCAACACGTGTTGATAATAATTTGTGAATTATTTGAGAACCAATCACAATTTTATAGATATGAATGTTGGCTTGCATGTATATAATTTTATTATGTGAGAGTCTGGTGCCCATGGGTGCTAGAAATGAATGCAGGTCCCTCTGCAAGAGCAGCAAGTTTTCTTAATGACTGAGCAATGTCTCCAGATCAGTTATAAGATTCAATCACATAAAAGTTATATGCGATCTTAATTAGAGCATATTTAGTGCCACAGAAGCAGTAAAGAATGAATGGCGACATCTAGTCAGTAAGTTCAACTTTTGCTTACCTTTTTCTAAAAATCACAGAAACGTTAGATCAAATATTACCTTAGGACTTTAACAATACAAAGAGAATTCAAAAGCCAAAATCAAAAGCTACGGGTGACAGAAAGAAGGAATTGGAAACTAATGGATGTGCCAAGAGTAGCAGAAACTAAAAGAAGCATGGGTAGACAGACAGACAGATAAATAAATGAAACCTGTATTTATTTCAACTGAAGCCATCACCTTAATTTGGAACTCTGAGCTTTCACCATATGAGCAGGATGCAATAAGAAGTATCTGGTTAATGAAAAAATCAACATCCGAGGTCCAGGGATACAAAATATAGGTGGACTGAGTGTTTAAGAAATTAGACCCCACACTTGAATTTAAATTATCATGTTTAGAAATTATACTAAAAATGTACACAGAGCACTGAGAGATAAAACCTCTAAATCACAGAGATCAATGGCTAACCAGTGTTCACTTGGGAGTCTTGCAGATAAAGATCTTTCTGAAGCCAAACCCATGCTCAGATTTATGCAGCAAGAAGAAAAATAAAAGCCTATCTAGGTGAGTTAGTAGTATTCTGGAAATAAGGCAACACAAAATATATTGAAAGAGAAGTAACTGGATGTGGATGTGCATGCCTATAATTCCACCACTTTGAAAGCACAAGCAAGATGTACTGTTTTAAAAGTGTCCTATTGCATACACCATCACCAAAGCAACTTATAAAAGACAACATTTAATTGGGAGCTTGCTTATAGTTTCAGAGAGTTGGTTCATGACCATCATGGCAGGGAGCATGGCAGCAGGCAGGCTGGATCAGTGGCTTAGAGCTTACAGCTGGTCCACAAAGAGCAGACAGAGAGCTAACTGGGAATAGAATGGACATTTGAAATCTCACCCCCCCCCACTGACACACCTCCTCTAACAAGGTCACATATCCTAATAGTTCCACCAACTGTGGACCAAGCATTCAAATATATGAGCCTCCGGAGACCATTCTCATTCAAACTACCACAACTATGTGGAAGGAAAATTAGTCTTAAATGTGTTTAAGACATATTAGCAAACACAAACTATAAATTGTAAAATATAAACATATATACTTTTAAGTCATATACAATTTTAGGGTACAATATTCAGTATAGTATATGTATGTGTGTATTCTACTGAAATAAAACATGACTGATAGACTCAACTCTCTTAAGAGAATTAGTAATGCATTCTTTTATTCATAAAAAGATGAAGAGATATAATGAAGGAAGAGAAATAAGAGAGCATGAAGGACAGAGGAAGTTTAATATACATAAAATAGAAGTTGTGGAAGAATAACATGAGGTTAAAAAGTAAATAGAAAGGCAACAATTCATGGGTAACTTTCCAAAAGTGAAAAAAAAATGATTGAATGTCCCAAGACATATAGGAAAAAAATAAAAACTGTTGTCAAGATTTTCTAATATCAATTATATCCTAGTTGTCCTCTCTCTAGTAACTTTTAAATTTTCAAGGAAGAATTGCTCAAGATATAAAATAAAATTACACTAAATACTAAATACAAAATAAGGGCCTCAAGGATAGTGGGTATCTGAACTAAGGTGTTGGCTTGACAGTTGCCTGAGACTTGCAGGGAATGTGCATACATGCAACAGATAAACACACATAGACATATACACACACATCCCACATACTATATTTTCTTAATTCAATCAAATGGGACATTACTGCTTCCTTTAAGAATTCTTGTTCAAATAAAATAACAACAGTATTCTGTAAATGAAAGTAGGTAATATCGTAAAGAAGATGAATGCAATGAATATGGAGATTTTAATGTTTCCAATATTTTTATTTTGTAAGTTATACTTATTTTTATGTGTTTGGCTGCGTCCCTGCATGTATGTCTGTGCACCCTGTGCATGCCTTTTTCCAAGGAGGCCAGAAGATGGTGTTCAGTCTCAAGGGACTAGAGCTACAATGAGCTGCCATATGGCTGCTAAGAATCAAACCCAGGTCCTCTGGCAAAACAGTCAATCCTCTTAACTAATGAGCCATTTATCAAGCTCCTCAATGCTTAAATACCAATCAAATCCAAGTTGTCTTTCTGCAATAAGAGTAGTGAATCTTCATAGAGATATCGCCAGGATTAATTGACTTAGACAATTATTTTATGACAATTTCAATTTAATCATTAGGTTAAATTTTTATTATAATAAAAATATTTGATGATGCTCCTGTACAAATATCGGTCACCATGGTCAACTGTTTCTTAAGAAAGGCGTAGTTACAGTGGTATACAAGACAGGGTAATTTTATTTTTGATTAGCATCTTTCTAAAGAGATTATTGATACTAAACCGTGTGTTGATGACAGTAACAAATTGATAACAAGCATATATTTTTTATTTGCTGATATTCTCTATTATTATTTAAAAGGTTTTTTCCTTTTACACACCAATCACAGTTCCCCCTCCTACCCCTCCTCCTTCTGCCTCCCACCTTCCTCCCACCCAACCCCCTCCAGTCCTCAAAAAGGATAACTGTTGAGAATATGAACTGTCTGTGGAAAAGACAATGGGTTTACAAGAAAGATAAAGAAACTTCACAAATGGACACTAGAATGTCCACATAACAAATCAATTTTCCACAATCCTTAGGCTGCTTCCTGGCCATAGTCATAATCAACATTTCAGAGAAGTACACTACTGGAGAAGGTTACACAATAATCTCAGCTTACTGTCATGTGTTTCAATTATAAGAACATAAAAACCCAAAGTTTCTTACGTTGCTTCAGCAGAGAGGAATATGTATGACCTGGAAAACAGAATCCAGACAGTTTGGGAACAGAATTAAAATTACTTAGCTAGGTAGTTTTCTCATTCTCTAAACATCATTTGTCCTGAGCTGTGTTTTCTGAAGCCGAACACATTTCCTGCCCTCTTACCCAGTGTTCACTGTGCATTTTTGGGAGGAGTTTCTTCCCCCAACACACTGGACATTAAGTATAGTTTTGCTTGTACTATTAGAATCTAAGACGCTCGTGCTTCTTATGTTTGCATTTTAATTACTTTTGAACTTCTATTTGGCCTTCACTTGATGCCAGGAACAGTCATGGATGAGGCAAAGAGCATGAATTCAAATCCTGGCTTTGTCATTTCCGAACTGACCAAAGTAGTTACTGTCTTTGCTTCAATTTCTTCATTTGGAGAATGGGTTTAAACCCTTAATGTACACATTATATGAGCAAATAAAGTACTTAGACTAGTAACTATGGTAAAGTTACTACTCAATGGGTTATAGATATTAGTATCTTAACATTCCTTGGGTACTTGGCAAAGAATTATAAGTAAATATTGAATTGATAAATAAATAAATGAAAGAGTGAACAAGTGGTTCAGATCAATTTTTTAAAGCGATATGTTGCCCTTGATCTCTTCTCTAAAAATGGAATCCATTGTGAGCATCCATCCTCTGTTATGAAAGCTGGTTTAAAACTTGCTTGAGGTCTTTAGTGGTTGCAAGATAACTAACTAACTAACTAAATTCAATCAGTTGATTGTGCTTTTTGCTGTTTGTCAGACGGAAAAAGTGAGAGCAAATTAGTGAAAATGGATACTGGAGAAACCCCTGTTTGCAAAAGGATAGTCATGGGCTTCCAACCATGGAAGTAAATAGTCTGTGTGTAATATTTTTCTCTCTTTTGGCTGAACCCAAGCTTCCTGTAGCTGAAAGCAGATGGCACAGAAAAGCTTACACTGTGGAAAGCCAGTTTTCCCTGTATGAAAAGAACTGAGAGAATTGGGAGTGCTTTAACTTCTTGTCTCTGCTAAGTGGTGATGGAGATAAAGACTGAGAAATTTCCTTGGGGTCTTACAGTGTTCAAAAGCCCTGGATTACCAGGGACAGATCCATCCTAATGTCTAATTATTTCCTGGACTGCTAATCCCCAGAATAGCATTAAGCAGTGATTTATAATAACAAAATTTTCATGAAAAAGTGATGTTTTCTTCAAGTACTACCCAAAGAAATTATTGCAAAAGTATTATGAACTATGGTTATAGCCTGCCTGTGTTATTTTCATTTCTATTTATTTTAAAATTCACTCTTATCAAACAAAGGAAGAAACACAATTCAATTGAGAATATGATATATTCTTCTTCACTTAACCAAGCCAAGACAGAGCCATATCCAGGCACTACTTCAGCAACCCAAATTCCAGACCCAGTGCCAAGGAGGAAAGCCTTGTACACATATATCTTATTGGCTGAGAATTCCTAGTTTAAATACTGGCACTGCCACTTGGGTACTTGCCAGGGAACCACTGATACAACACTTAGTCTCGCTAGACTTCACTTTCTTCACCAGCAAAATGGCAATCATGATAATATCGACTATATAGTTTTTTTTCAAAGTACACCTGCTTTGTCCATTTATATCCACTGAATCTACCAAGTTCTAGCATATCTGAGACCTTGAGTAAAATAATTTAAAGCAGAAAGTGCCATGCCCAGTTAGGGCATCTACACAGTTCTCATTGGGCTATCACTGCATCTTTCATCTTTTCCTTAAGTTCTAATGAATTCAGCAGGTTCTTCTAGAATACTGGTCTGGTGTTACAAAGCAGTGAGGAAGCACTGAAGAATCCTTCCATTTCCTCTGCTCCTTCCCTTGCGAAAAGAAAATTCTTGATAGAAACCGGTCACGGTGCCATTAGAATGTGGGAAATCAAACCAATGTTCTTTACACTGATCTTTGAGCCCTCTCCCATATGCTAAATATTAATTTACATTTGACAATTTAAAATTTCTACCCTGCCTTCCTCAAGCCATGGGTTTAGGTCTTCTTCTACCAGTAACCTTAGTTACAGAAATAGCTTAGATGAAGATAAATTAGATGGTCCTCTTTTTCTTCAAATCTTCCCACTATTTTTCTATAACTTTTCATTTGGATAACCTAGCTCCTTGAACCCAGAATGAATGTAGTATTATGAATATTTTATGCCCACCTCAATGGAAGAAGAGTTTATTATATCATACAAGCCTCCATAGAAGGAAAATCAGTCATCAATTACACTATCTGACTGCTGAAAAGTATACTGGCCTCCTAGAAAATGTAAATCTATACATACTGACACCTAAGGCTCATTCCCTATGGTCTCTTTGGATGATCAAGGAGGAATCTGCATCTCAGCAATCTGCTATTTATCTTCATATTCTCTCGATTAAATGGCCAAGCAGGTAACTAGAGGCCTTGAACTCTCAGCTTTTCAGCTTGCATGGCTAATTAAATGGCAAGGTGCTGGATTCATAGCTATGATTAATACCATCAGGGTTTTTATGGTCTTAGTGTTCATAAATTGTGATTGAACAATGAAATTTTATGAGGGTTATAGGATTTTTCTTTTTTAAGGATCAGAATTAATCAATGTTTTCTCAATTGATTTTAAGTATAAATCAGAGGTGGCCTGAATAAATTCTATGGCTTAAGTATTAAGAGAATGCTCTCAGAGAAAGGATATAATGAAAACCAAGCCACCTTCCCAGTGCGGTGCAGGCAGAGGGTCCTATGACTTTTCATTCTGCATGCAAATAAAGACAGCCAATTGATTTCTTTAAAAATTCGTTCTGGATTCTTTTGTGCCTGAAGTAGAAGTCGTCCAAGTGATATGACTAGGAGAGAGACTCTTTGGTAGCTAGTAAATGTGTCAAGTCATGTTATAGAATATAATTGTCACTTTTTTGTACCTAGATTTTCAACATGACATTGATAATATCTTCTTAAATTGTGTTTTTTTTTTTCCTGCTTAGTGTTAAGTGGCAAGAAGCTATGCTAAAGGCTCTTCTCCACTTCTTATTTGTATTTCTGTCCAGTTGGTTTGGGGAGAGGCTTTTTGACAAAATTAGAGAGAACATACAATGTGTTTCTTGCCGTTGTGTCTCCTAACTACCACCCATATTTTATTTGATGAATGAGGAGATCCCAGTTTTGCTTGATCCTAATACACTTAAATCTGACCCCCTTCCCTCCTGTAGAGCTCATTAGCAGTTCTTGACCTGTAGCTGACTAAGCAGTGGTTTGGATGAACTGTTAAGGGAGGGAGAGAGGAAAAGAGGGCGAGCACGAGAGGAAACTGGCAAGTGGCTGTCATCGTGTTTATCTTTACAAAGGAAGGGTGTTTGAAATCTCTCATTTTCAGAGTTGAAGAAAGACAGCCAATTCCTTACTGCTCAAAAGGTTCTGAGACTGTTCCTGATTAGGCTGTCTCAACTCTCTTGTTTTTGCTCATCACAGTCACATCTGTTTGGGTTTCTGTCTGTTTCCTGGAGAAGCCTCTGGAGAGCAGGTCCCCTCAGCTTCTTACAGCTCATCCGAGGCCTGCCAAAAACACTGGCAGAGAACCATCAGTGTTCTACGCTCTGATAACGCCCATAAATTTTGGAAAACAGTACCACAAACCTGCTTCTCAAGTAAACTTACAGAGAGGGGAACCAAAGGGCTTAAAACCATTTTCTTTGGAATTCCAATGATACTTTATATTTTGGTAAGGTAAAGAAGAGAAGAGAAAAGAGGCAAGTACCAAAAGATGAGGCAGTTGGAGGAGCAGCGGTATACACAGACTCACAGACCTAAAAAGCCTTTTAAGGAGCAGCTCACCCAGGCATTTTCCAACATTCTGTTTTTAGTAGCTGAATTTTTATGTTTATTTTTAAAAGAAATCACACAATGAGCCGCAGTGCACAGAATAGATGAAAGTAGAAGTGCTATGTTTAAAACATTGTCAAGGGAACTCATTTTATGGTCTTGTACTTTGAGGGAGCTGAAGACTACAACTTGAAAGTGACTGATGCTGAGTATACTCCTCACCATGAGAAGCAGAGCACAGCCACCAAAGGCACATGGCCAGTTAGTCTCCTGAGTAGCAGGGTGCAGAAAAGAATTCTGTGAGGTTGGAAACGGAGAAAAGTGCTAAGAGCACATTTGTCTGAACATGGTCAAGGAGTGAGCTTGGTGGCTGCAACAGGGAATAGGAGACTGGTTGGGGAACAAAGGAAAGTAGACCCACATAGCCTAGAAGAGTTCAAATTTTGAATCTGGAGGGAATCCAAGAATCCCAGAGGAGAACTGCTGCGGATGAAGCAAGTCGGGAGAAAGGGTGGTTTATAAGGCAGGTGTCAAAAGAGAGTTCTTGTTCTGCCTCCCACTCAAATGCCATCTATGATGGCAGTGGAGAGCAAAGAAAAGACAAATGGACTTTTCTAGGACGGGCTGCAATTCTGTCTTTCATTTTGCCCTTCTGAGATGGATAGGACTTTTGTAAAATTCCTCTTTGAGAATTTGAAGCTGATATGAATGCTCTTCTTTGAGTTACTAAGCACCTGGGAAATAGAAATGCATGTTAAGAGAGCATAAAGAAAGCCTGCTTTATTTATAGTTAGTTGGATAATATGAGTTAGGTGGGCCCATTTTTTATGTGTATATGCACATGTGCACGTGCACACAGTGCGTGTGCATGTGTGTGTGTGTGTGTGTATGTGTGCCTGTCTGTGTGTCTACCACATGTGGGTGATGGTTCCCATAGAGACAAGAAGACTAGGTTAGACCTCCATGAGCAGTTTGGCATGAGTACCTGGAACCAAACTTGAGTCCTATGCAATAACAGCAAATACTATTACCCACTAAGCCAACCATCCATCTCCAAGGCTATTTATATTTTTCTTTATGTTCCAAATTGAACCGACCATCCAGTCACAGACATCTTAGTGGAAGAGAGATGGGAATGCATATGGTCAGGAGGAAGACAGAATACAGAAAATTAGAGACACCCTATTCCAGTCTTATCACCAACACATCAGATATTTTCCTGTGGAAATGAAAGAATGACGTAGAGAATATAAAGAAGTAGAAGTAACTTTTGGGAGCCGACAAGAAATATGTCTTATTCATTCATACTCCCCTTGTGTGGGAATTAGCAAGATTAAGCGGGGGGAGGGGAGTTGTTCAATGCATTAAGTAGCAGTTAGATGGGAGAAAATATTTCTGTTGTGCCACCGCACAGTAGGACTATACACAATAATGCACTATATATTTCAGAAAGCTAGAAGAAACAATTTTGCATATCTTCACTTGATTTAAACATTCCACAGTGCATATATGTATTAAAACATTGTGATACTCCAGTAATGGTTTTAATTTTTATATTTTATGCAATGGTTAAAAATAAAGTTTATAAGCTGGGTGGTGGTGGTACACACTTTTATCCCAGCACTCGGGAGGCAGGGGCAGATGTATCTCTGAGCTCAAAACCTGCCTGTTCTACAGAATGAGTTCCAAAACAGTTGTGGCTACACCCAGAAACCCTGGGTCAGAAAACCAACCAACCAATCAATAATTAAATAAAATTTATAGAAATAGTTGAGAAGAAAATGATTAGGGCAGAAAAAGCATTTGCAGATACCTATGGGCTCAACTTGTCAGCTTTGGCCTAGTGGACCCGAGTACGCATGTCCTAGAGTTCAACTATCAATCAAGAAAATGAAGTTAGTGGTAGATAGGGACTAGAAAGGAAGCAGATGATGTTTGCATGTTTGTGATCACTCCTTTATAACAATAATTGTGCCTCCTGGTTATATATGCTGAAGTCTACCATGGGGTCTGTTTACTGCCAATATCCAGCATAGACCGGCCAATAAATCTACAGGCACTCTGAAGATGTTTTGTGGATATTTGAGCAAATGGTAATAGCTTTCCTGGAGAAATGAGGGGGAAAAGGAGTGTAGGAAAGCTTTTCTCATTTCCCTGTAATATCCTTCAATTCTTTCCATTTTAACATTTCTAATTCTATCACTTTCCTAAATAAGAACTTTGTCCTTGTGTAGCCTTTTTATACACTGGAAAAAGGATCCCCAAAGAGATATAAGTTGCAAAACAGGGGTCCTTGGATACGGTACTAGAGAGAGTCCATCCCAAAGCCCAACTATCTCAACCTTGTCAAGGTTTCTTCTGATCTAGATTTGGTGAAATTATTCCCCTTCATAGTTCCTGAAATTAAGCCAGTACGTCTTTTTGAGCTGAGACCCCTTTCTTTCATCAATTATTTTCAATGAAGTTTTACTTACTGTAGACTATTCATGAGGTTTGAGTCAGGAAATGGGATTATAGTGAACAAGAGAAGTACCAATTGTGGAGGCATTTCAGGCACAATGGTGCAAAACAGGGTTTCTTCCCACCTGTGAATTAGTCTCATGTGTCCTTTCCTTTCTTGGAGCCTTGAGTACAAGCTGAGCATTGGTTTTGCGGTGAAGTAAATTCTGAAAAGATATAGGAAAGTCTAGTACCAAAAGTGCAAAGCAGCCCTCCTATTAGGAGCTTTCTATTTATTCTCAGAGATCAAATAAAATAATAAGATAACAATGTCTGAAGATATAGAGGTGGATAGACTATTAGTTTTGTTCCTGAATTTCCAAAGATTAAGGAAAGAACTTGTGAGTACAAATACAGCCAGCAAAAGGCAAAGTTAATTCCATATTTGGGGGTGGGGGATAGATGAACCTTCTTGGTTTTGAGGCGCAGTTAAGAGAAGAAATCAGGACACAGAAGATAAAGCGGAGCTTTCTTTTTCCAGTACTGCCTATATGGTACATGTCCAGGCTCGCTGCGTGTCTCGCAAATGGCCAGATGAGGGGGCAACGAGGAAAACCGGGTTTTGAAGAGCACACATTGGCAGGGAATGAAAAGTCAGCAAAAACCACTGGGTGGCAGCGTGGTGTGCGGGAGCAGCTCTGCAGTGCCTGCTGCTGCCACGGTGTTGGGGGCTGAACCCCTCTGGGAGCCCTGGCCTCTCCGGAAGGGCTACAAGTGTCGCCATGCAAAATACCTCCGCAGGTCTCTGGTTGGATGCGGGCTATACCTGAGCCAGGTGCAGAAGTTTGGCCAACTTCCCGAGGCTCAGGCTAACTCTGAGATCTGCACTCAAGTTACACTCCTGTCCCTCTTCTCCCAACCCCAAAACCCAGTAAAGCTCAGCTCCTGCAAGGCAACTATCTCATATTTCAGTACTTCCTCCATCACCCTTTCTCCCTGAGATTCTTTTAGGGAAAAGAGGGGTTTGGGCAGTGGGGCAGTGTCTAGATCCCCTACAGGTGTTAGTGGGAACTGGGACTCTGCACCTGGGGGGTGGAGGATGGGGCGTTTGGGGGCGGCAGGCGGGAGCCAGTAGCTGGGTTCCAGGAGGGAGGGGCCGCCGAGGCAGGGAGGGGGCCGCCGCCAGGCTGTCGCGCTCTTCTGGAGGGTGCCTGCAGCGACTGAATTCCTGTGCTGCGACTGTGCCGCGCCCAGAGCAGCAGCCACAGCGACGATGCCAGGCCATTACCTGTTTGATCCCTGCGGGAAAGCTGGCACGGGCCAACTTTTGCCGATCCTTGGGCCGAGAAGTTGCAAGGACTAGTGGAAGCGCCGGAGGGGCCAGGGCGAGGGCGCGCTCCCCCGTGCACTGCCTCCTCCCTCCTCTCGCCTGCCGCCCGCGCCCGCGGCCTCTCTCCCGCCCGCGCGCTCTCCCTCCGCCCGCCTCCCTCCTCCGGCCCCCTCCACGCGGCACAGGGCGGGGGGTGCCGCGAAACTCCGACCCGAACGCTTGGACTTGCACAGTGTCCTCGGGGCTCAGTGGCCGAGCGCACGCAGTCACAAGCGCAGCTCTCTGCCTCCTCCTGCCAGTCTCGCCTGCTATCCCGGCCCGGGGCTGTGGCGTCGGTTCGGACCCAGGCAGCCAGAGCCCGCGCGGGAGCCGGACCACCGTCAGAGGAGCTCGGACGGCATGCTGAGCCCCCTCCTCGACTAAAGCCCGAGTGCCTAGAAGCCCGGGCCAAGCAAGTGCAGGCTAAGGAGACCCAGGAGGCGAAGGCGCGAGCCGGCGGCAGCGCAGCAGCGGAGGAGCAAGAGGAGGCAAAGGCAGAGAGGGGCCCCCAAAGAAGTGGTGGTGGTGGGCGTCGTGGCCATGGCGGCGGCTATCGCCAGCTCGCTCATCCGGCAAAAGAGACAAGCCCGTGAGCGCGAGAAATCCAATGCCTGCAAGTGTGTCAGCAGCCCCAGCAAAGGCAAGACCAGCTGCGACAAAAACAAGTTAAATGTCTTTTCCCGGGTCAAACTCTTTGGCTCCAAGAAGAGGCGCAGAAGGAGACCAGGTCGGAAGGGGCTTTCGCCTTTCTCTTTTCCCCTCTTTTACTTTACGACTGTGGAGGGGGTTGGGGGTAGCATGGCAGCGTAGGTGAGTTGGGAGCCCAGCTTGTGCAGAGAGGCCCCCTAGCTGGTGTGCGTGAGTGAGGAGGAGATTGCTTTTTTGCCTCCGTAACAGTTAACAGGCTTGCTGCATTGCAACTGCCCTGGGACAGGCACAGAGCCCAGGAGCATAGCTTGCCCTGGAGGGGCGCCCTCAGCTTCAGACATGTCATATGCGTGTATGAGTGTGCATGCCCGTGGGCTCAGGGAAGGCGTAACTCAGACAAGCTGTCGTGTGGTATGGAAATTACAAGAGAGAGGCAGGACTGACACCATTGCCCACCCCTCCTGGAAAACGCAGGGAATCCCTCCCTGTCTGGCTTTCACCTCTGCCTACCAGACCCTTCCCCTCCACATACCACCCCCAAGGGACATGAGTTTTCCACTGTTTAGGCATTTCATTTCTTTTCGGGACAAACTTGACTTGTGGGGCAGCTTTGAAACGTTTGCTGGGGGATGGGACGAGGGGAGAAATATTTCTAGGACCTTGCGTCAAAGATCTTAGTAATCTGGTCAGACTACTAAAACTGATTACTTGACATTAAATGCAAGAGGAAAGAAGGGACTTAAATCATCTTTAGGTTGTGGGTCCTTTTTAATGATTTCAGTGCAAAGAGTGGCAAGACATTCCCAAGGCAGGAGAAATTCAGAGCCTTAGGTGTCTGTCAGGATGCGTCAAGGTAGACCTTCAGGGGGAGCACGCAGCTTATTTCTCATTCTTAACCAAAGGAATTGTTCGCACCATTTTCTTATCTTTTACTTGACAAGTATTACAGCAATGCAGACCTACTCATAGATCAGTTATTTCTCTGTGTGCTCTACACACCCTGGAAGGGAAAAGCAGGCATACGTCTTCAGTTTGCTCGAAGTTTGTAATGCATTAGCTGTCAACTAGGCTTGTTTTAAAAAGACGTAAGCAGTCAAAATGTGTGCTTATGTGACTCCAATAAACATTATTTCAACGCAGGTGTCTGTATCCAATAAAAGCAAATTGTGGATATCATGACTGTTACAAATAAATTAAGTGCTTGATTAATCTACAGTGATTCATAATTGAAGATCATTTTAATCAAGAACCTATGTTTCGGGTAATCATGTTTTTGATATCAAATTTGAAAATAAGTACAATTTAATTTTCCTTTCTCCTTATCAACAGAAACTGTTCTTTTCACGTCCATTTTCCATAAGCAAAAACCTCTCTGATAGGGATGGCAATGGCTGTTTCTTCTGCCCCCTTCTCATTGTCTTGTATGGGAAGCCTCCCTTTTACAGATACAGGTCCTTTGAGATTCTAGGTTAGATACATTACCTTCTTAGAGTGGTGGGGATTATTTATACAAACTGTGCTGATTTTTTAAGGAAATCTTTGCTGGCAGGTTTTGGCATCTGGTTGGTAGGTTACTCTAAATTATTTTTCTATGCATTTTCTTCCTTATGGAAAGTAACACATCATTAAGATGATAGACTGTGCCGTTTGCCAACCCATTCAGAGTGTCTAATGAGGTGGAGTAGGACAAGCCGAAGGACCAGCTATCGCAAATAATGGGCTTTGTCCAAAGCTCTAGTGCATCGCCAGTGTTTTGAACTAGAAACCAAATGTTTCTTCAGATACCATAAGGTTTATTCTGAAACTTTTTATTTGTTTGCTTCTTTTTTTTTTTCTTCCAGAGGACTCTTTGAAAATATAGTTTGATTTTTTTCCCACTAAAACTTGTAGACGAACTTAGAATTTTGAACCTGAGACTCATGAATTGACCTAAACCATTGTTCTCTTTGCAGAACCTCAGCTTAAGGGTATCGTTACCAAACTCTACAGCCGACAAGGCTACCACTTGCAGCTGCAGGCAGATGGTACCATCGACGGCACCAAAGACGAGGACAGCACTTACAGTAAGTGACTGCTCGCTGAATAGTATGTACCAACATGTTGTTGACACTAGGTCCTTTTTATTTAGTTTTTCATTCAAACAAACCTTGCTAAATCCTTAGGTGAATGCAAAATCTGGTCATGTGATATAACCCTGTTTACACAGGCTCCCCTACAGGAAGCTGAACACAGACACGTCTAAAATAAAAAAGTAGAGCAAATAATGTTGACACCATCTGAAGGTTGATCCAAATGTCATCTCCATGGTAATCTCGATAGATTTATGGCTGTCCTTTGGATTTTATTACTTTTTCCCCCAGAAAAATTTCTCACCCACACAACAATCCTGAAATAGCATGCTATCTCCACTCTTAAAAATGAGTCTCATCCCAAGAGGCAGAAGTGGTTTCACACCATGGTATTTTCTTGTTACAAGCTTTTGCTCCTGCCCAACCCTTGTCACATATACCAGTAACTCTAAGGCTAATTGATACTTTAACACTGAGTTACTTACACGGATCTGCAAGGGGATTTCTCTTAGACTAACCTGGAGACTGTAATGCTGAATCGAGAAGGAAAGGCATCAAATGGGAGTTTTATTTCTAATTACCAAAACCCAGTGATCTGAAGGGACTTGTTACGTAACCTTTGCCTAAAATATTTATTTAGAGTAATTAAAACAAAGACACAAAGAATGCCCCCTTCAATATTCATTGCGGTCTTCTTGAAAATTACTGATGTCTGCAGACTTACTCATTTGTTTCTGAGACCTAAAGTTCCTGGTTCTCATAATTCATTCTTTGTTTTCTAAAATTTGGATTCGTTTCTCTCAGATTTGTTAATTCCTAGAAATATTCCCATTGTTGGCTGAGAAAACAGCTGAGAAAAGTAGGTCTGGCTGCTAAGGAGTTCTCTGTAGTTCGTTCTTTTGGAACTGCATTACTGAAGACAGTAAAGCCATGGATAAGTGTCCCCGTATTAAGGATTAAAGAATTTCACACCTTTAAAGAATGCTTCCTGGACTGGGGGTTGAAATTTTACCTCAATAGAAAGTTAACTTCAATTACCCTTGAAGAAACATCTCTTGGCTCCTAGGATGGAGGCCCTGTATACTGAAAGGCTCTTCAGTATTGTGCCAAATGCTCTGTTGCAGTGATGACATTAAAGTTTTATAACAAATCCTAGTTACTCCTTCATGCATACTATCCTATTTAAAACAACTACCCAAATGAAGCAGAGCACTTTCCTGCCATCAAGTAACACACATTAATACATAGTGATCCGTAATACAATTTCCACCAAATTATGTATACAGATCAATGTTTGGGAAAGGAATTAAGGTTTGCATGCTACTTTATTCTATAGTGTCTCAAGAAAATGAACATTGTTAAAGGGAAGTTTGTGATGAGCTACAAGTCAGGATTGCTCTCACATGCTTTAAATATCCAGGTTCAAATCGAGGAGAAATATTTGTTTCCAGTGTTTATGCAGTTACTCAAAAGGAACAGTTTCATTTTGATTTGTTTTAAATAGATGATTCAGTGTGCTGTGTCTTAGTGATAAGTCAGACTCATAAAGATCATGCTGTACGTATTCATTTTAGAAAGTAAACAGTGCACGCACGCATGCACGCGCACACACACACATACACAAAGAGATCCATTTCTTATTATGGATCTTTATTTTTATATTAGGTTATTCTCCTCCATTCCTACAAATACATTGTTTCTTTGGCTGCCTTACAACTCTGTCTGACATGCCATTTCTAAATACTAATGACATTTGGAGACCTTTAAAGAACATAGCCAGATAACAAGAATCCATGTCTACTCTGATTAAAACATATAGCCTTAAGTCAATCAAAGGTAAGTATTACCCTAATATGCACCCTGCAAATGGAAAGTATCCCAAAAGTAAAAGCAAGCTTTTCTACTCTTGGTTGAAGAGCAACCAGAAGTCTAGGGAACTAATTTCACTTCCCTGTTGCTATTGTGCCATATAAGCCATCATAAAACACAGATGCCTGTGAATTATACTGGTCTATCAAATTGCAAGTGTGGCCATTAAGATCGATACTCACCCAAAACAAAGCAATTTTTTTTTGAGACAGGGTTTCTCTGTGGTTTTGGAGCCTGTCCTGGAACTAGCTCTTGTAGACCAGGCTGGTCTCGAACTCACAGAGATCCTCCTGCCTCTGCCTCCCGAGTGCTGGGATTAAAGGCATGCGCCACCACTGCCCGGCTGCAATTTTTTGATATTAAGTTAAAGTAATTATTTAAATGAATGGAACTACGATACAAGTTTTTTTTCTACCTGTGACTCATTGTAATAATATTTCCTTAGCATGTATTCCAGTATTATGTTTATATTTTTCTTTTTATCATAGTTTTTCATTTAGTTCAATTTAATTGATTTTATGTTATTTTAGCTTTGATATGGTAAATAAGATCATATGATAAAGCAAATAATTTCATGCTTTATGCATGTCTATTTCTAAAACAGAGTTTGATACTATGCATTTAAGGTTATCTTATGTAAATTTATTATAATGGTAAATGTCAATCCAATGAAATCTCATCATGGGCAAGTAAGACATTATAAATTATGTATTTTTCCTTGAAAAGCAAAGATGATAGACATTTCATGAGGCAGTTTTATTATCAGCCTTGGGTATAAAGAATGGATTTTTAAAAGATAGCTCCCCCTTTTTCTTCAAACCTACAATAGTTTTGCCACTTCAGTGTATCATGGTTCTCCAAATACATTAAAATAATACCTTTGTTAATTATTAGTCTCTTAGAAAAATTGGCCTTACCTTGAGCACTGTGAAGCAGGGCTTCAGTATAGAGGTCAGTGTAGAGCTCAGCTGTGAATGCCAAGGAGGGAGCATAGCCTTGAGAAAGTGAGCCCTTTAAGGTATAAGTTTTTGTTTTTATATAGGAACACTAGCAAAGAAATAAGAAGCAGCATGAAGATTATTAATTAGAATTTGTTTAAAATGCACAAAATGAATGAATGAGTGAATGAATGAATAAATAAATAATATAAATAAATAATGCCATTACATTTCCCCTTTTTGTCTAAAATAAAAAAGAAGGCTATAACTAATATAAGGAAAACTATGTACAATAAGTACAATGACTATATACTATATACAGGCAATAAATATGTTGACAATGTCTAGTCCATTTGCATTTGACAAATTCAGAGAATTTACTCCATATCTATCCAATCTTGGTGAATCCAAAGTCTTGTACCAAATTTAGTTTCTATCATAACTTTCATTACCTTTCAAAACTATCTTTTGATATCTCAGCCTTATATACTTTACATTTCTTTAGTGCTTTTCTTTTCTGAGTCTCATGAATAAGGGAGACTATAACTATCTAGTCTTCAACTCCCTCAGAGACCTAAGAAGGAAATAACATTAGCTGAGTAAATAGGAAGTGCAAGTAAGCGAATTCAAAAACATGTGAGAAATGGCAGAAACAGCTGGCTACCTGGACAGTCACCCAAAGACCCTCTGCAACGTTGGAGCATCTGCCTTTGTCCTATAGGCCTAGCATATATGTAAGTAAGAAAGTAAGTAAGTAGGTAAATAAAATGGCCAGGAATGGTAGTGCACACATTAATCCCAGCACTTGGTAGGCAGAGGCAGGCAGATCTCTGTGAGTTTGAGGCCAGCCTGGTCTACAAAGTGAAGTCCTGGACAGTCAGGGCTCCACTGAGAAACCCTGGCTCAAAAAGCCAAACCAAACAAAGAAAAACAAACAGTCCTCTTAAAATCTAGCTAAAAGAGAATAAAAGATTTTAGGTCTTTAATTGAATATGTTTTAGAAACACAAATGAAATCAATTACTTATAATATTGAGAAATTTTTCAACTTGATCAAAATATTCTTTTTCTTTTGTTACTGTTGTCTAGCTCTATTAACTGTGAGTATAGTTTTCTGGCAAAAAGTAGCAAGTCATAACAAATGCAGTGCACATGACTCAAAGGTGTATTGTAGAGGAAGTTGTGGGTTACTATTGAGATTATTCATGACAAAATCCATTGCTCCTAAAATTAGTGTTACCCTAGGTTTCATTTATCATTGTTTACATTCTGAAGGCTAGCCTCTGACTAAAATAAGCCTGAATTTAAATACTTCTTGCCATATCTTAAGTCCATAAAGAATTACTCCAAGTTTAGAGAAGACAGTGCAAAGCTATGAGTGGTAGTGCATGCCTGCAATCCTAATACTAAGGAGGCTGAGGCAGAAGAATTGTTCACAGGTCCTGATCAGTCTGCATTGCATAGCAAGCGTCAGAACTGCTAGAGGAAGCAAGATTCTGTCTTAGAAACAGGAAAGAGAGCAAGAGCACAGTGATTCTATCCAAGCATACTTCTGGTTTAGCTTTTTGAATTTTAATCTGGGAAGACTGCCTCTTTGGAAAAATTCAAAGACAACTCATTGTGTAGTTCATCTTGAATATCTAAAGAAAATATTGGACTGGTATGTGATATATATGATCAACTACTTCACATTTCTCTACTCTCTTCAGTTTTGGCATACATCTATCTGTCTGTCTCTGTTTCTAACTTAATAAATACTTAGATTACATAATGAATGGCCTCCTACAAATGCAATGCCATTATTCAGGAATAGGTAATATAGATTGATGTTCTTTGCTGCTCTTTCTCCTTTAACTGTCTACTGTTTGAAATTTAAACATTTCATCTCACACTAAAACACAAAGCTAAGAGCAATTAAAAGCAATACAAAACTCAAGCCATTGTCAATCTCTTCATTCTCTACCTCCCTCCATGCTCATCCCTGACATGAAAATCTATAGTCATAAAACTAATAAGGTTCAGAATGTTGGTTTATAAATAAAGATTCTAGAAATCATTTTCAGTTTCATTTACATTTTCTCTCTTATATGTTATTATCACCCAGTTAGGTTTCAGGCACGTTTTTATATTGACTTTAAACAAACTCATATGGAGCTTTTTGTTTAGTTTATCATAGGTTTGAGATTTTTTAAATATGAAGTTTTATATAACATGATTGTCAACTATTATTATATCCCCCAAACACATGATCATGTTTTCATGATGCAGTTTGGTATTAGTCTACAAATGTGCTGTGAGTACCTGCTGTTAGCAGGGTATCCTCAACAAAAAGAAACATAACTTATATATGATAAGCTCAAAGATATGAGGCTCATTTTCTGTACATTACATTGTCAATTATAGTACATGATCCTGACTTTCAAACTGTGCAATTAGTTTTCTTTCCTTCACATAACAGAAGGGCACAGCTTTTTATATGGTGAGTATTGAATGAAGTGCCATCAGTGGCATGTGGTAGAAACACTTGTATTTTGAACTGTACAATATGTCCTAGCTCCTCTTTTATAGCACCCAAATTTTAAGGGAAAGATGTATTGTAGGCTTCACAAGGAATATTTTGTTCCTTATTAATATTTTTACCCATATTACCCTATCTAGTGAAACAGAGTGCTCAAAGATAAGTGATTCTAGAAAAAAAAAATCTTATATATGGGAGTGACACCTTCAAATTCTTGTTCATGAAAGTAACAGGCCAGTTTATCATCCCCAACAAACTTATGAAACAGGGCAAAAATCATCAACATTGGTTTGTGGCTCTCAGGAGCAAGGTGCACAGGCTATTTTCAAAAGATGTGTGTGGCAAACACTACGTTTTAAAAATGTACTGTTTTATTTTTGTTCGTGGTGTGGGAGGGCGGAGACAGCTGGCAGTGGGAGAACACCCACTGGTTGTCTCCAGTGAGTGGTGTGTGCTTGTGAGGAGCCCTTGGGTGTAAGTTTGATGCAGTAAGACCTTCAGATGGAAAGATGAAGACCTCATTAGCCCACTTACAACGATTTTGCAGAAAACATTAGAATAACAAATAGCACTTTTTTTCCATGCCTTATTTTATTACTATAGCTATTGTCATTGAGACTAAATGCCAAGAGCCTGCTCAACTCTATCATCCTGGGAAATGCCACTTCTTTATGGAATATAAGAATACAAAATAACCATTTTTTTTGCAAGGCCCAGATTTATTTTAGAGGTTTTTGCATTGGAAATAATACAGATAATTTAGATGAAAATGTTGGCGTAGTATGTCTGGGGAGAGTACAGGAATTTGTCCTCAGCTAACAGTCCCATCTAACAGTGCTTATGAAAAGTTCAGAAGCTGTCTAGAAGAGCAGGCTAAGAACTTAGATTGAGAAGGATGATATTTTAGTGGGCAGAGTGATTCCTAATACTTTGCCCCCCCCCATGTAAATATTCCCCACCTCCAGTGCTCTAAAAATCAGGATGTTTGAACCAAAGTCTTCTCTTCTTCCTGGAGTATTTGAGAATATGTTGTTATAGACCCAGTTAAGCAAATATAATCAGTAGTCAGATACAGGAGAAAGTAGAACAAGGCTACATTTGTGTATTTCTAGACTCACTGAGTCTCCACTGATTTGAGGAAGCCAGGTGTTCCTGTTGATTACATTGGAGAGCTATCAAATTGGAATTGTTACATTTTTATATTCTTTGAAATTTCAGCTTTGTTCAACCTTATCCCTGTGGGTCTTCGGGTGGTGGCTATTCAAGGAGTTCAAACCAAGCTGTACTTGGCAATGAACAGCGAGGGATACCTGTACACCTCGGTGAGTCTTTGTGTGCATGTGTTCATGCATCTAGTTTTCATCTGACAGGAAAAAAAAGTGCATGACGTATATTCTTTTGTCATAAATTTTGGTTTTGATTGGAATATATCTGTTGTAAGGGCAAATTATTTTCTGGTGAAAATGATAGCTCTTCCTAATTGAAAACCAGCATGGTCAATATAAAATTAATAGTATTCCTAAAAGTTTTCTATATAGTGCTATTGGAATATTATGTACCATTAAATAGGGAATTGGGCTTTGCAGCTGTGGGAAGCAAAGTTGTTACTTAACTACATAACCATATCTGCCCCATTTATTCCTGAAAAATTAATGAGATCTCTCTCTTAGATCAAATCCAGGACACAAAAACTGGTTTGAAAAGTGCTCCACAGTTGTCATTGCCAATTTGTTCAGTTAGTACAATTGCCATCTGTTTCCATTTTTAATTTTTTGTCAGAAATTTATGGTTACAGTGTGATAATTTAATAATTGCATACAGTATTATAATGACCAAACCCAGGAAATAAACATTTCCATCCTTTAAAACACTTACAAAATTTTTTGATTATCAGTCATATTTCTGGTGCACAGTGTGCTATTTTATTACAGTTGTAAAATATTTCCCAATCAGGATCATTATGATTCATCTCTTTATCATAATTTTGTATGTGGAAATATAAAGGTCATCTCTATTCATTCATATTGCATTGTTATATGAATTATAATATAAAGATGAATGTGTTATATCATATTTTATTATACTACTAATGCCATTTTTGTCAAGTACAACTTAACCTCTTCCTACACACAAATTTTGCTGGTGTCTAAGAAGAATGAGAACAGTCATATCTATAAGTTTATTTGTGTATTATTGATAAATAATATAGGCTACAGATTACTGAGTAATTTGGGACCAAGTGTACTTGGTTAAGCAAATGTTTTAAATTTATATATAATTTTAAAATGCCACAGTACTAGAGTTAGGATTTTATTTCTATAAATAGATCTACCTACCAGTTATAAAAGATCCTTGCTATTTTTATTATTTATTTTGAATTCCTGAATTTTAGGAAAAGTACAGGATGTTTAAAATGAAGAAATTGGCCTGGTAAAATTGCTTTGTGTTAAAAGGCGTTAGCTATCAACTTTGATTGTCTTAGTTTAATCCTCCAACCGTTCGTCATTCAATCAATGTAGACAATCTTTAGGCTTTCAAAAATGGAAAACATTGCTTATCAAACTGCCTACTAGCCTTAAGAATGAGGTGATTACCGACTATCAAAACCCATTCTTCAAACTGCAAATTAAACAATTAATCTGTTTTCGCTCTTGGTCTGTCTTGTTAGTTGAATTTCATTCAAAGTGAGATATCTAAAGACTTTACATACACTGTAAAAATCCCGCATTCACCTTGGTTTTAAGTGATCAAGAGGGAAAGAGATGTGAGAGACGGACAAGCCCACAAAGGCTCACTCACCGCTAGGCACCTCAAACTCTGAGCACCTGTCAGCATTTTGTCTTTTGGCTCATGACATACAGATTTACTTTGTTTGATAAACTAAAACTTTGAATTCATTGCAACCTTTATGAAATCTATTATCTATCAATACAGTGCTAGTATTATAGGAAAAGCAATGGAATACTTTTAGGTTTGTTAGTACTATAGCACAATTTCATTTCAGGTAACTTCTTTTAGATCAGCAGGGTCAAATGCAAAAGTAAGCGTTTAATCTGAAAAATGACTCCTTGAACTAATATGCAGACATGGAAGGGAAATAAAATAATGAATATACTTGAGAAGATAAATGTAGAAAATTCTATATTGTTTTAGATAGGGTTTCTATTGCTGTGATAAGACACCATGACCAAGGCAACTTAGAAAAGGAAGAGGTTATTTAGGCTTTTGTTTCCAGAGGTTTAGAGTCTATGATGGTGGAGTCAAGGCATGGTGACACGTACACAGAGTAGCATCTGAGAGCTTACATCTCCTTCCCCAAGCAGGAAACTGAGACCCATTGGGAATGGCATGAGTCTTCTGAAACCTCAAAGCTTACCCTAGTGACACATATCCTCGAACAAGGCTACACCTCCTAATCTTTCTCAAACAATTCTACTACTGGGAGACCAAGTATCCAAATATGAGCCTACAGAGGTCATTTGCATTCCAAACACCACATTTCATTCCCTGGCCCCCATGAACTCATGCCCATATCATAATGTGAAATGTACTTATTCCAATATCAAAATTCCCTATAGTCTTTCAGTTTAAGCACTTTTAAAAGCCCAAAGTTTCTTCTGAGACTCAAGGCAATATCTTACTTATAAACCCCTGTAAGATTAAAAAATGTATATTTCTAACATGCAATGTCATAGAATATATATTATAAAAGGAACAAATCGGGCATAGGGAGGGAATATTGAACCAAAACCTAGCAGGTAAAAACCGAGAATCCCATCACTTCACATCCGTTGTTGAAGGGTCATATGACTCTGCCCTTCAAACTTTGCTGCCCTCAAGATAAATCGTGCTCTTAGGATGATCCAACTGCTTATGCACAGCTCACCTTGGCAGATATCCCCTATCTCTAGCATGTTCAGCGTCTTGGGGTTTCCAACACAACCAGATTTCACTTTACACAATTGCTTCTCAGGGCCTTCATTCAGGAGCTGCCCTGTCATACATTGCCTGGCCTCAATGGCTCTCTTTAACCATGAAAGAAGATTTCACAACCATTGTACTTGTGATTCTTGAACCAGAATCAAATGGAAGGTGCTGCAAAGTTTGACTGTCTGTTTGGAATGCAGCCTGGCCCCATTGAACACATTTGCTGTGGCTTTCCTTGGTTTCTCTTTTGAGAAGCAGAAAGTTACTTAGGCGTTTTCCTCACAAGTTGGAAACCTAGATGGGTAAGGTCTTGCCCTAAGGGCAATCTTCCTTTATTCTTTTGTGGATCAAGCTTTTCCTCAATCTCCTTAGCTCTTTCAGCACAAACCTTGACTCCAATATTATTTTTTCTTTTTTTCAAATGGCATTTTTTTTATTTCTTTTTGCCCCACTTGGATTTTTTTTTATCATTGTAGAGCTGCATAATAGTGGTTACTGATAACCCCGTGATAGGTCAATATCGGGCTGCCTTGAAATCTCTTCTACCGAAGAAATTGGTTTATTTTAAATTTAGCCTCAGAAAATTCTTAGGACAAGGGAAGAAATCAACAACAGCTTTTGCCATAACATCCTAAAATGATTTCTAACCTAGTTGCAAATATTGTTCTCCTCTGAAATCTTTTGAGTCGGGTGTCCATTGTCTGTGTAACTGTCAGCATTACTATCTCCCAGTGTCCTAATAAGATGACCCATTCATTTCTGCTTACTGCAGTCAATCCCTTTTCTTGTCCAAAATCCCAAACTCTGCCACATTCCTCCAAGAATCAGTACGGTCAGTTCTGTCAAACCATAGCACCATTTCGGCACTAACTTCTCTTAGTTACTTTTCTAGTGCCATGATAAAAACACCATGAACAAGGCAACTTATGAAAGAAAGCATTGAATTGGGCATAGGGTTCCCAACAGTTAGAGTCAGTCCATGATGGTAGAGGGAAGACATTTCAGTTGGAGCAGCCGCTGAGAACTCATATTTCAATCACAACTAAGGTGCAGAGAGCCACACTGGGGATAAAGTGAATCTTTTGAAACCTCAAAGCTGCCCCCAGTGACACACCTCCTCCCACAAGACCATACCTCTTAATCCTTCCCAAACAGATCCACCAACTGGGGACAATATTCAAATATATAAGCCAATGACTGCTTTTTTCTTATTCAAAACCCTACAAATATGTATTTCCTATTAAGGGAAAATAATCTTAAATAAGCAATTGAAAACTATGGAAAGTAATTTCATTCTTATTGAAATATTTCAGATATACCAGAGCAAAATGTAGGTGTAAAATATTCAAGCTACCCTGTTCTAGCACTGAAAACTGAGTCCTCTCCAGATAAATGTTCCAATTCTTTCCATTAGTCTGTATCCATTATGACTTTAGGTCCCTTCAACAAATTTATCACCATCCCCTCTGGAGCCCTATTTTATTTTCATCTCATTTAAAATGTTATCTCTGGACCCTAATAGGATAGAATTCTATCCTAATGACTTCATAGTCAACTTACTTGGTAATTAATTTAGGCTCTATAAGTTGGCCATAAAGTGTCTGTCATAACCATTCAGCTTTGCTCTTATAGCACAAAAGCAATCATAGGCAGTAAAATAAATGAATGAATCAATATATTCCAGTAACTGTTTATTCACTAAAACAGATAGTGGGGTGCATTTGGCTTATGGCTACAGTTTTCCACAAATAGTTGCTCTTTGCCTCCTCCATCCCTGTGTTTGGGATTTTCACTGATGACCTTTCATTGTGTGTTAATGGGAAAAAGACGTAATCTGGCAGAATATCCATTTTACTCCATCATATGCAAACACAGTGCACTAACATCTGCCCCTGTCATCCCGTTATCCTTGCCTCCTTATAGAGGGTTTCTTCCGCTCGCCTACCCTTTATCTTACATTTCAATCACCTGCCCTTTTACCTTGGGACTTCCCTTCATATATCTTTACTCCCTGTCTACTAGCTCCTGTTATTTAGTTAACGTTCACCAAAAAAAAAAAAAAAAAAAAAAAAAGGAAAAGGAAAGAAACCAGACCAAACAAACAAGCAAAGAGCCCCACCTGAAAGACATCATTAAGCTCTACCTCACCTCCCTCACCCCCAGGTGTCTTCAGGGTATTCAGAGAACTGAACTTTCCTATCCCTCTTCTATCCACTGTCACGTAGCTTCAACTCTGCTGGAAGGCTTTAGCAAGATCACAGTTCTTATTTTACCTTGTTTTTTTTTTTTTTTCAAGCTGTTGATGTTTTTGACCCTGCTTAAAACTCTCTCCCTCTCTAGTGTTGGCCATGCCATTAGATATGCTAAAATTTCTTTTTTCTTTGCTAGCCACTTCCAAATAATATTTGAAAAAACTCCTTTCCCTTTGCATGCTACATATTTCCTCTATGCTTGCCATAGTAATAAGTACCATTCCTAGTCACTGAATAGATAGAAATGATGTGTCTGCATATAGTGCATTTTAACGAATGTGTGCAATAAGGCTCAGAGGAGGGCCTTGCCAGGTCATGACTGAAAACAAGAATTTGACCTTTGGTATTTCAGTTGATGGAAAAACCATTATCCAAATGTAAATAAAAGAAAATAGGCAGATTTTATGATTGATATACCAGGGTGCAGGTTTTCTATTCCTTCTACAGGTTGTCTTTACATTTCTGAAGGAATGTTCTGAGGCAATAAAAACTGCTGATTCTTGGAAGACATTTTTAATATAATCTGTTTTCTTCTTTTGATTTGTGCTTGATAATCCCATTTCAGTTCAATTTTCTTTCTTACCTTTATTCATCAAATAAAATCACCTACATGTTGTTATTGTCATAGACAACAATTTATGTCTCATGGTTAATCTTAGGATACTTGTACTGAACTCTGTTTCCCCATTTTTATTTCTTGTTGCCACAGGGGACAGACTTGGTGTAGGCTCAAGTGGCAGTGACAAACCATCTGTGGCACAGATGATCGTAATTAACCATTATTTCATAACATGTTTACTTTTAACCATGCTATAACTATCTTTCTAGAACAACAAGAAATTACCGTTCACTGTGCATAAAAAATTTCTTACCTTTAAGTTTTTTTAAACTAATAATAAGGGATTCCATATAAGGGCTTGAGAGTTCTCAAAACTTCATAGCATAAATATTTTATAACATGAAGCTTTTGTAATAAATTTTTAAGTGTTCTTGAAATATATATTAGCTATAAACTCTCAAGAGTTTTAAATATGGAAAAATTGGTAATGTTTTAGTATTTATTTAATAGAATAGTAATATATACTAGGCACAGATGATAACAATGCACAGATAAACACAAAGTATTTCTTTTTTCTTTTAGAATATTCTAGAACTCATGGCACCATGTTTATCTAATTTCTTATATTTTGTCAAAAGCAGTTGACTATTTCTGGGATACACAGTGTCAGTTCTAGCAAAAATGTGTAGATAATAGAGATTTTGAAAGAAGAAAGGCTTTCCAATGCATACATCACCAATAATTTGTGAGAATAATATAACCAACATGATTTGTGGTTTTGTAACTGCCAAAGCAAACCATATGAAGGAAACAAGTTTCTCCAAATTATCTAGTTTCATACCTTAACCATAAGGCAGCCTTTGTTACTGACTCAGGAGCTCCACTCAGTTGTTCTAAATTAAGGGTACAGGTTTTCTTTGTTTCTTTCTCTAATAGATAGTTTATACATACTTTAAATTGATCACTTTTTTCTCACATCACACGAAAATAGACTAATATATTATTCTCAACATCCTATGATGTGTTTTCATTCAGGGGAATCACTATCAGAAATACAGAGAAGTCAGGTCATAACAGTCCTCTAGTAGCTATAACATAGAAACATTATTTTTCCTTTTTTGATAGCCTAGATTTGCTTCTAATTAAGAACAATTCCTGTATGTAAGGCTCAGGGAAAATTGTGGAAGAAGGGTGCAGGATAGTTGGAGATTGTAGAACCAGTGGACCAGGAAATCTGCTATGAAATTATGTATACTAGATATGATAGGGGAACTGTACTCATGAAATGTCACCAACATGGCTGCTTAGAAAAGACCTGGACAAATACAATACCAATAAACTTATTGATATCGAAAGGGGAAATTTCATGGGGTCCCAACCTTTGACAAAGAACTAAAAAGAAACTAAGGAATAATGAGACAAAGATAAATAGTCTTCCTCAGGGATAAATGGATTGAGCAGATTGTTTTTATGTATTTAGGCATATATAGCGATGTATGTATATGACATTCAAATATGTAACAACTAAAGAAAATATGCCCATGGTTTTGGAGGAGCAAGACGGAATGCCTGGGAAAGGTTGGGGGGGAGAAAAGAAAGGGAAAAATGATAAATTTTAGTGTTTTTATAAGAATGTCATATGAATCAATAGAATCTTTAGTTTATATCCAGATGCAATAGTTGTTTATGATTTTGTATCATCTTTCACAAGATTTTAACCATTGTGAAATTAGTTAAACCTTGCTATTTAAAACAATGTAAGTGTCCCAAAATATTTAAGGTGATAGAAATGCTAACTAGTACAATGTGATCAATGTACATCAACTGTCACACTGACTTGGTAGAACTAAAATGAAGAAAATAACTATAAATGTCAAGTGGAGTATGTTCCCCCCAAACATTACCTTTCCATGTTCATTTGCTTACTCAAGTGTATACATGGGCATGAATATTACAGTATATCATGTGCTTTGCATTCTCTAGCCCCATTACCCTCTCCTGTCCCCCCTGTTCCCATTAGTCGACTTCCCTTTTTCCTTTCCCCAAATAGTCTGCCTTCTACTTTCATGTCATATATGTCATTGGCAACCTTCCCAGGAGTGATATAATAGTATAACTATAGTTTTATTTTTAGCTTTGTAAAGAAATTCCACACTAATTTCCATGGTGGCGAGAGTAGTTTATAATCTTGACGACTTAGAATCCCTGCAGATTATACACTGAACAACTCTGACTCTGAGCTCTTTGACCTTTTTAGATATAGGTATTCTCTATTCCTTGGCCTTCCTAATCTTTTGGCTACACCATTGGACTTTTTTTTTTTAATATTTCAAGCCATTGACTATATAAACTGTATTTTTCCTCCTTTTTCTCTTTTGTTCTTTATTTTTGTATGTATATATGTGTGTGTTCATGTGTGTGAAGATGCATGTTCACACAGAGATCAAAGGTGAATATTGCGTATCTTTGTCAGTCATTTTGGAGACAGAGTTTCTAACTGAACATTACGTGCACTGACTCAGCTAGAGTGGTTGATCACTGGTCCAGGGATCTACCAACTTGTCCCTGCATCCTAGAGCTGGGATGACAGATGTCTACTGGGAGCCTGTCTTTTGACATGGGTGGTGCATATTTGAACTCAAGTTCTCATGTTTTCACAGCAAACAATTTACCAACTAATCAATGCCCTCATCCTCAGCCTCCTTCCTTCCCTTTTCTTCATAAAAAGCTGCCTTGTTATCCTTGCTCAGGGACCATGCTAATCTTCTCTGTGTAGTTCCAGTTTTAGTATATGTGCTGCGAAAGAGAGCATAGCCAGGCAGTGGTGGCACACACCTTTAATTCCAGCACTCAGAAGGCAGAAGTAGGCAGATCTCTGTGAGTTCAAGGCCAGCCTGATCTACAGAAGATAGTTCCAGGACAGGCACCAAAGCTATAGAGAGAGAGCCTGTCTCGAGAAAAAGGAAAAAAAAAAAAACTGTGTTGTTGAGATACAACTTCTAGACCATAAAATTATTCATTTAGAGTGTATATAATTCAATAGTTTTTCACATATTAACACATTTTAGCCAACATCATTGCTATTAAGTTCTAGAACTTATTATTACCATGAATGATAAAATTATACCAACTAGCAGGCATACCCCATCCCTCCTCTCACTTCTTGGTAACTGCTAACCTATTTTTTTCTCAGTGCATTTACCTATTTTAGGTAATTTATATAAATGGTATTATACACCATATAATCCTTTGTGGTTGGTATCTTATCACTTAGAATAAAGGGCTTTGATTAATGTATCTGACTTACTTCTCAATACATAATTGACTGACTCTAAGAAAATTGGAGATTAGCACTTGTGCAAAGAACAACATATGCCTTTTGCTCAGCTTCAACTTACCCTAATTGCTTTCTCACTCATTCTATTTATGTAGCTATCTATCATGTATGTGTATCAAACAATCGTATTGTTTTCTGCTTTGGAGCCACTTAAGAATACATTAAATTTTGAGCATAAGGTGGCTGAGGAGATTGCTCGATGAGTAAAGTGGTTGCTGTGGTGAGGACTTGTTTAGAGACCCGGCACCCACTTAAATCTCAGTGTAAACCAGCACAGGATTGGGATGGAGGACAGGCCGAGGAGGAGCCTCCTATTTACTCACTGGCCAGGCAGTTGAGTTGCAAGGCCAAACTCCAGCTTCAATGAGAGAGCCTGTCTCAAAAAATAAAGTGGAGAGTGATAGAAAAAAAAACTGCTCAAATTCAACCTTTGACTTCTACATGTGTACTTACAGGCAGGCAGAACAGACCCCACTCCATATATAGACATCTTCACTAGATGAACAGAGTAGATAAATAAAAATCAATTTGAAATGCTTCATATCTTATCCTTTATTTACTAGCTATAGGTGCAATTCTTAGATAGCCACAACAACGTATATTCCTCAAGTTCAGTAGATTTAACATAAACATATACTGAAAAATTTTAGCCCATCTACTGTCCATTTTATCATTTTGTGAGTTGACAGATATGTTTGTTATAACATTTTCTCTACAGTATAGGATCAAGTCTAGAGTAAGAGAGTATATGAAGCTACATAGTCATATTCCTGTAATATCCTCTGAACTAGATCATTTCCAGTACTTTTATTTTACACTATTGGCAGATTTTTTTTTCTGAGGTAGAGTGTCATCATGTAGCCTCTGACCTATTTTTTATATAAATTGACATCTCCAGTGCAAATGATAATGTAGAAGTATTAAAATCTGCACAAATTCATTAACCACTTCAGAGCAATTAATGCACTCCAAGAAGTTTTATGTAACATGGGAAATGTTTGGATTATGTCAAATCTGTGTAACACCAACTAGACATAACTTAAGGTCTAGAGTTATTATCATAGAGGATTACAAATTTAATAAAAATGCAATGTAGAACAATGTTTTAGTCATTAGAACTTGTTGAAGAACTGGCGTTATCTCAATCATAAAAGAAAGGAAATTGAAAATTAACATGAGCAATATCATATCCAAAGCAGAAGTTATCATCAAGCTAAAGTGCTAAACCAAAGAGAGTGGGTGCAAAGAAATATTAACTTCTGTCTGTAAGATTTTCGTGGGTCATTGAGGTAGTGTGGTGGGGAAAGGTGCTTGTTGCCTAGCCCAATGACCTGAATCTGACCGCCTGAACCCACACGGTGAAAAGAGAGAACAAACCCCTTCAAGTTGTTCTCTGACCTCCGTATGTGCACTGCGGTTCATGGCCCTTCCTCTTCGCACAATTACAAGTAAATATAAAAATCTAGAACTTTTTCTCATTGGTATACTTTAATGAACAGTTATTGCATTTTTATATAGTATAAAATTGCAGGAGTTCTAACTGTCCAAATTTCCAGTTTCATCGCATATGTTTTTTGAAAACTATGATCATATAATCTATATATGCACTCATACATTTTGATGGTACTTTTTGTTCAGACAAAAGGATTATAACATTATAAGGGTTATTATATAGACACATTTCGGAGTCATATCTTTTGGAATTTAAATTGTAAAACCTGAGATTTAAGAGGAAGCAAAGCTTCATTTTCAAGACCAAGATAATTTCCCAGACCTCATTTGTTTCACCGGTTTACTATTTTCTGTACTACTAAGATTTTCATGAAAATATAAGACAATACAGCTTGGTATTTAAATATCCTCTTTTCATAGTCTCTACTAAAAATTAGCCAAAGCTAGTAAGTTATTCAGGGTGAAATATATATATATTTCAATTACATATATATAATTATATGTATATATACATATATTTCNAAAGACAATAGTGGTGGTAGCCAAAGACAGATGCCGACTCAGTGATCGACTTCTGAGGACAAGTTGGAAAATTAATCTAAATTAGAAGTCATGGGGTACATATTTAGCAGAGTGTCTCATGCTTTAACTGGGAGTTAAAGTCATGTTTATAGAAAAACATAATTTATATTGGAACAAAAATATAAAATAATGGTCAAGACAGACGAAGAAGAATTTTAACAGTTAAAATAACATGTGAAAAGATTGCTTTTTCTCCTCTCTTTTCCCCCTACTTCTCTGTCTCTCTCACACACACAAAGACAAATGGAGAAACCAAACTCATACTCTGTTGCTATGATGACACTAGTTTATTTTGGAATTCCTAAAATAATTCTAAGCTTCTAATATATAACCTGCCCTGGCCATCAGAAGATTGCTCTAACAGTATACTCAGTAAAATTTAGTAGATATATGGAAGAGAACCAATGGCCTTTTAGCATTATTTTCTGTTCGTATACCATGAATAGCATGAAGACATTATTCAATGAAGGTGCTATTTTTTAGTCCTTACCTTCTTGTTTATTTTAATCCACAGTGAGATAGGGAAGAAAAAGTTGTTCACTAATCTGTTTTTCCATGTTGTTCTTATTTCTATGAAACTTGTGTTTTGAAATAGTTCATTTCTAAATTCCAGGATCATTAATTAATAACTGATTTCCCCCATTCTACCCTCAGCCTTATATAAGTGTCTAGCAAAAGTACATTTTTATATTTATTCATTGGCATAATTAATATATGTGCATAATAAAATATAAAGGCCAATCACGATTTCTGTCAGTCCTATTTAAATATTTAAAATATGTTAAAAGACTCAATGATTGCCAATTGCTGATCTATTAAGGGTTAACATTTCAGAATTATGTAAGTCAGTACACTGCTAAGACACAGAAAAAAAAACTGAAGGGTTTCAATGACCACCAGTCTTCGAGGGAATTGTGAGTTCTGAAGAAAGAAACTTTAAATGAAAATATTTCTCTGATTATTATAATAGCTGTAACAAAGGTTAATAACTGGCAATCCCCTGACTAATACATTAAATATGTTTTGCTTGAGCTGAATATGTCTAGAGATGGCATGTCTGTGCAAAAATTCTGATTAAGTTATTCATCAGCTAGTCTGATGCTAACTACTTTTGACAACCCTGGAAGTAGAACTACAGGGAAAACCTCCATTGATTTCTTGGATGGATTTTTGCATATAGCCAGTAGCAATAATACATAATGCCTCCTTTCATAGGGCATCAGTTATTCATAGGAATTCTGGCATAGCACATAGCATGAAGAGTCAAAATTAGAAATGGCATTCAATTTTACTCAGGAAAATATTTTCATAAAGATTTGGAAAAGTCAAGTGCACATAACAATTCTAAATATTACTATTTAGACTGCAAAAGTAGAGAGGATTAAAAACGTTTGACAGATTTTATGAACTGTTCCACAAAACTTTTATAACTGGCAATGAGACACTAGACAATGAAAATGATAACTTAGGAAGAAATTCAAACAGGTAGAACTACATTATTTATGGCAAATACTATAACCCATAACAAACAAGCAAAAACTCTGTGTACAACAAGGTCTACCCTGCTCATAGAATCAGGCCTACTGCAGCAGTCCTTCTTAGGCGATTGGTAGGTAGTCTCATAAAAGATTTCTTTAAAGTTCTATATAAAGTATTCCTTTGTTCCTGCCCATATAATAGTGTGGATCGCTGTAATGAAAGTTTCCATGCAAAACCCTCTTTTCAGGTGATTTGCACTGAAGAAAACAGAACCTAGGGGAGTCTAGAAGCTTATCTCTTCTGTGTTCTGTCATAACCTTTGAAACAGAGATTCCTAAAAAGGATTTTCATTTCCCTACATTCAGAGAACTCAAGTCACATATCTAAGCTCCCAGGGGACCTAAAGCGTGGAACAAAGGTTCGGGAGTTTTCTGTTGCTATTTTTTTTTTTTTTTTGTATTTTTCATGGACCATTTCACTAATGTTTGGAGGATTTCGGACATTGTTTTAATCACATTCACCCTCCCATCCCAACCCTCCCTAGAGTCCCCCTCCCTTTAGCGTTCATCAACTTCATGTTTGGTGTTGTTTTACCCCATCAAAGCTAGTATGTACTGCCCAAATACTCTTGGATGTGTGCCTAACAACTACTGGCAATACTCTTAGAGAAAACTGATGCTTCTCAGCTAAGGGATGGAGTTATATGCCCCATTCCCCTCCCCATGCTGGGACTTGGTCTTCCTAGAAGTTTTTATGATCAATTAGTAAATACCAATTAAGTCTCTATAAGTATTAAGTACCCCAAAATGCTATGAGATTGGTCCATGCCGATAATATCTGGAGTTTATAATGTACATAATGAGGTTTATGCTAAGTTCTGAGCTCTAATTGCTAATAGATAATCTGCTGTGGGAAGGATTGACATGAAGTATTTCATTCCCAACCTGACCTATAACACTGGCAATGCTATTTGTAGCATAAGACTCAATGCAAAAACAAATGGAAAAAGATTCCTTGAAGGGAAAAAGTTTGAATGCCCTTGAGTTTGGGAATAGGTAAGTGTGTCTGATTATGGAAATTTACCAGTCACACCAAACAATACTTATTGGCTATGCAGCGCAACAGTCTCCAGTAGATCACATTAATTCCACATCCGTGTGTTATGGGGCAGTATGGTTGAATATGACAGAGACACGTTCTTCAGATATATCAAGAAATGGCGACGGCAGCGGGCGGCCGGAACCGGACGCGCACGGCGGGCGACGTAGCTGGCGCAGCGGCCGGGACCGGCGGGTACTGACACAGTGGCAGACAACGCAGGCGACAGGGACCAGGGCAACACCAAGAGCAGATCGCCCCAGGACAATTAAATCAAAGAGGTAGGCCTTTGGTTGGCGAGGTCCCGGGCAAACAGGGAACCTGGTTCTTTTCCTGAAGACCCGTCTGAGGGGTGAGAGGGATCTTGGCCCCTGGCAGGAGCCAGGAAACAGAACGAGGGAATTTTGCAAGAGGAGCCTCTGGCCAGCAGGGAAACCTGATCTGGTTTTAAAAGACCAATTAGAGATCGTCAATAGGAGGAGATGGGCAGGCGCCAAGGCAAAAATTCTCCCAATAAGCTGAAAAACAACATGAAAGCACCAGAACCCAATGATCTTACAACAGAAGGACTTGAACACCCTAACACAGAAGAAGTGGAAAAAATCGACTTTATGAAAGCAATAGAGTCCCTTAAACAATATGTAAAAAACACCTTTATAGAAATGGATGAGAAGTATAACAAAAAGTTTGAAGAATTGAGTAAATACGTACATGAGACCCTGGGAAACCAAGAAAAAACGAACAAACAGGTAATGGAAACAGTTCAAGAATTGAAAACTGAAATGGAAGCAAGGAAGAAAGCACAAACTGGGGACCAGCTGGATACGGAAAATCTAGGTCAACGAGCAGAGCCTACAGAAACAAGCATAATCAATAGAATACAAGAAATAGAAGAAAGAATCTCAGATTCTGAAGACACCATAGAGAAAATAAACGCACTGATCAAAGAAAACAGCAAAGCCAACAAATTCTCATCACAAAACATTCAGGAAATATGGGACACAATAAAAAGACCAAACCTGAGAATAATAGGAATAGAAGAAGGGGAAGAATTACAGCTCAAAGGCCCAGAAAATATATTTAACAAAATTATGGAAGAAAACTTTCCCAACATAAAGAAAGATATTCCTTTGAATATCCAAGAAGCATACAGAACACCAAACAGACTGGATCAAAGAAAAGCATCCCCTCGCCATATAATAATCAAAACACAAAATATACAGGTTAAAGAAAGAATATTAAGAGCTGCAAAGGAAAAAGGCCAAGTAACTTATAAAGGTAAACCGATCAGACTTACACCTGACTTCTCTATGGAAACCATGAAAGCCAGAAGGTCCTGGATAGAGGTTCTTCAAAAACTAAGAGACCATGGATGCAAACCCAAACTTCTATACCCAGCCAAGCTAGTATTCACTATCAATGGAGAAAACAAGACATTCCAGGATAAGAACAAATTTAAACAATACGTAGCCACAAATCCAGCGCTACAGAAAGTAATAGAAGGAAAATCGCAACCCAAGGAATCCAACATTGCCAACACTGACTACAATAACTCAGGAATCTAGCGAACCTTCACCAGTACAACTCAAAGAAGGGACACACACAAACTCTACTACCGAAAACAGTAAGAATAACCGGAGTAAACAACCACTGGTCACTAATATCACTTAATATTAATGGTCTCAATTCACCTATAAAAAGGCACAGGCTAAGGGATTGGATACGAAAACAGGATCCAACATTCTGCTGTTTGCAAGAAACACATCTCAACCACAAAGACAGGCATCTACTCAGAGTAAAAGGTTGGGAAAAGGTCTTTCAAGCAAATGGTCCTAACAAAAAAGCAGGTGTGGCCATACTAATTTCCAACAAAACTGACTTCAAACTAAAATCAATCAGAAGAGATCGAGATGGACACTTTATACTCATAACAGGAACAATTCATCAGGATGACATCTCAATCCTGAATATCTATGCCCCTAATATAAAAGCACCCACTTATGTAAAAGAAATATTTCTAAAACTCAAGGCAGACATAAAACCACACACACTAATAGTAGGAGACTTCAACACACCTCTCTCTCCAATGGACAGGTCAATCAGACAGAAACCTAATAGAGAATTAAGAGAATTATTGGAGGTAATGAAGCAAATGGACTTAACAGACATCTACAGAACACTCCACCCAAATAGGAAAGAATATACCTTCTTCTCTGCAGCTCATGGAACCTTCTCAAAAATTGACCATATACTCGGAAACAAAGGAAACCTCCACAGATACAAAAGAATATCAGTGTCCACCTGTGTCTTATCAGATCACCACGGATTAAAGTTAGATGGCAACAACTATGCTACCCCCAGAAAGCCGACAAACTCATGGAAACTGAACAGTCAACTACTGAACCACACCTGGGTCAAGGAAGAAATTAAGAAAGAAATTAAAGTCTTCCTTGAATTTAATGAAAATAAAGAGACAACATACTCAAACCTATGGGACACGATGAAAGCAGTGCTAAGAGGAAAGTTCATAGCACTAAGTGCCCACTTAAAGAAAACAGAGAAAGCATACATTGGGGACTTAATGGCACACCTGAAAGCTTTAGAAAAAAAAGAAGCAGAGGTGCCCAGAAGGAGTAGAAGACTGGAAATAATCAAACTGAGGGCAGAAATCAACAAAATAGAAACACAGAAAACAGTCCAAAGAATCAATGAAACAAAAAGTTGGTTCTTGGAGAAAATCAACAAGATCGACAAACCCCTATCCAAACTAACTAAACAACAGAGAGAGAACACGCAAATAAATAAAATCAGAAATGAAAGGGGGGACATAACCACAGACACAGAGGAAATCCAGAGAATCATTAGATCTTACTATAAAAGCCTGTATGCCACAAAACTGGAAAATGCAAAAGAAATGGACATTTTTTTAGATAAGTACCATATACCAAAGCTAAACCAAGACCAGGTGAATGATCTAAATAGACCTGTTAGTCGCGAAGAACTAGAAACTGTTATCAAAAATCTCCCTTCCAAAAAAAGCCCAGGACCAGATGGGTTCAACGCAGAATTCTACCAGAACTTCCAAGAAGAGCTAATACCTATACTCCTTAACGTATTTCACAATATAGAAACAGAAAAGTCATTGCCAAATTCCTTTTATGAAGCTACAGTTACCCTGATACCAAAACCACACAAAGACCCAACCAAGAAAGAGAATTACAGGCCTATCTCACTCATGAATATCGACGCAAAAATTCTCAATAAAATACTGGCAAACCGAATTCAAGAACACATCAGAAAAATTATCCATTATGATCAAGTAGGCTTCATCCCAGAGATGCAGGGCTGGTTCAACATACGCAAATCTATCAATGTAATCCACCATATAAATAGACTGAAAGAAAAAAACCATATGATCATTTCATTAGATGCGGAAAAAGCATTCGACAAAATTCAACACCCCTTTATGATAAAGGTCTTGGAGAGAATAGGGATACAAGGGTCATACCTAAATATAATAAAAGCTATCTACAGCAAACCGACAGCTAACATTAAATTAAATGGAGAAAAACTCAAAGCCATCCCACTAAAATCAGGAACAAGACAAGGATGTCCACTCTCTCCATACCTCTTCAATATAGTGCTTGAAGTTCTAGCAATAGCAATAAGACAACATAAGGGGATCAAGGGGATTCGTATTGGAAAGGAAGAAGTTAAGCTTTCGTTATTTGCAGATGACATGATAGTATACATAAGCGACCCCAAAAATTCTACCAAAGAACTCCTACAGCTGATAAACACCTTTAGTAGCGTGGCTGGATACAAGATCAACTCCAAAAAATCAGTTGCCTTCCTATACACTAAGGATAAGGAAACAGAGAGGGAAATCACAGAAGCATCACCTTTCACGATAGCCACAAAGAGCATAAAATATCTTGGGGTAACCCTGACCAAGGAAGTGAAAGATCTATTTGACAAGAACTTCAAGTCTTTGAAGAAAGAAATAGAAGAGGACACCAGAAAATGGAAGGATCTCCCTTGCTCTTGGATTGGGAGGATCAACATAGTAAAAATGGCAATTCTACCAAAAGCAATCTATAGATTCAATGCAATCCCCATCAAAATCCCATCAAAATTCTTCACAGATCTGGAGAAGACAATAATCAACTTTATATGGAAAAACAAAAAACCCAGGATAGCCAAAACAATCTTATACAATAAAGGAACGTCTGGAGGCATTACCATCCCTGACTTCAAACTCTATTACAGAGCTACAGTATTGAAAACAGCTTGGTATTGGCATAAAAACAGAGAAGTCGACCAATGGAATCGAATAGAAGACCCTGACTTTAACCCACAAACATATGAACACCTGATTTTCGATAAAGGAGCTAAAAGTATACAATGGAAAAAAGAGAGCATCTTCAACAAATTGTGCTGGCAAAACTGGATGTCAATCTGTAGAAGAATGAAAATAGACCCATATCTATCACCATGCACAAAACTCAAGTCCAAGTGGGTGAAAGACCTCAATATCAGTCCAAACACACTGAACCTGATTGAAGAGAAAGTGGGAAGTACTCTAGAACACGTGGGCACAGGAGACCACTTCCTACGTATAACCCCAGCAGCACAGACAGTAAGGGCCTCATTGAATAAATGGGACCTCCTGAGACTGAGAAGCTTCTGTAAAGCAAAGGACACTGTCGCTAAGACAGAAAGGCAACCCACTGACTGGGAGAAGATCTTCACCAACCCCACAACTGACAAAGGTCTGATCTCCAAAATATATAAAGAACTCAAGAAACTAGACCGTAAAAGGCTAATCAACCCAATTATAAAATGGGGCACTGAGTTGAACAGAGATCTCTCAACAGAAGAAGTTCAAATGGCCAAAAGACACCTAAGGTCATGCTCAACTTCCTTAGCGATCAGGGAAATGCAAATCAAGACAACTTTAAGATACCATCTTACACCTGTCAGAATGGCAAAAATCAAAAACACCAATGATAGCCTTTGCTGGAGAGGTTGTGGAGAAAGGGGTACACTCATCCATTGCTGGTGGGAATGCAAACTTGTGCAACCACTCTGGAAAGCAGTGTGGAGGTTTCTCAGGAAATTTGGGATCAACCTACCCATGGACCCAGCAATACCACTCTTGGGAATATACCCAAGAGAGGCCTTATCACACAACAAAAGTATATGCTCTACTATGTTTATAGCAGCATTGTTTGTAATAGCCAGAACCTGGAAACAACCTAGATGCCCTTCAATTGAAGAATGGATGAAGAAAGTATGGAATATATACATATTAGAGTACTACTCAGCAGTAAAAAACAAGGACTTCTTGAAGTTTGCAGGCAAATGGATGGAAATAGAAAACACCATCCTGAGTGAGGTAAGCCAGACCCAAAAAGAGGAACATGGAATGTTCTCACTCATATTTGGTTTCTAGCCATAAATAAAGGACATTGAACCTATAAGTTGGGTTCTTAGAGAAGCTAAATAAGAAGGAGAACCCAAAGAAAATCCTGAATATTTCTCCTGAATATTAAACTTCATCAGGCGATGAAAGGAGACAGAGACAGAGAACCACATTGGAGCACCGGACTGAAATCTCAAGGTCCAAATCAGGAGCAGAAGGAGAGAGAGCACAAGCAAGGAACTTAGGACTGGGAGGGGTGCACCCATACACTGAGACAATGGGGATCGGGAACTCACCAAGGCCAGCTGGCCTGGGTCTGAAAAAGCCTGGGTCAAAACTGGTCTCGCTGAACATAGCGGACAAGGAGGACTACTGAGACCTCAAGAACAATGGCAACGGGTTTTTGATTCTACTGGACCTAGTGGTTTTGTGGGAGCCTAGGCAGTTTCGTGGATGCTCACCTTACTAGACCTGGATGGAGGTGGGTGGTCCTTGGACTTCCCACAGGGCAGAGAACCCTGATTGCTTTTTGGGCTGACGAGGGAGGGGGGCTTGGTTGGGGGAGGGGGAGGGAAAGGGGAGGCGGCGGTGGGGAAGAGACAGAAATGTTTAATAAATAAATAAATAAATTAAAAAAAAAAGAAAAAAGAAAAAAAAAGAAAGAAAATTCATATGAAGATAGAAAAAAAAAAAAAAGAAATGGCATTGCTTGAAGTTTGAAAATCTCTGTAAATCAGTGATTCTTATACACCTGCTTCCCTGACTCCTGTTTGGAATCAGAAAAATTGCAGGCTCTTGCTGGGAAACCCCACTCCTTGGAGAACTAAAAGAGAAGACCTGACACTCCATTGACTGTTTTCTTTATGTACCTGTCCATGGCAGACTGCTCTAATTAAACTTCTTACCTCCAATGCTCTGCCTCAGTATCCTTGAATCTCTCATTTGTGACCATTCACACACTACATCTATAATCAACAAATAATACCAAGAAAAATCACAAGTGTTGGTTTTGTCCTTGGTTTTTACTCCTTGATCTAAAATGCTATATAATTTCTGGTCATGATGATGCAGGGATATTGAGGTGTCTTCAATAATAATGGCAACTTCTTGGGGGCTTTGAGTCCTGGAAAACCCAACAACCACAAAAGCCCCTCCCAGCCAGTGGCTTTTAGGTTCTTGTTGATGGTGGGTGTGGTAGCTTGAATAGGAATGTCCCCGTAGGCTCATATATTTGAATGCTTAGTGCGTGGCTTTTGGAGGTGAGGCCTGTTGGAGAAAATATATCACTGGTGGTGGGCTTTGGGGTTTCAGAAGATCAAGCCAGGCCCAGAGGCCCTCTCTCTTCCTGCTGCCTACCAATCTGGATGTAGAACTCTCAGCTATTCTTCCAGTATCATGTCTGTCTTCAGGTTGCCTTACTTCCTGCTATGATGTCAATGGACTAAAGCTCTGAACTGTAAGCAAGTTGCAATTAAATGTTTTACTTTATAAAAAATAAAATTATGTCCCACCTGAACAACACAAGTAGATTATAGTAGTTTCTAGTGACTGTATCTTTTAGGTATAGCAGAGTCCACTTCACCTTTGGACAGTGACATTGAGCTAGCATTCCCATTATTTTTCTGTGAATTGTTTGCTTCAGAAGTGGGAAAAGAGAACAGTGTGGACCCACAGGTACAACTTTATGAAGCTACAATAATCAAGGTGCATTAACACAGTGCATATTTTTTGTCATAGCGGAGTTACCATTGACTGATGAGTGATTAGACAACACAGCAGAATTTTGCCCGTTACATTTTCTCTTGCTTCTTTAGAATTCTGATGCATATTTGACTTTTGCAAAGCTCTAAGACTAATTTGCCACTGCCCTTTGAGTAGATGAGTGGCTAGTTCTAGAGTAGGTAGATGCAAACCATAATTATTAAAGCTATTTATTACATTTATGGTCCTAAAATTCTTCTCAGCAGGGAAAATCACCAGTTACTTCATGTTTCTTTTATACTTTTCCATTCCCAGATCTCAGTATTAACTCATAAAAAGTTCTGCTTCCAATTTGGATATCATTAAAGCATTTAAATGTCACCAGGGGTTCAGTCTAACAGGCTTAAAGTGCATGTAATAGGCTCAGCCAACATGGCTAGTGTTTCTGATACAGACATGAAACTTTTCAAACAGATGATTAGTTGTAAGAATATGGAAGAGCAGAACCATGACGCTTGGTTTCCTTCAGCCTCTTGCTTTGCCACAGTCCTTGGTGGTACTTCTGTTGACACAGAGCACTTTGATATGAAGCCAGGCATTTTTCCTCTCCATAATTTATACTTCAAGTAACACCTGTCTTTAACCTCTGAACTTCTTTCTTCCTTCCTTTCTTTCTTTCTTTCTTTCTTTCTTTCTTTCTTTCTTTCTTTCTTTCATGTATATATGTATGTGCTTGAGTGTACGTATGTGCACCATAGACATGCAGTGCCAATTAAGGTCAAAAGAAGTTATTAGATTCCCTAGAACTGTAATTACACCATGTGGGTGATGGGAACCACAGCTGGGTCTTCTGCAGAATCAGCAAACACTGTTATTAACCATCTTTCCAGTCCCAAATGTCTGAACTGTCAATTCTGTTAGTAATGCTTCCATGTGCTTCAGGGATGTATTGTTTAGTCCGTCTTCCGTATACATTCTTCTGATGTTCCTGTGTTTGCATGAGCTACTCATGATTATTGCTGTCAGGGAAGCAACCATTCTGCTTTTCAGAGCTTGCATATGGGTAGGGATCCAGAAAGTAGTCATTTGACAACATACTGCCTATATAGTATATTGTTGGTTATAATATGTATAAAATCAATAAATGGAAAATGCAAGCAAACAAATGGAGAATAACAGGAATCTCAGATGTGCTGGGAAAATTCTAGATGTGATTAGTTTTAGACCTAGTTGATGTTATTGACAATCAGGACCCTTTAATCGTGACAGGTTCAGGACGCCAAGATGGAAGTGAAACAGTTTCTTCCATAAGTTTTCAGTAGTCTATGAGATTCCAAGTAGCCTGCTAGTCCTAGACTGCACTCTCTAGGTTCACCAATGTGGAAACTTCCGATCTAGTTGCACTGTTGTTCCTGTCCACTTTTGAAATTCAAACTACAGGAAGTTAGATAAGTATGTATAGGAAATAATATGGTGGCAGGACTTTTCAAATATGCTCAGTGTATTTCTCAAAACTGTGATAATAATTATGTGCATGTCTGTGAAAACATGTTTTAAATGTATTGGTTATGTACATAAGATCAAACTGTCCTGTTTATGTGGCATGATTGCTGAATGGAGACTATAGAAACATTTGTACACAGTCTTTTTATCGGGTCAATTTTTCATTTGGAAAAATAAGCACTTGTGATCTTTGTCAGAGTTATTATAAACATTTTTTAAAAAATGGAAAGGAAATGGGATCTGGTCGTTGCTGTGGTAGGTTGTAGATTATTGGACAGGCGCACTGACCATACAAGCACTCAGAGAGAAGGTGGACGGCCAGTTTGCATTTCTACTTTGCTTGCCATGCTCATGTGTGATTGTTTTTATCAATATCCCCTGAAATGTTACTATGCATCAGTGAGTAATGATTTAAGCCTCACTTAGAACACTTAGAATGCTAATTCTAGCATAGTTATAGTTTACACAGATTGTCATTCTTTAACACGATATAATTTTCTTTGCTAGTAGTATATATTGATTCAAATCCAAAATTCACTATTCTGAAAAACTCTACCAATATGCAAAGTCATAGGTATAATGAAACTACATTAAATGCTTTCTATATTATATGTGAGGTGTAATGAGAAGATGCAATTTTAAAACAAATTTAAGGCATTTATACATATATATGTATATCCCTATATATTTGTATTTCCAAACAGGGTTTCTCTGTAGCTTTGGAGCCTGTCCTGGAACTAGCTCTTGTAGCTCAGGCTGACTTTGAACTCACAGAGATCCGCCTGCCTCTGCCTCCCAAGTGCTGGTATTAAAGGCATGCGCCCAGTGTACTGGTATAGTTTTAATACATACCAATTGACAGTTAACCATAGATTTTTCATAATGTCATAGCTGCTTTCATTTTGACAGCCCTCAAAATTCTTCATGTGTTTTTAAGTCAGAGGCAATGAAAATAGAGCCCACTGACAGACCTGGAAAGTATCAACAGAGAAGCTGCTCATTTCTGGCATGGTAGTTAATTACTTCCCAAATTTGTTCATTATGTTCCTTTATCATTTTATAACGACAATCACACTTCTTAAATGTTACTAATATTTAGGTTCTCAGTGAATCTGTGACTAAATTACACATGCTATAAATTAGAATATGAGTGTACCCAACCAAATAACTACATTGTGTTCTCAAACATTTGTTGGCAACTCAGAAAAAAATTGAAACCAATTATAGTCACTTTTGCATTACCCATTTTCCTCTCTTAGATGCTACAGCTAATCTTTGCTACTAAACAGTAGCAGTAAAACATAAAATAACTTTTTTATAGGAATTTTTTCCGAGTACAAATAAAGTGCCGAGTTTGCATTTTTATGAGATTTTTAGGAAACCTTTATTTGCTGTTATTGTGGCCACCTAACCTATTACCGTCTCATCAGGGAGGAGTGTCTAAGTCTGTATAAATGAGGAAATTGCTCTTTTGAGAAGCCCCATGCAGAACTGCTATAAGCAGAATTCATGGTGGGTTAAAAGTTCACTGCAGACCCTTGATATAAATGTTTTCTTATGTAGGAAGATCTCATTTCAGAGTTAGTTTGTGGTATGACACAGAAATTTTATGACTATAAACAGCTCCCATTCTAACTTTGTCCTGCCTTAAGAATTAGTAAAGGATTTTAGACACAGTCCAGTGTTGCTGTATGAAGATGTGCAATATTTGGCATAGTAGTTTATTCACTGAAAGGAATCTTGCTTACACTATATCACATGGCAGTATCCCCATTTGAATGTCATGTGATCACAAAATACTGCTGCATTTTTATATGAAACATTGTACTGTTGAGTTAAATGCGCAGTTCCAAAATTTTCTAAATGTTGTGGGAACAAAGAAAAAGGATAGCTTGAAGTGAATTTTGCATTCGTGTTTGGCACGTTCACCATTGTGCCGTTAGAGATGCCGTGAGTAAAGAGCCTTTAGTATTTTAGTCTCTTCTGGCTAGAAAAACATTTCTAGGTAGTATTCTTGAAAGATACATGAGCTTACCTTTAATTGCTGCTAACTCTCAATCATGTACACATTCCGTAGGCTATTAAAAGAGTTTGTATAGTTTCCATAGGTCTTCAGAACAGGAACACCAAGACAATTAGATACATTCTTTGTCATCTCACAGAATTCAAGGGAAAGGTCCTGTTATACAGGTTTGGTTGGTTTGAATTAGTTTTCTAAGACAGGGTTTCTCTATGACAGGTTCCAAACTCACGGCGATCCTTCTCCCTCTGCCTCCCAGCTGCTAGAATTACAGGTGTTTACCTTCATGATTAACTATAGACAGTTTTTGTATGTGTGCATGCTAAATGGGTTTCCATACAGACTAACTCAACTGAAAGTCTTGCTTTTATCTAGCACTTTCTTCCATATGAATACCTCTAAAATCATTTTCCCTTCAAAGAAACATGGCATTCGGAATTCCAATGAGATAGGACTTCTTCTGGCTTTTTCTTTATTAATTGTTTGTTTCTGCATTCATTTTGTGTGTTTCTAAACTGCTAATTGGAGGACTCGACTGCCGAGTTTATTCAGTGAGGTTGGATTGTGTGTCCTTAAATTTCTAATTTCTTTGTGTTTAATTAACTCTTTATGAATGTAGAAACTGGAAGAAGCTACCAGGTAATGATCGGACTAGCCTCCCATTGTGCTGTGTGTTCAGAAAAGCCTTCAGAATGTCTCGTGGCACCTTATCTTGCTGAGGCTCTCAGAGTACTATGTATATCCCATTTGCACACATCTCTTATTTCCAAATGTTTCTTGTATGTAGAACTATCATTTCGTAAGCTATACTTTAAGATATTTGAAGTTGAGAATGGCACCTTTTTTATTTTCTTCTGCATCAATTTCACTTTCAAATGCCCAGTACACAATCTATAAATGTATAGCAAATAAGAGAACAAAACTTGAGTGTGTAATAGGTCAATAATTGAGAGGAAATGAATGATTTCTCTAATGTAGTAAGAAAAGGTTGACTGAAGATGTGACTGTTTAGTAAAGAGCTATTTGGAAGTTCAAATGAGATCCGTTTCAGCGTGCCTTCATGTACTTATGCCTCTCTCCCTTTTCATTATGAGTGCTGCGTACACCAAGACTTTATCACCTGCTCCAAAATACTGATGAATAAAATGCTGTTTCATTAAGCAAGTCTTTTTCTGTACACGGGAATCACTGGCTGAATGCAGTTGTATTGGCAGTTACAATGTGGGTACAATGAGATCCAGGAATGCAGCTTTCAATGTGCGAATGAGTATGTGAATTCGATCAGCTTTCTTCCTTCGTCGCCATCCCTTTTGCCTCGAATATTAGACAATGCTGTTGGTTTGTTTCCTGTAGTTCCTTGTCTAGTTTTTCTTAAGGTCATAAGGACTCAACTTTGCATTCATGATGGATTTTTAAATAAGATCCACACACTGAGGATAAGGAGAGCAGAGATGTGATGTGCTTTTTATACCTGGGAGCCAGGTTTTCATCTTAAAAATAGATGAGGTAAACCTAGAAGAAATGAACTTCCATTTTTATCTACTCTCAATCAGAACAGTGGGATAGATTTTTGTGAAATCTTTCACAATAGTATTCTTTACTTTTCTGCCTGCAATTATCTAGTTTATTTATATAAAAGTAGCATTAGGGTTCTACTAGAGACATAATTATTTTAAGCCAATAAAAGATTATTGTGCCTTCTAATTGCCTGCAGTTAATGGTCCTGCTCCTCATCCCACAGAATAATGTGGAAAATGTCACATTTGAGTTTTCTATGACTCATACAAGAAATGAATGTGTGTGAATGGTGTCAAAACACAGCAACTCACTGTATGCAAATGATATGATACATAACCCAATATTGTTAAACTGAAAATATTTGCTCATGTGGGCTTATAAATACACTTTCTGGGCCCTAAGTTTTTTTTACCATCATGTAATGAGCACTAAATCTGTATTCTTGACCCAGAGTAATGGTCCAGGAAGCAGACCAAGTGACCTCCAATCTGAGCTATCATTATCCCACATAAGAGAAAAATTCATGCTTTCCCTCTGTGTTAATATCAGGTTTTTGTTTCTTTGAGCCTGTTTGTTTAGTTTCCCCCGTAGTGCAGTCTTGCAAACATTTGTTATTTTTCCTTTCATGCAATTTGAATTAATGTGGGTGATTGTGGTAGTTAGAGGTTTTTCTCTCCCAGCTAGTAATTATCCCATCTATAGTTTTCATGCCAAACTTAGTGCAACGGAAATAGGAAAGTTGAGACTTCTCAGAAGAAATCTTGGTATAATTGACTACATATGATATGTAGGCATTGATAGGATTAAAATCAATTTACCCCAAGCATGCCGTAGTTCTGTGTTAGGAGGTTTTAGGAACACAACTACCAAATATCAGGAATCCTCTGGTATATTCATGGGAATCTTGTCTCTTCTATGAATTTGTCAAGTTGTGATTGCTGAGAATTTCCATTATTTTTGTTGCCAAGATAGTCTGCTTGGGAGTTCTTCGGAGGAATTGTGAGCAGCTGAAACACTAAGCTTGGTCACCTAAGATGAGAGGAAGTGTGAAAGCACTGGATTTGCCTTAGTTTTGCTTATTATTTCTTTACATTTTATTTCATTGTGTATCAAAAATGCTGATCTTTGCAATTTTTACAAAGTTCCATGCTGTTTTCTTACAGATGAGCTAGGGAAAAAAATCATATCATAATGCGTGCATTTATTTTATAAGTCTCTTAAAGGCAATGAACTTAAAGAACACTTTTAAACAACAAAATCTTTCATGAAATTCCTATTTATGCATAAATGTATCTTAGAGAAATAGTAAGGTTGAGATTAATATTCCCAGGTTCATCCTGTAAAATGAAGATGGGGGATTTGTGTAATTCTTTCAGTAGCGATGAGAATTGAGTATCCATTTAATTATAGAATGATGTGTAGAGATTTAGCAATGGTAACTCTCAACCATTTGTACTGGTTGCTTGACTGGGCATGAAATTTTCCATCTCATAATCTAGAGGTGCTTAGAGGAAATAATTCCTGTGGTAGCCACTTACAGCCTTGATTTTCAAATATTTAGGTTTACAGAAAATAGAAACATAGAGCCATCCAGACCTGAAACCAAACGCAAGCTTCATAAGCTTCAATAGCCCATGACATGCCAACTTTGCCCTTGAACAAACCACCTTAACTTTTGAACTTCAATAAGAATGGCATTAATGGGGGCTGGAGAGATGGCTCAGAGGTTAAGGATACTGACTGTTCTTCCAGAGGTCCTGAGTTCAATTCCCAGCAGCCACATGGTGGTTCACAACCATCTACCATGAGATCTGGTGCCCTCTTCTGGCCTGCAGTCATACATGGAGGCAGCACACTGTATTGTATACATAATAAATAAAATCTTTAACAAAAAAGAATGGCATTATTTAGTTCTAAAATTCACTGAGATTACTTTTGTGAATTATCTGTCAAATGTATATGTTCAATAAATACCTGGGTCCCCATCATTCAAATGAACATTGAACTAAGGATATTTTTTTAGATAACAAATGTTCTAAATACATTTCTTTTTTTTTTTCTTTTTTTCTGGTATTATTTCCAATTTTTTTTTCTTTTTTTTAAATATAATTTTTTTATTGAAAAAAAAAAAGATTTCCGCCTCCTCCCCGCCTCCCATTTCCCTCCCCATCTCCCTTTTCCCCCCTCCTCCCTCTCCTCACCCCCACCCCCCCCACTCCTCTCCCCCTCCCTCTCCAGTCTGAGGGGCAGTCAGGGTTCCCTGCCCTGTGGAAAGTCCAAAGTCCTCCTCGCTCCATCTTGGTCTAGGAAGGTGGACATCCAAACTGGCTAGGCTCCCAAGAAGTATGACTTATGGAAAGGTATTGTTTGTAGACCTTTTGAAGTGAAACATTTTAAAATGAGATGCATCTCTTGTAGGTGCTTTGTTCCCTAGTTGTATTTGGTTGAGAGTATTTCTCTGTTCATTATTGACTGAAAACTCTTCTTATATGAGCTGAAAATACCATTATGAAAATCAAAGTACTGTACTTATTTAAGTTCAAGTTTTGTAGTATAAATCTGAGATCATTTCAGAGCTCAGAATTTCCATGGTTCACCTGCTTAACATTAAAAACATATGATCCAAAATCTTAGCACGGAGAGGGGAGTTGGACATGAACTTCCACCCCTAGCTAAGGAGCCATTGGCAATTGCTAGTTGCTGGGAATGGAATAGTCAGGATTTCCTAAGAGTATAACCCCTCATAAGTCAGCCATACTCCAGTGGAAGGACACTTATCAGAAAATGTTTGGGCAACACAAATTGGCACTGGTGGGAAAACACATACATACATACACACTCACACACAATAGGCTGAGAATGAAAGGAGCCACCAGGAAAGGTTGGGAAACTAGGGTGGATATTATCAAACTTGTGCAAAATTCTCAAAGAACTAATAAAATATTAAAAATTAAAAAAGCGTGATCCTGTGAAAATATACAAAATAGAGCATTGTGATATGCCCAGAGTTTTAGTCTTCTTTTTCTCTTTTTGTATGGACCTAAGAGCACTGTAAATGGTATTTGATAAGTATATGCAGGTGATTAAGAATGCACAAAACCTACCAAGAGACTGCTATATACATCAAGAGATAATTCATTTGGAATTCTAAACATTGTTGCATATTTTCATCAGTAGTCCATTATTCTATTTAGGATTTTTATTGTTGTGAAGAGACACCATGACCAAGGCAAAAAAAAAAAACAATTAAATGCTTTCTTTATGATTTCAGAGATTCAGTCTATTATCATTATGACAGGGAGCATTGCTGTGTGCAAGCCGAAGTGCTGGAGTAGTAGATGAGAGCCTATATCTTGCAAGCCACAGGAAGTTGACTGAGACACTGTATTTAGAACATAGTTATCATCATAGGGGTGGATCATAAGGCATTCTTATTTTCATGTCTCTATTAGTTCCATATCCTCACCATTCTTCCATATCTTAGATGGCCCAGAACTCAGAATATCACTCTTTCCAACATCATTGATTCCATTTTGCCTGTTTACTCCACATTTGTGTCAACTCTGAATCTATGCTGTTGTTGCTGTAAGACAGTGTGCAGTGCTGTTTTACTCCAAATTCATGACTGTTGATGACCACCTATGAGGGACCTAGGGGAAACTGTAGAGTTCCTCCCACCACACAGGCTGATCCTTGCAAGTCTCCCTTTTCCTCTTTGTCTGATCTCTTTCAGCTTTAGCTTTGGTGAGTCCCAGTTCTTTAACTTTTTTCTTGCTACATCTGTACTCTAAATCTGTCACTCTCATGCTTTCAAATATTGGTGACCCCAGCCTAATAGACCTTTTGTGTAATATGCAATTATATTTCCAGCTGCTTCCCTAACATCTCCACTTGGAGATTTAAGTAGTGTTCTTCAGTTAATACATCTAAAAGATCACTGTTTATAGCCTGTCCCCTGAGTAGTCAATACCCTCCCAGTATCTTAGATGTTATCAATTTTTCTTTCTCTTTTAATACGCCAAGCACCAACATATCTTGATTTTCCTTTAAAATACATACAGTCCAGAAGCAAACAAGTTCTCATCTCCTGCCATTTTAGTCTACTCCAGTGGTTCTCAACCTATGGCTTACGACCCCCTTTGAGGAGGTAAGTCATGGTAGGAGGAGTCAAGGCCAAAGGCAGAGTGAGAACAAAGACTCCAAGGCAGGGCAGGATCATCAGGGTGTAATGAAAGACATCGAGATGTCCTATATAGCCAGAGCATAGTGTGGAGGAAGTGGGAGATAGTAGATATTAGGAGGGTGTAGTCGCACAGTTGATAGACTTCCTCATTGCCTTCTTGCCTCTGGTCATGCATCCCTTCATCAGAAAGGTTTCCCTGATGGATTAATTCAAAATAGCACTTTGGCACTGTAATTTTTCTTTCTTTTTTTTAGATTGATTTTTTGTATCTATATTATATTTACACAAATTATGTATTTAAATGGGTCAAGGCTTGTTGAATTTGTTGAATATATCTGTTAAATCAAATGTTTATGTATATACAATCAACCTGTATCTGTGTGGGTTCTGCATTCTTGGATTCAACTAAATATAAATTGAAAACACTAAAATTGTACCTGTTCTGAACCCGTAGAAACATTTGGTCCTCACTATTCCTTGCATAGTGTATGGCAACTGTTTACATAGCATTGGCACTGCATCCATTATCATAAAAATACAGTGGGAGCAGAAAATGTGGGGGAGGCTGTACATCATTCATATGTGAATACCATGGCATTCTCCATAGGAGACTTGAGCATATGTAAAGTTCAATATGGAAGGACGGCACGAAGAAACAGATACCGTGAGACAACTGTGCTGCTTGTTGTCTGTACTCTAGAATATAAATTCTTTGTAGGTGAACTTTTGGTTTTATTGAATGAACATGTTTATATCTACATATTACCGCCCCCAAAAGAATGACAGCTTCTTTAAGGCAGGCTTTTTTTTTTTTTATTTAAGGATCTATCCCAGTGCCTGAAACAGCATCTGGCATATAGTGGGTGCTTAAAAATGTTCTTTGAAGTATTTTATTAATTAGTTAGTTCGGAGATTGAAACAACTTCTAAGGGTAATAATTACATTCAATCATAATGATGAATAAGTAACCAAATATTTAAATGAGGACAGTCTATTGTTAATATTATTTGTGTTTTCTAAATTCATGATCTTATTTTATCTTTTCCTGTGGTGATAATAATTTTTCAAAGATAATTTTATATAAACAAAAACTGGAGGCTCTATGTGAATTAAACATGTTACCTAATTTATCTTAAACATCTATAGCACAGTCAACTATTCATCAAATACACTGCTAGGGAGCTCTCTAAGTATAAAGTATACATTTATAAGTAAGTTATTCATTATAAGTCAGGTATACCTGTCTATTACTCTGTCTGATGGTGTTATTGATATTACATGTGTCATAACTAGTTAACTGGGAATTTGGATTCAGTTTGTGTATATGTACCACACGCAGCCTACCTATCACTAAAATAAGAATGCTGAAATGGCTGTCGTATAAAGTATTTTTTTTGAGTTCTTTTTTTTTTAAATATAATTTTTTTATTGAAAAAAAAAAGATTTCCACCTCCTCCCCGCCTCCCATTTCCCTCCCCGTCTCCCTTTTCCCCCCTCCTCCCTCTCCTCTCCCCCTCCCCCCCACTCCTCTCCCCCTCCCTCTCCNAGGGGCAGTCAGGGTTCCCTGCCCTGTGTAAAGTCCAAAGTCCTCCCCGCTCCATCTTGGTCTAGGAAGGTGGACATCCAAACTGGCTAGGCTCCCACAAAGCCAGAACATGAAGTAGGATCAAAACCCAGTGGCATTGTCCTTGGCTTCTCAGCAGCCCTCATTGTCCGCCATATTCAGAGAGTCCAGTTTTATCCCATGCTTTTTCACTCTGAATATGGCGGACAATGAGGGCTGCTGAGATAAAACCGGACTCTCTGTATAAAGTATTTTTAAATATGCAATCACATCTGTTTCCCAGAGAAGTTCAATCTATGTTAATCCTTGCTTTGTACAGGTCTTGGAGGTAATGGGCTATAGTATCTCAAGTGTTAATAAGGAAAGTTAGGTTATTTGAGGATTCTAGGAACCTTTGTGCACAGGTACTTTGTTCGCTTGCATATGTCTTTTTTGTTTGTGTGTTGGTTTGTTTGATTGTTTTCTTGTGATATTTACAGGTTGCCCTGTAACCCCTAGTGCTGTCTCAGATTCCCTCATGCTAAGGTTACAGTTGTATACTTGAGGTACTTTTTTCCCCTTTGCATCCCGGCTTTTAGTTTATAGTAGAATGCAGGCAAACACTGCTCCAAATCTGCCATCCAGAGATGTTAGTGGCTGCTCTTCGTATGAGCATATATGAATATGGATGTGTATACATATGTACCTCTGCACTACTATGATAATTCTCTAAAGGGCCCCCTTGCTTAAGTTTTTATTTTCTTTAATTTCATTTATATTCAACTGAAGTCTAAATTTAAAGAGAGTTTCTGAAAAAAAATCCATAGTTTTGAAGTAACAGTTATTGTGGGTTATGATTTTAATTGTTCATTATTGTTAATAATTTGTGCTTGATTTATAAATTAAAATTTATCATAGTAATGTACATATAGAGACAAAACAATATATAATGGAACCTAAGCATTCATGGTACAAAGTAATGTTCAGGAACTTGCTCTTTTCCTCTACATCTTATAGATATTTTATATGTCAACAAGTTTACAGTTATGTTGTAATGTTTTTAAAACTTAAAAGTATTCTGTAGTCTGTTTAGACTGAAATTTGCTAATCCAGTCCTCTGTTGATGAATGGCTGCCTTTGTATTTGTTACTATAAACCAGTTCTGAAGCAAATATCTTTATGCATGTATCTTTTAAATTTGATATGAAAACCATTTCAAGATTTCTTCCTTACTATCATTATGTTGTGCTCCTGTATATAAAGGAATCACTAAAGAAGTTTCTCCCTATACTATTTTTAAATGATTATAAAATTCAAAGTAATGAAATTGAATAAATGAGATTTTACTCTGTACTTTATACCCAGGAGAAAAAAAATATGCTCAGAGGCAATGAAATAATAAAATAGCTCATTAACAGACAGACAGACAGACAGACAGATGAGAGAGGGAGAAAATAAGAGAGACAGACAGACAGAGAGAGAGAGAGAGAGAGAGAGAGAGAGAGAGAGAGAGAGAGAGAGCTATTTAAGTGAACTATCAAAATCACTTGAACATTTTCACCTACAAATACCAACCTTATCTTCTCGACATTTTTGTTAGATTTGATGCTGACAATAAAAACTTGGGAATAAGCTATAATTTCTGCATCCATGCATATTCAGGTCTGAAAATGAAAGAAGGGTATGACAACTTTGCATGTAGAGCTTCCCACCCACACATTTCTTTCCTTTCTGATTCTGACACTTCAGCCTTTGAAACAGTTCCCATGAGCAACACTGAGATCCAGACTATTCAGATCTGAAGGAAAAACACAAGCTCTTCGGCTTATATCTAGCACCTGGAAATCTCCTTGAAAATGTGCCGAAATGCAAATGGTGCTGTTATTTTTTCTACATACAGGAGAAATCCTAAAGTATTTTAGGAAGAAAGAGGGGAATTTAGAGATAATAAGGACAGGAGTGAGGGAGGAAGCTCAAATTCATATTGCTAAAAAGGCCGGTTTCCACTGTACGCTTACCAAGTTAGCAGGCAAATTGCATGCCATTTTCATGCAAAAGGTTTTATGCTTTATTCCTCGTCTTTGCAAGTGGACAGGCAAACGAGGGAAGGAAATGTTTGTTGAATAAGAAGCATGTGTGGGCTGGGACGATAGCTCAGTCAGTGTAGTATTTGCCTTGTAAGCATGAGAACCAAGTTGAATCCCTAGAACTTACCTTCAAAAGGCCAGGCACTGGGGGTAGGGATGGGCATTTAAAGTCCTAGCGCTGGGAATGTAGAGACAAGTGGATCCCCGGCGATTGCTGGATAGCTAGTCTAGCCTATCTGATGAGTTCCAGGCTAGTGAGAGACCCCAAAACACATGGCGGATGGGTCCTTGGGTCCTAAGGAACATCTGTGATTGTGGCCTGGGCGCACACATAAACACACACACACACACTATAAATAAATAAAAGGAAAATGGTGTGATAGTAGTGTATGGTTATAATCACAGCACTCTGAAGTCACGTGGAGACAGGAGGCAGAGTTTCAAGACTAGTTTGGTCTACATAAAAAATTCAAGGACAGCCTGAGCTACAGGCAACCCAGCCTCAAGCAAACAAAAGAATAGCCAGATAGAGTGGATTAGTATTATAATGGCTGGAGTGTTACCAGAAGTTTGATGCAAGCTTGGGATACACATGAAGTTCCAGGCCAGCCTGGATACAGAAAGAATAACAGAGGGAGGGAGGGAGGGAGGGAGGGAGGGAGGGAGAGAGAGAGAGAGAGAGAGAGAGAGAGAGAGAGAGAGAGAGAGAATAGAGAACAGAGACAGGAGACAGAGAGAAATAGAGCTTAGATGAGGCAAAGAGCTTAGTATTTGTAGGTAACGGCCTAGTGTTCTACTCCATTCCCTTGTTTGTTTTGTACATCAAATCAGCCCAGGCCCACAGCAGTGCACTCCATTACTTGATTTTGAAGCCTTTTACGGTAGCTCCTAATTTTTTTCATCCTTTATTGATGAATATTAGTACTGTGAGAAGCCTTATTGGCAACCACTCTCTTTCAACTAAAAGACCCTGCATCTTTTCAGGGAAAACCTTCTGTATTTCCACTGATTCTGTTTCTCCTCAGTGTTCTGTGAACATAGATACATTACCCTTCTTACTGCACTTGCACTAACCGCTTGTATGTGGATCATTTCAGGACTCTGTTCTAAAATAACCCACCTGGGATTGTGTTCTCCCTCCCAACTATTTACCTGTCTGTTTTCCTTTGACAGACAAACCAATGTTGCCTTAACTTCCTTCAGTTTTCATCCATTTCTTAATTCTTCTACCTTTACTTTTTTTTTATTATATCCTCTGTCCTTATAAACCAACTTACTTTCCTCTTGTTAAGGTCTTCAGTGATTGCAAGTTAAAATCCAGCTCCTTTCAATCCTTACCTCCTCTTACTTTTGCAGTATTGGATTCTCTTTGTCACCTTTGGTAACTAAAACCAAGGCTTCTCTCGATTTTCTTAATGTTACTTTCTCTCTACTCTATATCACCAGTTTTTTTTCTTTACTTACTAGTCATTCTTTTATAGATTTTAAAAACATTTGATGTTTTCTCCACCCCAAGTTTCCTGTTTCAGTATTTGTTTTTTTTTTTCTTTTCTGTGTCCTCTCTCCATTAGTAAATTTACTTACTCCTGTGACTTAAATTACTGCCTATAAACATACAGGTAACTTCCTTTCTGAAAGCCAGATATGTATAGACTACTTGGTGCTGCACTTTTGCCTACCAAAATAAAAATAGTCACCAGTGAAGCCATTGTCTTTATGTTTGAAACAGAATACAGTATCCTTTTAGCTTACCCTAGGGCAATAATCTTTTGATGCTCTGAGGTTTAGTGGGTACCAGCATCATTAATAAATGATACATACTATTTACTTTCAAAATGCCTGCAGTAGGTAAGAGTATTCTGCTAGATTATATGAGTTTGAAAGCTCACTGAAATGCTTATAAACTTCATGATTTCTGGCAAGGAGTTGACCTTCCTTTCCTTTCTTTATATATGTAATATAATCATAGTGCATATCTTATTGGATTGTTAAGAGGATCCAAGGAGCTAATACAAACACAGCATTTTGCAACAGTATACACATCAAGTTAGTAAATGTTTAAAGTTACTCTTTACTCTTGCAGTCCATAGGAAAGCATGTTGACCTCGGGCCACTGTGTTGCAATTATATGTATGTATGTATAATCTGAGAAAACTATGGGAAACATATCTGGTAAATAGTTCCAGTTTGTTTCAAGGCTGAGTTAGGTAGATTTATATAAAATCTCACAGTCAAGTTATTTACAGACACAACGTGATCCATATTGCCCCAGTGTCCTCCCATCTGCCAGAGTCCCTCACTGAGACAGAATGATTTGAAAGGAAAAGGACACAAGTGTCATCGCTTTCCCACATAAAATCACAGCCGAAGACAGAAAATCTGGATTGGAATGTTGAAACTGCTGCTGTTGGGAGACCCTGGTCTGCACTCTTTCTGTAAGCTTACTGAAGGGAGAGCAGGGCAGGGTTTCCCATACAGAGGGCACAGGCTACCATCGCATGGCCAGAAGGTTGATGAATACTCAGTTTCAAAGCTGGGATCTACACCAGCAATCCAGTGCTTCAGGAACTTCAAGTGATTTGCTGTGAAGAAGAGACTCATTCTTGATAATTCTCTCTAGTTAGTTATTTGAAATGTCCTTGTTGTTGATGTTGAAAAAATTATTCTGAACGAGCCTCCCTCCCTGTTTTTCTCTTTCTCTCCTACCTATACACACACCCTCACCAGTATTGTATAGTATGCATAGTTTTATATTTGCATGTAGATTTGTGATTACTCTATACATACCATGTTTAAAAACAGAGTATTCAAATTATATTGCTTCACATTGTAAAATGTTTTAAGTTATTTTAATGACTGAATAGTTAGAGTTTATGTTAGTTTTCATTGATTTCATTTTGGTTTTGTGAAAAAGCAAATGTTAATGTCAAAATGTGAATGCTATCCTTGTCTAGATCAAGCACTTGAATCATCTAGTAAACTTTTAGGAAACCGATTGTTAACAATCATCTTTTCTTGCAAGCTATGTGTGCTTCTGTATCTTGTCCATATACAATAGTAACATATATGGCTAAGAGTCATAATATTTCCACATTGATTTCCGTATTTGATTGCTGGAACTACCTTGTGATATTAAACAGAGAAGTGATTATTACTGTGTCCTTACCAGTATGTAAACTCGTATTCTCAAAATTGTTTCCTAGAGGATGAAAGGAATAGATTGGAAGATGAAAAGTTAGATTTGGGAATTTGGAACCAAATCTTCTGATGCCAGCAGTATTTTTGGTATATTTCCCTGTATTCTACCTACTCCACTTTATTTCAGTGTTTCCTTTTTAAAACCCTTGTTCAGATATTTTCTTATTACACATTTTTCAAATCATACTGTGGGAGAATGTATGGTTTTCATCAATTTCTCTATTAACAGAAAACTGAACATGTCTAGATTGTAACAAAAAAATACATCTTTCCTTTCAGGAATGCAGATGTGGCACCCACTAATTCTATGGGAAAGCACTCTTAGACATTGGATCCTTATTAATTACACTTCTATGGTAATAGAGCAATCCAGGCTTCTCTTATGGACAAGGGAATCCACTGTTTGGTTGACCAGTTCTGAGAGAATATAGACAGCTGCCATCCTGATTTTGAACATCACAATTTCAAAATATGAATAGTTAAGAAAGACAATAATTGCATCCATATCATCGGACCAAAATGCTATTGCAGCAACTGAAAAATAGGGACGCATGTAAAAATAAGAACCTGGGCATGTGGACCCCTTTATCCCAATTTCCTGAGAAACAGACGCTCATGTAACTTCTGCCCCTGCACCAGCAGAAATTCAGTTCATAGTATTATTGTGCAAGCTCTTGATTTCATGGCAGAGTGCTGTTCCTTAAGAGTTTTAGAGTGCCGCTTCTGTCCTCTCTTACCTCGTTGTCTATTTAGACAGTACCCAGGCATATATTTTTTTTCTGTTATCTTATATGAGGGTATAAACAAGGCTTTCTGTTTTCATACTCCAACCCAGCTGAACTGCCTTCATTTACTGAACATTCAGGGAATACTGAAGCACAATCCAGTGCAAAGTGCCTGCTGCAGATTCTTCATAAATAGGAAGCTTAACCAGTCCCTCTGTTTAGAATCTGTTTGGGAATTTAATACAGTATGTTCTGTGTTTATATATTTGCAATAGCAAACTAAGAGAATACATGGCTTTGAAGTGTTTATGATGTCTTCCTAATTAGTTTTTCCCGTTTCTGTTGAAAAAGTGCAGGTGTCCTCTCCCTGGTTATCCCTACAAACCACAGAGGAACGATTGCAGTAATTTACAAAAGTTGAGGGAGAGTGCATAGGATTTAACGAGCTTAATTACATAGTAGATCAAGAATAGCTTGGGATCATAAGAAGCAGAACATTATTGGCTGTCTCTATGTCTGTTTCTTTCTCTCTTTCTCTGTCTCTCTCTCTCCATAGTTCTTGGACTTTCTGCCACTATTTCTTTTAAAAGAAGGTAATTTTTCTTGGTCCAATGTGGGAAACCCTCCTGGCATTAGTGCCAAATATTCTATAACTTGCCATCTGCGGATACTTTTATTTCAAGTTATTTTTTATCAATTCCTCCCCCCCCCCAAACAATAGTATTTGAAGATCAATGACCTACTGGTCTCTCTTAAAAACTTCCTGTTCTTCAGCTGAACATTGTTGTGTTCTTTTCTCAACAGTTTCTCTTAGAATCACATAAGGAACTTAATTGCAGTGGAGCAAATGATGTGCCTTTGGGAGACATGCAGATGTCAAATATATAACCTTTCAGGTCTTACAAGTAATTTGGAATATCAATGAACTTTTGAGGGTACTGAGCAACAAAAAAAGTTCAAACAGGCTTCGACATTACTGTCTTAAAGGATCCGTGCTCACTAATGTTCTGTCTCAATCTCTCCAGAGGTCTTCATGCCACGGCAGTCTCCATATTTCTGTGCATCAATTCCACGATTTTTCTAGTTGCTACTTCCTGGGGAATTTACCAACTGAAAGATTGTACTCTTGAGCCAAAATGGACTCCTGAGCAGCCATACCATTTCATTTATTTCAATAGAGCTATTTGAGAAGATGCTATAGTCTTGCGGCTTGTGCTAAGTAAAACCTTAATTAGACCAGGAGATGAACAAATGAGACAAAAGTATCCCAAGAGTAAGGTGCTGTGGCTCTGGAATGACATTAAGGGAAGACTGCAAAGGACAGACCACATTGACCATAGTTTATTTTAAAAATTGGATTTGGACTTTGTATAGGTGACTAAAAGTAATTGTTTACATTGTAATTAAAGAAATACCTCCCTATTCATTGGAATGTCCACTGGTGAGATTCTCTGCCCCACGTGTCTATGTATTTATTATGTGCTTTCGTAGGAAAGAGTGAGGGAGAGTCATTGGAGATGACTCTTTTGGTATTTATTATATTTCCATTCTCAAAACTTGAGTGGATGTCTGTATGCAAAATTTGAATTTAGAATGAAAGGAGACAAGAGACAGAGACAGAGACCCACATTGGAGCACCGGACTGAAATCTCAAGGTCCAAATCAGGAGCAGAAGGAGAGAGAGCACGAACAAGGAACTCAGGACCGCGAGGGGTGCACCCACACACTGAGACAATGGGGATGTTCTATCGGGAACTCACCAAGGCTAGCTGGCCTGGGTCTGAAAAAGCCTGAGTTAAAACCGGTCTCGCTGAACATAGCGGACAATGAGGACTACTGAGACCTCAAGAACAATGGCAATGGGTTTTTGATCCTACTGCACGTATTGGCTTTGTGGGAGCCTAGGCAGTTTGGATGCTCACCTTACTAGACCTGGATGGAGGAGGGTGGTCCTTGGACTTCCCACAGGGCAGGGAACCCTGATTGCTCTTTGGGCTTACGAGGGAGGGGGACTTGACTGGGAGAGGGGGAGAGAAAGGGGAGGTGGCGGTGGGGAAGAGACAGAAATCTGAAAGAAAGAAAGAAAGAAAGAAAGAAAGAAAGAAAGAAAGAAAGAAAGAAAGAAAGAATTATATAAATAAATAAATAATAAAAGAATATAACAAAGTAGGAAACAATCCAAAAAAAAAAAAAAAAGAAATAGTCATTCTAAGTTTGTGGTGAAGATATAATGTGTGCTTTATTATGGTTTGGCTGTCTTGTAGATTTTTCATTCCTTGAAATTTAGTATACACATTATAATGATATGTGAAGAAATAAACTAGATAATGTTACCTGCTTTATGAATTTTGTTGAACCATTGAGCTCAGGATTGATTAGAGGCAATTGGTGGGAAAGTGTAATTTGTATCTGTAGAAAATTTTAATTCCAGCCTGGCTTAGCCTTACCACATCTCCAAATTACTCTTCTCTGGCTGAGGAAATCAGAAAGTATTTGATCATCTTAACATTTACCTAAACAAAATATAATTTGGAAGATTAATTCCTGCCCCAAATACCATGTTGCACAACACAAAACTCCAAGAGCAATCCAATTGAGGCAGTTTGTCCTCTTGAACAGCTTATGCTGCTCTTTCCCTCTCCATTAGCCCAGAGTCTAGACTTTGGGGATGGAAAGAGACTCATCTTATCCAAGCTGCTACTCCTTTCAAAGCACAGGTAATTTACAAACCCTGAATAAAGCTTTTGGCTAGATAATAAAAATGGAAATACCAAAGTTCACAGCCTTCTAGAGCACAGGCCCATTCCAACTCTTATGTTTTCTGCTTGCTGGTGAATAGTACCCAACAGCTACCCAGTACAAATCCATCTTCGAACCACAGCTGATGCCTCTTTGGACCTAGAGTGGATGAAAGCTCGCTGAAAGCCTTTCCTTACTTCTTAATGATGCTTCATTAGCACACCAAGATTTTTATTGCAGAACAGATGAGAAACAGCAATGGAGAGGCTCTTGATGCTTTTAGTGTGTACATGCATCTTTTGAACAGAATCAAAATGCCCTTCCCCAATTCAGATGTGTCATGCACCTGAATTTCATGCTATTCCTCTCTTGTGGATAATGATTCAGTATATATCGTTAATGTTTGTGTTTAATTTAAGATGCTTTTTAAAATGCATTGTTGAGTGACCTAATTTTCTCATGCTGAACTACGTGTATTAAAATGGTGGTGGAAGCGTGGTCCATACTCATCTTTTCACTCACTCAGTAAGAATATGGAACTATATTGACTGCTCCTGAAACAGTAGTCATTCATTGTTAACTATGGACTTTTTAATCTGCCTGTCATTACCTATTCGTATTCGTGTCCGAAAAGGATCCATTTTATAGAAAAAATTAAAGGACCAATGGAGCTAATTTTCTAAATGATTAGGGTGATTCATTCAATGCTAGGCCCATAAAATACAGGGAAATGCCATTAGGAATTCATTCATTTCAACTTTCCTAATATGGAGAGAGATTTCTTTATTTTTTATTCATTTTATATATCAGCCACAATTCCCCTTCCCATCCCTCCTCCCAATCCCCGCTTGCCTTGCCATGCCCCCACCATCCACTCCTCCAAAAGCTTAAGGCTTTCCTCCATGGGGAATTTACAAAGCCTGGTACATTCAATTGAGGCAGGACCAAGCCCATAGCCCCTTCATTAAGGCTGAGCAAGGCATCCCACCACAGGGAATGGGCTTCAACAAGGTAGCTCATGCACCAGGAATAGATCCTGATCCCACTGCCAGAGGCCTCTCAGACAGATCAAGCTACAAAACTCTCATCCACCTGCAGATGACCTAGTTGGGTCCCATACAGACTCCACAGCTCTCTGTCTAGAGTTCATGAGTCCCAACGAGTTTTCCTCTTCTGTTTCTCATCTACACTTAGATAAGGCTTCATGAAAATGAAAATTTAATTATTTATTATATTAAGACATTTGATTGTTTTTCTGCAGTCTCATGCCAGCTCCTCTAAAGAGAAGCAAAGTTTGGTAAATATGCAAATGAGAATTTCTTTGAGGATTGTGCTTTATTCTTCCCAGGGACTAAGGTGATAAAGGTTAGACTCCACTGGTAAACTTCGCATCACATTTAAATAAATAGTCTCAGGGAATTTTCCTCCATGAGCATTTTCACAGCTTGATTCTGCTTCTCATTATAATCCAATTATTGAATCAAATAAAACAAAAACATTCTAACAAAATGAAGCACATGAAAATGACCAACTTCCTTGGCAAAGGAACAAAGAAATGCTGATATGAAACTACTCCCATAGTTTAACATTTTTGCATGATGTAGGAACTCGCACTATGATTTTTTAACCAAAGTAATATGAGAAATATAAGTTAAATGACTATCTAAAATTATTCTTCAGGACAAACGACTGTAAGTAGGGAAAACTCCAAATAGCTGCAGGTACCTGCTGGACTTCCTAATATCGTATGCACATAATCCAAACTTTTAACACAGGTCCATCAAGATGACTCAGTAGTTAAAGAAGCTGGCCTTCAAGCCTGACACCCTGAGGTAAATCTCTGAAATCCCCCATGGCAGAAATCGAGAACCAATTGCTACAAGTTGGCCTTTGACTTTCACATGCATACCCAGCATGTGTTTTTAATCCACATAAATAAATAAAGACAGAGAAATCGATGTTAAGTAGAAATGAAGTGATATGACATCAATAGCACCTTCAGAGTTCACAATGGAGGATTGCCATTTCCACTGGAACTGCAAAAGCCGGGAGTGGACCCAGTGTCACAGCTTGGAAAATGAGGTCCCTCCTTAATTACAGCTTTCTCTATAAACAAATAGAAACACAGTTCACAGCTATAGAAGAGACTCAAAAAGAGAAAACATTCCATTACCCTGTATCTGTGAATACCAATGATAAAAAATTTCAAGCGTTTGAAAGGATGTAATTTGAACGTTACATGTTTCTAGTAAATTTACCCAGTTCTTATTTAGTGTTCAATGAAAGGAGACCTATGGTAGTACATGGCAAGGGACAGCATGAACATTAGGCCAGTATCCACTATCTATCAGGTCACTGAGTTTCTGATTATTAGACAAGATTGTTCTAGTAAATTATTTACAACAGCAGCAAACTTCTGGGAAAAAAAGGCAATGTATTTAACTAAAGCAGCAGAGTTAATGTTTCTGCAGAATATGAAAAATGAAGACTGGTGTTCGGAGAAGAAGTGATTCTCCTTACTTACTTAGATTGTTCTTCTGAGGTTTACAAGAGACCATCTAAAGTAGTTCAGGTTTTTCTCCAACCAATTTCTTATATAGCTGAAGTTGACCTTAAATTCCTGATCCACTTGCCTACACTTCTCCAAGTGCTGGGATTACAAACGTACCTTTATATTCTTATAAGGTGACCAGGAAACAACAGGATATTCACTACCTATGCAATCTCCCACATATAGTATATTTCAAATAAAATGTATTACCAAGTACCTCAAAAAAGTCCTGGCCAAATTATTGATCTCTCTTGCATAGACAAGGTACAAATTATTTAAGCAAATGAAGTAAAATGACTGGTGTCACCCTTATTAGTTTGTAAGGTTGTCAAGGAAGGCTATAGAATTTCACTTTTAAATGAGTGAGTTCCTTTTACTAATGTTGCTGGAAACCAACTTGTTGTGGTGCCTCCCTCCTTTAACTCAAGTTCTCAGAAGGCACAGGCAGGTGGGCTTCTGTGAGTCTAAGGCCAGCTTGGTCCACATACTCAGTAGGGCTGTATAATGAGACGGTCCTAAAAATTCTACTTAGAAATGCAGTTAATTGTCAGTTCTGGTGACCAGTTTCTGGAACCTTGATTTAGATATAAACATTCAACACATGTATAAAATTAATAAAAATGCATGACTTATGAAAATGAGAATATGGGTAAGTTCATAATGGCCATTTTACACCAAGTTTTTAAAATCTCTTTACAGAAGATTTTTGGCTCACTTCTTTGGAAGATAATAATGTGCTAGTGAATATATGTCATTCCAAATTTCAAGTTTTTACTCATGGCCTTCATTTTTCAGAGGATTAGAGCCATAAGAAGACCAACTTTCCAAATTACATAAGGTTGCTAGGAAATTCAAACCGGTATTCCCCCCATCAGCTTGAGTTAAGATCCTATATTTTGACTTATATCATTGAGGTGTGATGTGGGTGGTTTTCGTTCAATTTAAAGTATCTGTCAGAATATGCGGAAGATGAGGGTTTACGCACAAGTTAAAAAATAACTTCTCTTTTAACCACAGTTTTGAGAAATAAGTCAAGCTGTGATCATGTAGCCTTATAAAAATAATGCTCACCATGACTCAACTTGTAAATGAGAAAGGTCAATGTCATTATTCCATATATAAGCTAAAAAGCCCAATGCTCAACATATTATGTGAGATGCAATGGTGTTTGTTAAACCAGTGATATATCCAAGGGCCTCTTCCTAGAACTCCTGAATCTAATGGACTCCAAACAGATGAATACTCAGTTTCAGACAAACTGAAAACTTATGTCCTGCATTGCCATATGAGCGATTATTCTTCTGTGTTCATAAACTGAATTCATATTTGTCATAATTAAAACTTTCTAGTTATCTGCCCTAGCCTAAGTAAAACAAAAAAGGTTTAATTTAAAAAGTCTAATTAGAACAATTAGATTAGCTTCTCAGTTTCATTTAAGTATCTATACAAGAGGAAATGAGGTTTTAAGGATTAGTTTCTTATATGTGCTGCGCAGCCTAGCTGATAACTGTTGTAGTGAAGGCAGTTTCTGGCTGTAATTGCTCATTGTGTTTGCTCACACCTTCCTTTAAAGGAACCTTGTTTGTTTTGACGAGTTCACATTTTTGCTTGTTCAGAAAATCGCTTGAAAATTACTTGAGTGTAGAAAACTTATTTTTCCTTCTACCTTAAAAAATGTCTCTCATCTGAGCACAGATATTGTCCTATTGAAATCTAACTGTTCTGCTAGTTGACTTCGCTTTCCTTACAGTTTTTCTGTTCAAAATTGGAGCCTAGATACATTTCCACATTTCATGATTGTTTCTCAAGGAAAGAAAAGAAATGCATACTAGTAATTGAGAAAAAAAGCAGAATTATCAAAGAGCTGCTTTAATGTGATGTTTCTGGTTGTGATTTCTGCAATGTATAGAGTAATCAGGTGAGGGCTTTTGTTGTTGTTATGCTGTTTTGTTTTTTATCAGGCACAATTCTAAGAAATAAACTGAATTTAGGTGTTGGTTAATACAGAATACCTCTTTATAAAGCTGATTCAAAAGAAGGTACTGGCTCTTTGGAGCAAAGAGGCAAATATCCCTCTTTAACTTCTCATGCTTATATGAGGTCAATGTTGGTGATTCTGATGAGATAATTAAACATGAAATGATGGGTGTTATTTTAATAGTAGATGCAGTCACTTGTGCCCCATTTGTGTTTTGTTTATTCATGATGCCTGAGACCTCAGATGATAAAACTTAAAAGGATCCAACTAAACGTTTTCATCTATTACTAAGAATCTGGTATCATAGTACTTTGCCTACAGGCAACATGTAGGTACATGACAGCTAATTAGCTTTGTTCTTGTTAAAATTGATTCCCTATAATTCTTAAAGAACTAGGCTTCATTCAAGAAGAATAGTGTAGGAATTGAATTTAGAGTCCACAGGAGTAAGCTATGCAGGTCTTGCGGTCATTTTTGAAAAGCTCCAGTGGGATTATTAAATACAAGAAATTAAATACATGATTACTAAATACAAGATTATTGCATTCATTGCTTGTTCTAATTGAGGATGTTACCTGAGCAATGGATGTAGCTGGCAGTTGGCTCTGTTCACTTCTCTCATTATTAAGATGCTTCATGGTGCTCTGACATCAGCCTACTATCTTCCCCAGACACTGCAGGACCATTGCTGGATTCCTATTGCTCAACACAACTCAGCATTTTATGCATGCAGTATGTGCTCAGTGTTTAGTGAATGAATGCCCTATTCTGCTGTCACCGTGATTGAATGACCCCCACAGAGAGGTCCTGACAAGCAACATACATTCTCAGTTAAGAAGTGACTGGAGCTGAAGGGAGAGGGCTCAGTTACTCTCCCAAAAGATCCAAACTCAATTTCCAGCACTCACATAGTGGCAGTGGCACGTAAATGTCTATAACTTCTGTCCCTAAGAATCTGATACTTGCTTCTGGCCTCCATGTATACCAGGCAGGCACGTGGCACACAGACATACATGCAGACAAAATCCTGATGCACATGAAAATAAAAGAAAGAATATTTTCATTATCAAAAGAAATAGTTATGATTTCGTCAACATTAGGCAACGTTATTTCTAAAATCTGCTTATGGCAACAGCGTCTAAAACTTACTTTCCCTCTCTAGCAACTAATAGCCGCAGCTACACCACTCTTGGGCATGTACCCAAAGGATATTCAATCATGCCTCGAGGACATGCGCTCAACTCTGTTCACAGCGGAATGAAAATGTTTAGATTCTTAAAAACAAAGGACCTTACCCTGTGCTCTGAGAATGACTGATTAAGGACACAAAGAAAAATATACTATTCCCTCCTCAAAAGGTTCACACAATTTTAATGCCTTCTACCACCCCACTCTGGGAACCCCAGAAGCTTAAATCTGTACTGAAGTAGACTTGATGCAGCATGCAAAGGCCACTCTTGCCATGGTTTATACACGGGGATGAAATGATTCTGTTAGCAGCATTCACTGTGCTTACAATTTAATATCAATATAGTGTTCTTGTTAATGGTCCTTTTGTACATGTGTGTGTCCTGTTCTCTATTATCTACTGCCCTCCCAACCTCCAGTCATCACTAAGTCTTAGTAGACGTGTAAATTAGTGCAACCATTGTAGAAAACAGCATGCACGTTCTTTATTAAACTGATTAAACTGCAAATATGTCTGCCATATGATCCATATGGCTGAATTATCTGGGATTATATGCAATGAGAATATGTTGCTATTATATTCAGTTGTAAAGTTATTATATTTTATGTGGCAGTGAACATGGTACAATACTGCCCCCTGTTTTTAATATACAAGCATTTAATTAAGAAAATCAAATTTGCTGGACATGGTGTGACTCCGCCCTTTACTGCCGGCATTTGGGAAAAGGAGACAGATCTGTGTAACTTTGATGCCAGCCTGGTCTACAAATGCAGTTCTAGAACTACATAGTGAGACTTTGTCTCAAAAAAGAGGGTTAGGGAAGAGGAAGAAGAAACCTGTCTTATTATGAACTATCTGATGTTCTGTAAATTTTAACCTACTTTATCTCCCCAACAACTGTATAGTGAGAACACTTTTCTTTTCTCCCCATGGAAAGATAAGGAACTGAGGCACAGTCTATATATAGCCCTTGCCCAAACACAAGGAGATTTAGATTATTATTGCTGCTTTTCTGCTTATTTAATCTACAACCTGTTCCCAAGCACTGTAATCCATAACATAAAATGAATAACATAGGAGTGTACAGTACAACAGTTTGGGGTGGCATTTGCCATCGATACTTCATTAGGAATGCTCGAAGGGAATTCTCTTGTGTGCCTTTTCTCAGAATGTGAGAATCAACAAGGAAAGACAGTCAAAGAACGTAAGAGGCTCTGCCTTCAAAATAACCTGGCTGTGGATAGAACAAGCACAGGGCCAAAAACGCTTCCTGCCTTCCCCGGCTACAAGTCCAGTCCATCACTTCTTTCCTAGAAGAATTGACATTACATCACATAAGGAACACAGCCAACCTTCACTACGTTCCATCAGGCCTCTGAATCTCTACTTTTGTCAGAGGCATGGAAAACATTTGGTTCATTTGATTACTTCTGAGTCCAGTTATCCACAAGACAGGCATTTCATTCTCATATCCACTGACCTCACCATGCCTGTCAGTGATTGCAATAACATGTCCTGTCACCCATTTTTGAGACATGTCCTAGTTGACTTCCCATTGCTGTGATAAAAGTCATGATGAAAGCAACTTGGAGAGGAAAGAGTTGATTTGTCCTACACATCACAACTACACTCCATCGTTGATGGAATTCAAGGCAAGAATTTAATGGTAGAAACTGAAGCAGAGGCCACAAAGGGGTGCTGCTTACTGGTTTGCTCCAGGGCTTGCTGAGTTCATTTATTATATACCCCAGGACTGCCATCCCAGAAGTGACACCCCATATAGTGATCGGGGCCCTCCCACGTGAATGTCAGTCAAGAAAATTCCCCACAATCTGTCCAACAGGACAATCAGGTGAGGCTGTTTTCTTAACTGAGGTTCTCTCTTCCCCGGTGACTCCAGCTTGTGTCTAGTTGAAAACAACAAACCTAAACAGTACAAAAGGGACGAATATTTATTTTTCTATAAGGCATAATTTCCAAATCAAACTGAGTCAGTCTGGTGCTGTGAGCTGAACTCTAGGGCCTTACGACTTCTACCTAAATGTTCCACCATAGGTAGCAGTACAATTCCAGCTAAAATACCTTTTCTCCTTTGTTCTCTATTCTCATCTCAAATTAGTACTCTCTCTGAAGAAGAGGGTGATTGTGGTCATGGAGTGATTGCTTTAATATTCTGTTCTATTTAATTAGTAAGTTAGGATATTTATCACTTATTTGACATCATTCCTTCTAAGATTTTTGTTTTGGTAAAGTGTGATTTGTGGCAAATGAAAATGTGCTGTAAGTCCTTCTATAATATCTCACTCAATCGTCCACAGAACAATTGTGAGCTATTTAAGCCCTAATGCTCTTCGCTTCCCAGTCCAGTGATACACCCATCAAAATTTGATGCTAAATCCATAGCTCACCTCTTCTCAAATGCTTAATGCCTTAATATTTAACAAATCTTAATTAGCTCATGAGAACTCTAGCATTTCATTGGAAATATATAGTCTTTTGTCCAACACAATAAATGGACATTTCCAGTGTCTTCTGGGGATGATTTACTTTCATATATTACTGAGATAATTAATTGAAGTTTGTTATCCTTCACTGCTCTTAGTGATTAATTACTTGCTGACACTCTTTTCAAAGGTGTTTAGCTATTTGCCTTCATCTTCTGCTATTTTTATGAAAATTCTTTCATGCTTAGCTCAAAAGAATATTACTAAGTTTATTTGGAGGCGGAATTAGCTATGTATAATGGCAATCCAGGCAGAAAGCACACTAAAAATAAGGGACCCAAAAGTAACTAAATGGAATAAATATTTTATGAGAAATATAATTTTAAAACATCCAGAGATCTTAATAATATTATAATGATCAGACCTTTGCATCTACCAATAAGTAAATATTCACCCATCTTTTTCTCCAGTAAAAAAAAAATGGCAGAAATACAAAGTACCAGTCACTATTATGCATACTAAACAGAAATAATTTACAAAATAATGCCCAGGTGTGTATGGAACCCATATTATAGAGGAATAAACAGATATTGAGCAAATGACTGCTTGTATCATTTACCATAAAAAATGTATCAGCAGGATTAGTTTGTACTGAGTGATCTAGCATAGTTTGAGAATGTCACTGTGTTAGAGTGCCATTAGACAGATCAGGGTGAAAAGGTCATATGGGTATCTAAACCATAAAGAATCTTCCAAACAGAGGCAGCAAGTTCAAAGACCCTGAGATGGGCATATACTTAACATGTTCAGGGGAAAAGCTAGGAAACCAGTATGATCACTGTAACATGAAAAAAGGCAAGTAGTACCTGAGAGTAGAGAAGTATTAGGGGTTGCATCACATCTTATTAAATAGATGAAGGCAAGAACGCATCTTTGACTCTAGGTAAGACTGAAATCTGTTGAACAGTATCAAGTAAATTGCTAACATCTATGTATGTTATACTGTGGTATTTTAGTGCACTCATAGCTTATCTGATGTTAATGGCCAACTAGGATAGTGAAAACGGGTGCTTTCAAAGAGCCTGGAAATCCCCCCACCCCCTGCCATGTAGCTTCATTGGTGTTGCCTTGTTCCATAGCAGCAGAGTGTACTTGTAACTTTAACCAAGTACCACAGACCTTTTTTTCTGTAGGTCACAGTGGAATTGGCAAGACCATCCCATCCATATTGCTAGAAGGACAAAAAAGCAAATACATTCATTTAACTTAGCAGTACAGAAAAACCAACTCCCACTGAAGTGAGTCAGAAACATATTCAGAAACTACCGTAAGCATCTTATGCCTTAAATGATGGTACAGTGGCCTGAAGGAAGTAGAGCACCTTCTAAGCATCTAATTTACTACTAGGCTATGACTCAGACTTGAAGAAAATTGAACCTATCATTGCTTATTCAAAACATAACAAGCGACTGTTGCTAAATATTGACTCTCTTTTAAAAATGGAGTTAATGAGCCGGGCAGTGGTGACGCACACCTTTATTCCCAGCACTCGGGAGGCAGAGGCAGAGTCAGGCGGGTCTCTGTGAGTTCAAGGCCAGCCTGGTCTACAAGAGCTAGTTCCAGGACAGGCACCAAAGCCACAGAGAAACCTTGCCTTGAGAAAAACAAAAAAAAATGGAGTGAATGTCGCTAAGATCTCTCTCTCTCTCTCTCTCTCTCTATA
>NW_026067990.1:5000227-5010704 GCF_014885135.2 Alexandromys fortis
CCTTATGATACCCCATGTGTGTAGATGTCTGTCCTCAAGCAGCTGCTCCTTTGACATCTATCTCTTTGTCTTTTCATTTGAATCATACATGCTTGTTTGAAATTAAATATCCCAACTCTAATAGCTTGATATGTGTTTTATTTATAGGGTCTATTTTCAGTTTTCAAAATGAGTAAGTCTTCACTGGACATAACATGTAGATCTCTCACAAAACTGTGAAGTCTGAAGGTCTGTCAATGTTTCCTTAAAGTCTTCATTCCGCCCTTATTTAGCTCACTTGGTTTATAGTCCCTCTGTTCCTTCTTTCTTTGCTTTGTTAATTTTTTACAGCTATGCAGTTTCTAATAAGCATTCTTGCAATTGCAGAATTGTAGCTTCAGTGTTATAGTGTCTGTGTTGTACATCATGGAACTAATGCTGAGAAGCCACATGCTTCTCTTCAAAGTACTAAGTGCCATGATTGTCAGAATGTGGTTTAGGAAAGCCAATGCATATATTTGGCACTTTATTAATTTGACGAAATAACTCCCTCATAAAATGGTATATATAATCGCCAAACTCCATAAGACAGACCGGTGATGTCATACATTCTAGAACAACACAGGTGTTCATAGAAGCCCTGGCCCTCTACACAAATTACACACTGCAATTCTTCCTAACGATTCCTTTTGGAGTCAATAACCTTTAGCTGTTGTTCATGGAAATGGGAAGGGTAAGATCACCTGAAAATCCTTGCTTCGATTGGAATGAGCACATACATGTACACTTTTATACACCATTGGCATTCGAGTGTAGAGGAAAAACTCTGTGTTTCTTTTCCCTTCTAGTAGACTTCAGATGAGGAGATGCAGAGTGATAGGACAGGGTGGAGAAATCTTGGTGCTAATCCCACTCTGCTCTGCTGCTGCTGCTGCTGCAGTTCTAACTTGGTCAGGAAAGGAACAGGCTCAACATTAACGACACCTTATTTCTTTTATGATGCTTACTTTTCTCCTCATCAACCCTATTTATTTTCATTGGAAGACAAACTTTAGCAAGGTCTTCCAGAAACTAAGTGGAAAGAAACTGTTCTTGAAAAGGTCACATCTTTCACTTATTCTTTGGGAAAAGTATTCTCTGTCTCCTCCTGATATTGAGAAATGTCATAAAGATGATGGTCCAACAACCTCCCTGATTCAGGGTTTCTGCAAACTTAAAACAAGATAAGCAATCCAAATGCTGGTATGATTGAGGAGTGGAGGTGGCACACCTATGCTTGAGGCTATGTTCTCTCATATATTAGACAGAGACACTTAGAGGAAACTTGGTGTGGAATTAGTGTGAACAATAAGCCCAGACATAGTGTCACATGCCTGAAATAACCAACATTGGCTATAATGTTCATGAAACCAAAGCCAGTCAGTGTTTCACAATAAAACCCTGTCTCAATTTTTTGAGAGCCAAAAGACTAAATACAAATGTATTGTGAGCACTTAATGTTTTAGTCTCCCTGATTATCTTTAAGGTATACTATATATGTATAGTGTACTTGCTGGGAAAGATTTTTCATCACCAGACAGCTGGTAAAAATTAGCCTTAGATAAATAATTTATCTTCCTTCTGTTCAGATACAGTTTCACTACCCTCATCCTTGATGCTGTGAAAAGTCTTCAGAAATAATCAATTGTAAAGTGCTTTTGCATCGCAGCCAAAGCTGAGCCTGAAAGTTTCTGACATGCTGACGTCTGACTCTTTTTTTCTCTATGATATGTGAAAAGAAGAGATGCCAATTATTAAAAAGGGGCCTCCAAAAAAATCACATGCCTGTTGGCAGTCTCAGCACAAGCACACTGCCTGAAAAAAAATTCACAGAATGGAGAACCATGACACAAGACAGCATAGTTGTTCAAGAGCTGAAAATTGTTTAGGGGGTTAAAATAATAATTCATATCATAAAAAATAAATTTAGTAGTGATTAACTACATGTTCCTTGTGACCCCGTGAGTCTGCAATCACAGTGACTATCCCAGACTTGGTCAATAGGAGAATTTCTTTCCATTCATAAAAAGAAAAAAAAAATCTCTGCTACTTTTTGCTCTGGCTTGTCTTGCTAGAGCTGTCAGAGAGCAGATACCATATTGACCAGGGTCCTGTATGCCAGGCCAGGGAGTTGAGATTTTATCTTGTGGGCAGCAGGGAGCCATAAAGATTTTGAGCAAGAGAGATGTAAAAAAAAAAGAACTTGATTTGGTACATGTTTGGTATAAAAGTACAATGATAAGCTATATTAAGGGAGTGAAGCAGTTCTGTTCTCAGCATGGATATTACTGGAAGATTCATCTCCCCTAGCTGTCTTGTTCAGCCTTTCTAGCATGCAGCTTTTCAGAGCCAGCTGTAAGAGTTCCACAGTAAAAGAACAAAGTAAGAACTGATCACATGGGTGTAATTACAAAGAAAGGGCATTTTCATGATGAAGATCAGAATACTGGTGGCCCAGGGAATCGTTTTAAAGGGTGTCTGTAAAATTATTTGTTATTTGGAGCTTTGTGAAACCATTTCTGTTATATAATTGCCTTAAGGTTTAAGTGCTCCTTGCAAAAGATAATTTATGCATCTTGAATTCACATGCAAATGCTTTAAGTCTATACTGTTGGAAATGAATGCCAAAAATTACTCCAAATAAGTAATAATTGTCCAAATCTTGTAAAGCACTAATTATTTTTATATATTCTCAAAGTGCCTATTAATTTATTTGTTTCAACTACAGTTTTACTTAGCTAACAGATATTTGAAATTTGACTTCCATGTTTTCATAAAGAACATCATTTGCCTACTTTGAAAATTTAATGTCACCAAGCACATTTTTTACATTTTTATTTAAAAGGGTTTTTTTTTCCTTTTACATACAAACCACAGTTTTCATTGCTCCCTCCCTCCCCCCCTCCTCGTTCTCCCACCTCCCCCACTTCCTCCTACCCCCCATCCACTCCTCTGAAAGGGTCAGGCCTCCCATGGGGAGTCAACAAAATCTGGCTTATGGAGTTGGGGCAGGACCAAGTCCCTCCCTGCTGCATCAAGGCTGAAAAAGGTATCCCTCTATTATAGGGAATGGGCTGCAAAAAAAACAGTTCATGCGTGCACTAGGGATAAATCTTGGTTCCACTGGCAGTGGGACCACAGACTTCACCAGCCACACAATTGTCACCCACATTCCGAGGGCCTAGTTTGGTCCTATGTAGGTTCCCTAGTTGTCAGTATAGAGTCACTGAGCTCCCACTAGCTCAGTTCAGCTGTTTCTGTGGGTTCCCCATCATGACCTTGACCTCTTTGCTCATAATAACGCTTTTCCCTCTCTTTTACTGTACTCTGGGAACTCGGCCCAGTGCTTAGCTACGGAGCTCTGCATCTGTTTCCATCAGTTACTGGATGAAGGTTCTATCATGATGATTAGGATAGTCATCAATCTGATTACAGGGGATGTGCAATTCAGGCACCCTCTCCACTATTGCTTAGATTCTTAGCTGGGGTCATTCTTGTGCATTCCTGGGAGTTTCTCTAGCTCCACTTTTTCTCCCTAACCCTATAATGGCTCCCTCTATCAAGATATCTCTTTCCTTGCTGTCCTCAAAATCATCCATCCAGTTATGTCATGTTTTCTTCCCTATCCCCTTCAGCTCTTCCACCTCCCCTTCTGCCCCCCTATTTCTGAAGGTTCCCAATTTTCTCAGGAGATATTGTCTATTTCCCCTTCCCAGGGGATCCATGTATGTCTCTCTTAGGGTTCTCCTTATTACCTAGCTTTTCTGAAGTTGCGGACTGTAGCCTGGTTATCCTTTTCTTTACATCTAATATCCACTTATGAATGAGTACATACCGTGTTTGTCTTCCTGGGTGTGTTTTTTTTTTTGTTTGTTTGGTTTTTTTTTTTCTAGTTTCATTCATTTGTCTTCAAATTTCAAGATGTTTTGATTTTGGCCATTTTGACAGGTATAAGATGTTATTTCAGGGTTTTTTGATTTGCATTTCCCTGAGGGGTGAGGATGTTGAGCAATTCCTTAAATATCTTTTCGGCCATTTGATTTTGTTGTTGTTGTTGAGAATTCTCTATTTAGATCTGTACCCCCATTTTTTAATTGGATTATTTGGTAGTTTGATGCCTAGTTTCTTGAGTTCTTTTGTTTTTTTATTGTGCTATATATTTTTTCTTCTATCCTCTCCAGTGACCCCCATGCTCCCAATATACTCAAAAGATCTTTTGTTTTTCTCCTTCCTAATTAGATCCATGTATGTGTCCAATTCTTGAGTTCGTTGTATATTTTGGAGGTCAGCCCTCTGTCAGATGTAGGGTTAGTGAAGTTCTTTTCCCATTATATAGGCTTCCATTTTGTCTTATTTCCTGTGTTCTTTGCCTTACAAAAGCTTCTCACTTTCAGAGGTACCATATATTAATTGTTGGTCTTAGTGTCTGTGCTACTGGTGCTATATTTAGGAAGTGGTTTCCTGTGCCAACATATTCAAGGCTGCTTCTCACTTTCTCTTCTGTCAGGTTCAGCTTAACTGGATTTATGTTGAGGTCTTTGATGCACTTAGACTTGAGTTTTGTGTGTGGTGATACATATGGATTATTTTCATTCTTCTACATGTTGGCATCCAGTTATGCCAGCGCCATTTATTGGAGATGCTTTCTTTTTTCCATTATACCTCATTTGGCCTCATTGTCAAAAATCATGTATTTATAGGTGTGTGGATTAATGTCAGGGTCTTTGATTCAATTCAGTTGATCCACATGTATGTTTTTATACCAATACCAAGCTTTTTATTACTATAGCTCTGTAGTATAGCTTGAAGTCAGGGATAGGGATCCCTCCAGAGGTTCCTTTATTATACAGGATTGTTTTGGCTATCCTGTTTTTTTTTATTTTTCCATATAAAGTTGAGTATTATAACAGGTAAAAAAACCTGTATGACAAGAACTTTAATTCTCTGAAAAAAGAAATTTAAGAAAATATCATAAAATGGAAAGATTCCCCAAGCTCTTGAATAGGTAGGATCAACATAATATAAAAATTGCAATTCTACCAAAAATCAATCTACATATTAAATGCAATTCCCATCAAAATCCCATCACAGTCCTTCACAGAACTCGAAAGAATAATACTCACCAAGCACATTTTAAAGAATTCATATTAAGTAAAATTTTGCAGTATTTCAGGAAATAAAATTTTTAAAACTGAGCAACTAGGAATTCTAGAATGAATATTGCATACTTAGTCTCTACAAACAGAGAGAAAGCTGAGGCTTCGCTGTAGTAGTTTCTACATAACCATGGTATTAGGTGTTCTAAGAATCAAGAGCATTGTGGTGATGGCAGTTTGTACATAAATAGAGAGCTGTCATCTTGCTTACTGCAACATAGTGACACATTTATATGTACCTTGTGAAAGTATGATTCATTTTGTGATAGTGACATTCATATTTCAACATGCCTTGTTTTAATTTCACAAGACTTTACACTAATACATACTCTTTAAAAGACCTGGCTTTCTTGTTCCGTTTTAGAGAGGGATGGAACTTACATATAGGAATATCTCCCAGAAGAAATGGAGATCTGCATTTTTTTGTCTGGTTGATCTGCAGATAACCAGATCTGATCTCTGAGCACACCTAATTTTTGTACCAGAAGTAGACATCTTTGGCAACAGAGAGGAGAAAACTTATTTTTCTACCTTTTCTTTAAAATCTTTGTCTCACGGGATCATGAGTTAAGAGAAACAAATCAACACACTCTTGACTTTTTCATTAAACTTTTTCCGGGTGCTATTTTGCTTGCTGAGTTCCTTAGACATGCCCATATGGGTTTGCCTACATTCAATTTCCCTTTGTCACCTACATCTGAACCTATACAAGTTAAAAGCCAAGTTTTATTTGGTAATGCTCCTGTGGAGTCGCTCTTTAAAATTTCTAGGGTATGGGAGAAGTCACTGGAGAAGAAAAACCCCAAATCAGCTGAAATACTTGGTTAGTATTTTTCAAAAGAAGAATCCAAGCAATAGTAGCTTGCTTGGGTTAGGAGAATGTTAAGTGGACAGATTTGCATGAGGAAAATGCAAAGCTGCTTCCTTTTGTGGAGAGAGAAGCAGCAGGCTAAAAGGCAATTTTCCTTGTTTGCAAATCTGTATGAAAACTGCTCTTTCCTCTGGGACTCAGGTCCAAATTTACAGCTGAAGTTGCCTTAGCATGAGGACCTGTCGCTGGTCAGCTCCAGCTGCCTTACACTGAGTCCAGCTTTCTCTAGCAGGAGCTGTTTCCTTGCTCTGAATTCCTGGCACAGCTGAATGTTTCAGTGCCAAAGCTACATTCTAATGTGTGAGCATTTCTCGTTTCATTTCTTCAACACACACCGGAGGGGGTGCGGGGAGGTAAAGAGCTCTTGAGAGAGTAATTTTCTTTTGCAGATCTCCCCAAAATTCATTGTAATCATTACCTTTGTTATCATTATCATTATTAAACTGTCCATACCTGTTGCCAAAATGCCGGAACTGTTCAGTTGTAGGAAACTTTAAATGTAGGCCCCAATTAAAGATAGGTATTGTTAGATTTTTTCCTTATTATTTTTATTATCCGGCTACGTTATGAAAGCAGAACTAGTGAAACAGTGGTTTGGAGCTAAAGAAGTAAGATGATGATGTTGTACTTCTTCGAGCATAATTAGCACAATACATGAAAATGTCATTGGCCCATTAGTAGTGCATTATTTCAGAAAGACCTTTAGTATCATATGTGCTTACTGATTCACGTTATAGTAATTCTTGTTTTATAATCCTAAGGTTTTTTAAGACCTAAATGACAGCCTTGCCCTTGCATATTGTTATCTTTGCCATGGAATCAGCACTGAGAAACTGCTTGTCTTGTCTGTATGTTATTAACCCCTTAGAGGAATGGAAAAGGACTCCTCTAGTGCATTTGTCTTTATTGATTGCCATTACTTTTTACAGCCATTTAAGGTGGACAGTGGCATGGACTGGATGGTGCCTTTTGTGACTTATTCTGCAAACTAAAAATGAAGGCAGGAAAGGGATTCTGTGGTCACTGAGCATTTGTGTGTGTGCTAACCAACTGCCATGCCCTTTCCATCCTCATGGTGAAGCACGTAGTTTAGTTCCCATCTTGTAGATGCTAGGCAATCACATTAATTACTCAAACAAAAGGAGTGATTTGGTAAGATTTTATTTTCTGTGTTGAAAGGACAAAAACACTTAGAAAGGAAGGTAAACTTTCAGCAATTGTTAAAATCATATATTAATCATCTGATTTGACTTAGTTTAATTTTTCTGAGGCAGTGTCTCCCTATGTAGTCTTGGCTGTCCTGAAACTCACACTGTTGACCAGGTTGGCTTCAAACTCACAGAGATCTGCATGTCTCTGTCCCCTGAATGCAACACTATCATTGTTTGATTTTTTTTTACATTTTATTTACTTATCGTGTGTGTGCACACATGTATGTGCTGCCAGTAACTACAACGTGGATGAAGTGTTTTTAGAAATAAGTTGACGAAGAAATTTTTTAACAATAATAATAATTTAAAAAAGAAAATTGCTCATTAAAGCCTGCGTTCCTGTTTCTTTTGTTGTTGTTTTCCACATTTTTAAAGTGGGAAATTTCCTTAGGTTAGAGAAATGAGAATCAAATTTATATGCTATTAAGATTAAATCAAAGTACAGCAAGTGAAGGAATTTGCCACCAGTCTAATAACCTGAGTTTGATCTCCAGAAACACATGATAAAAGGATAGACCTGAGTTGCACAAGCTGTCCTATGACTTCTCAATGTATACACACCCGTGCGCACACAATAAATAAGTAAAAGAAATACTTGGAGATGTTATGCAAAGTAGCAGTAGTCCAGTATCTCTTTGCAAGTGTGCTTTCTCCCTCATTTACAGGAGAGGTCTATGTGCTCTGCCCTCCCATAGCAGATTCAGTGTTTGCTGTAGTCTACATATTGTAGGAATTTACATTCCAGCCGTCTGGTGCTCTTAGTTAGCACCACTTTTGTACATGTGCAAGTGGGACTGAAAGAAATCTTCTTGGTAAAACGTTGAAGAAGTAGATTCCTGGTTATTCTAAGCTATACTCTTCCGCAGAGACGGACTCCATGCTATTTGATTTAATGCAATTCCTATCCAGCACAAATCAAAACAGTGACTCCAAAAGTTCCTGAAGCATTCAAACATTCTGTGACCCACCTCGGTTTGCTTTTTATTTAATAGACTATTGTCATTACTCATCCGTGTCAGTTCGTATTGGAACAAAGAGCCTTCCACATTTCCCTGCAGGGTTGTGGGATCTTTGGGAAATTTTTCAGAACTCCTAGGCTTTCATTTTTAGCCAGGAGCTTACAGGAGCTATTTTAAAAGATTCGACCTACTAAGCTTGCTCTCCTGCTGACTACAGGGCCCTCGGAGGTCATTATTTTGCAAATGGATTTAGATGACATTATGAAGTTATTACAAAGAGGAGCACTCCACAAATAAGAAAGCACCAGAGTAATGGAGTGCTTAGACAACACTGTACTTTGAGAGAGCATATCTGATAGTTTTTTGTCTTTTTTTTTTAAAGACAGTATCTTGCTATTCAGCCTTTGCTGGCTTAATACTCACTTTGCAGCCCAAGGTGGCTTTGAAGCCATGACAACCCCCCTTCTTCAGTCTTCCAAGTGTTCAGTCTACAAGCATATTCCAGTATACCCAATGCATCCCTGGTACTTGTTATTCACCTTGCAAACATGTAAGTTAGAGACTGAACAGATGGCTCAGCTGTTAGTGGGTGTACTGCTCTTTCAGAGGACCCAAGTTTGTTTACCAGCACCTGTGAAAGACAGCTCACACTGCCTCCAACTTCAGCTCCAGGGAACCCAATGCCCTCTTTTGACTCCCAGGGTACTGCACTTATGAGCAAATACCCACAGAGACATACACACACACACACACACACACACACACACACACACACCACTTTAAAATAAAATATTTCTTTCACAAAATCATGCAAGTCAACACTGCCATTAAAAACTCAGTGCATGAAGTAAAAATACACAGAAAGGAGATATTTAGGGCTTTATTCCTCTAATCCAGTGGTTCCAAACCTTCATAATGCTGTAACCCTTTAATATAGGTCCTCATGTTGTGGTAACCCCCAATCATAAAACTATTTTTATTGCTTCTAAATAACTCTAATTGTGCTGCTGTTCTGGAACATAAATATCTGATATTTAGATGGACTTAGGTGACCCCCATGAAAGGGTCACTTGACCCTCAAAGAAATCAGAACCTACAAGTTGAGAACCACGGCTCTAATAGATGAATGCAATTTACTTAGGAAAAAAAAAATCTCTCTGCTGATTGCGCTGCAATAATGATGTCCCTTATTAAGATTAAACTATACTTTGCTTATCTCAAATCTTTCTGAACAGTAATCTGTTCATTGTGAAAATTCAGTTAAACAGCTCTCACCTTAGATTTCATTCGTTTATGGTAGCATTCAGGGTCTTTTCTTCAGACCTTTCAAAATGCACAGTACATTATTACTCTCTGCAGCTATCCTGCTATGTGGGAGCACTTCAGAGTTCTCTTCTCATTCTCCTCATCATCTGTGAGACTGTGCAGTACCTCTCTTTCGGTGCCCGGCTTATTTAACTTAACATAATGATCTCCACTTCCACTCATGGGTTCACAAAGGGCTGAATTTTATCTTTTGGATCACTGAATACTATTCCATAGTGAGTGTTTTCCACAATTTCTTCATCTAGTCTTCAGCTGATAAACACTAAAGTTATACCCCTGTCTTCACAATTGTGAACTAAGTTGCAATAAACATTGGAATGCAGATGTTACTTAAATTACATTGCAGGTTTCATTTCCTTTTGATGTGCATTTGGTAGTGAAATTGCTAGACCATAATTATAATTCTATGTTAAAGTTGTAGTTATTATTATGTGTATAATGTGTGTGTTTATGACATGGGGGAGTTGTGCTAGGGTGCACATTTGAAGGTCAGAGAACAATTTTCAGGAGGCAGTTCTTGCCTTCCAGCACAAGTCCCAAGAATGGAAATGTTTGTCATCAAGTTTTCACTTACAGAACTTCTGCTAGGAGAACCATCTTGATGGCCTCTTTAAAAAAAATTGAGGAACATCCATAGTGTTTTCTGTAATAACTGTATTGATTTATATTTACCAATTGTGTGTTGGAATTCTTCATTCTTCACATCCTCAGTATTTCTTCTTATCATATATCTTTGTGATAATCATTCTTACTAAAAGGGATATCTCAATGTGCTTTAAATTTTCATGTGCCTTGTAACTAGTGATGTTAAGCATTTTAATGTACTTATTTAACAGTTCTTTGTCTTCTGAGGAATGCCTTTAGTTACAAATCGAGTATTTGGGTGTAGCAATGGGAAATTACATAGTTTCCTTTCTCTCTCTCTCTCTCCATATA
>NW_026067990.1:5010732-5029050 GCF_014885135.2 Alexandromys fortis
AACATTAAAATCTGATAATTTTCTGTAGTAAGGATGCATTGCTTGTTGGTTCCCGGCTGCACAGCTAACTTAGACCTGAAATAATCACATGGAAACTGTGTTAATTAAATCACTGCTTGGCCCATTAGTTCTAGCTTCTTATTGGATGAATCTTACATTTTAATTTAACCCATCTCCATTAATCTGTGTATTGCCATGTGGCAGTGATTTACCAGCAAAGTTTTGGCATATCTGACTCGGGCAGTGGCTCAATGGCATCTCTCTGACTCCGCCTCCTTTCTTCAGAATTCCATTTAGTTTTCCCTGCCTAGCTCTGTTCCCCTATAGCTCTGCTATAGGCCCAAATCAGTTCCTTTATTAATCGGTGATATTCATAGCATACAGAGGGGAATCCTATTCACCTTCCTTTTTCTATTTAAATGAAAAGGAAGGTTTTAACTTTAACATAGTAAAATTACATGTAACAAAACAGGTATCAAGCAAGAATTACAGTTACACTATTTATATCTACTTTATCTCTTATCATAACGAAGGAAAATTGTATTATTATTATCTATTATTCAACTGCATCAAAGACTCCAGAAGGATATAATATTACCTAAGTAAATAGGAAGTGCATTGTAAGCAACTTCTAAACTCTAGAAATTACAAAGACAGACATCTTGATACCTGAACAGTAACCCACAGTTCTTCTGTACTGTTGGGACATCCATCTTCAGCCTATAGGCCCATAGTACCTGGCAGACTTTTCCATGAAGCAGGAAATTTCAAAGGCAGTTCCACCTATATTGGCAGTTTGTCAGTCACTTTCTTCTGTGTCCTGCAGAATGTCTGGCAGACTCTTTAATGAAGCAGGAAGCCTGAAGGATCATCTCACCTTTAGGCAAGTTCATCAGGGATTTCTCTGCGGGTACTGAATATACAGTTCATCACGCAGTATACAAGAGCAGTTTCTTACCCAAATGGCTAACCAACTCCATAAGGAGCCTCATTGATGCCCATCTTCCTCTTAAAGTAGCTTTGTGCTGCCAAGAGCAGATGTATCTCACTGCCATGAAAGAAATATACATATAACAAAATTGACCTAAAACTTGTATAAATAAACCAAGATCCATACCAATGCAAAGTATCCATCCGTATAGCATATCCCCCCTTTAAATGTAAAGAAACATTTACAACAATATGGGTATAGTTCTGTCTAAACTTCTTTTTGCTGTTTATTGGGCAAAGTAATTTTTGAGGGTGTTCACAGCAGCCTCTCGGGGGGTCATGATCTATCAAATCATATTAGCCTAGAATGAATCCAAAGGTTCTCATTTTCTGTGGAAACAAAAGAATAACCTCTTTTCCAAAGCAACATATCTTTAGACCCAAATTCTGAAGTCAAGATACCTTTATAATATACATGCTGGTTTAGCTTAGCAGCCCATGCAATGAAATGTCTCTCTTTACTTAGCTCCTTCACAGTCAAAAATTTCAAAGATAACACAATAAAATACATTATCCAGATTTTTTGAATTTTCCATATCTATGTGGAATTGTTTTTTCTTTACTCCATTTAATCTATGACTATCTGTGTGCTGTCTCTTTAAAGACTTTGTTTTTTTTAAACAATTTACTTATTTTAACTCTTTATATTCTTTTTCTTCTCTCTCCCAAGCCTATGTACATTTTCCCAACACTGTGACTCATTTAGAGTTTCTATGTCTGTCCTTATTACATTATCTGTAATTCTTTACTGTCTTGAAGAACTTTTAAAATGGTAAGCAGCTTGGGTGAAACTGCTCTGGATGCTGGCTCCACTTCTCTCCCCTTTCAAAATGGTATAACTATCATTACTGCCAGCTCTGGGGCTGCCAGGTAAGAGCCATGATCAGCACTTTAACTCTGAAAGTGAGCATGCAGCATAAAAACCCTTTTTATCTGAATAATGGCTAAATATGCCTTGCAGCGTACTGCTTGGCCTCGAAATATCTCTGTGTATGGTGGCAGGAAGCTGCCATGCTCTCCTGCTTGTGCATGCCTAGCAGTCCTTATCCTAGCTGCCTCTTCAGGTAGGAGGGGTGCTGAGATGGTCTCAGCTACTTTCCTCTGAACCCTGAGTGGGCACACAAACACCTGGGCTCACAAATGCCATTCAAATACTCCATAGCCAGAGTTTGTGCTGGTAGCAATATATGTAATATGAAAATCATCAATCCCTTTTCAGATACATAGTTGGTACAAATTTTATCCTATTCTGCAGGTTGTCTCATTTTCATTTCCCCATTCATTGTACAGAAGCTTCTTCGCTGAATAGAATCCCCTTTGTCTGTTTCTGCTTTTGGTTCTTCTACTTTTAGGCTGTTATCCATAAAGCTAAAATTCTGTGTTTACGCCAGTATCCTGAACATTACCCCTATGGGTGACTATAGTCATTTCACAATTCCAGATATTATACTTAGTCATTAATCGGGTTTTAGTTATTTGTGTTTCTTTTGTTTATGAAAGTAATGAGTGATAGAGGTCTGGTTTCTTTCTTCTACATATGCATACAAAATTTTCTCAGCACTATTTATTGAAAACACTGTTCTCCAATGTTAGTTTATAAAATTTTTGTAGAAAGAAATTATCTTTTGGTATATAGATTTACTTCTAAATTTTCTCTTGTGTTTCATGGACCTTGTGTCTCTTTTCATACTTAGCTTTATTTTAAGGTTTGACAAAATAGTACCTTTAACTGTTTTTTTCTCATTTGCTTTGGATTATGGAGAGGGACAGGCATGTTTGTATGGTTCAATACAAAATTCTACCACTTTTTTTCTAGTTCTGGAAAGAATATTATTGATATTTGAGGGATATTTCATGCAAAGGATTGATCATTTTTGGTACTACAAAACATTTTTTAAAATATGTATGTGTGTTTGATCTGCACATATGTATGTGTACCATGTATATGTCTGATGCCCATGACATTTAAAAGAGGGCTCAATATTTCAGCTGTCAGTCACTATGGCACATGCTATAAGTCAAACTCAGATCCTCTACAGGAGTAGTAAGTATTCTTAACTACTGAACCATTGCTCCAGCCCCCAAATTGGACATTTAACAATATTTGTTCTTTCAATCTGTGAATATAGGAGGTCATTCCATTTTTATATAGATAGATCTCTCTATTTTTTTTTTCATCCATGCCTTCTACTTCTAATTGTAGATGAATTACCCTTGTATTGGTTAGTGTATTGCTGTGATGAAACACCATGACCAAAACAACTTGGGAAGGAAGAAATGAAGGAAGGAAGGAGTTTGTCTTATACTTCCACAGCACCGTTTATCATCAATAAGTCAGGACATGAGCTTAAATAGAGCAGGAATCCATAGGCAGGAGCTGATGCTGAAACTATGAAGGGGTGCTGATTACTGACTTGCTCACCATGCCTTGCTCAGCCTTCTTTCTTATAGAAGCCAGGACCAGCAGCCCAGAAATAGCACTACCAAACATTGGCTGGGCCATGCCATATCAGTCACTAATTAAGAAAATACCCTACAAACCTCTTATAGCCTGATCTTATGAGGCATTTTTTAATTGGGGTTTCTTCCTCTCAGATGAATGTAGCTTATAACAAGTTGACAAAAAATAAAGAAAATAAAATCACATCCTTTTTGGTTAATTAGATTGCCTTTATTTTTTTAGACAAGATTCTACTATGTAGCTGAGGCTGGTCTCAAACTCATTATATAGCATAGACTGGATTTGAACACCTGCCTCAACCTACCACATTGTCACTTCTAATAGATATTTTTTGACAGAGCCTCTGGGGATTTTTTATGTAAGAGTGTATCTACAGATAGTGAAACTTTTGATTTCCTCTTTTCAGTCTCTTGCCTATTTGTTTTCCAGTATTGAAGGGGGCTAATGAAAATGGGTCTCCTTATATTTTTAGAAGCTGTAGGAGTTTTCCAATTCAAGATAATGTTAGCTCTTGCCTTATAATATATGGTCTTTATGTTGTTGAACCTGTTCTTCCTTTGCCTAATAGTCAGTGTTGTTATTATGGAGGAATGGTAACTTTTCTCACATGTCTTTTCTGCAATCATTGGGATGATCCTATGCTTTGTTTTGTTTTGTCTTTCATTCCATGGTGGTTGTGATTCCTGGTTGTATCTTTGTGAAGAGTCCCATTTGATCATGGTCAATGATCAATGAATGACCTTGTTAAATATACCGTTACATTTATTCAGTTTGTTGAGATTTGTTCCTTATATGTCTGTGCAGGTTTACTATTTCTTCTTCACAATTCTGTTTTGGTAACATACATGTCCCCAGGAATTCATCCTCCTTTCTAGTTCTTCAACTCTATTAGAATATATAATTATTCACAATACATTTCAAAGATATTTACATTTCTAGAATGTCTATAACAGTATTTCCCTTTTCATCTGAGTTCATTGATTTTCTTCTTTCCTCTTATTTTAGTGAAGGGTTAGTTACTTCTGTTTCATTTAGAAAACTAGCTCCTTATTCTATTGATCTAGTATGCATTCATGCATATATATATTTATCTTGCTTTGACACAAATATTAACAAATTGCTTTCATTTTAAACTTTGCTGACCAATGTTAGTAAGGAATGAGACCTTTGTATCATGTAATTTTTATATACTGACAGAAATAACCCATTAGCCTCTGTAAGGGGGGGGGTGTTTGTTTTCCTTTATTTCTAGCTTATTTTTAATATACTTTGTTTTAATTTTTTGTTTTGTTTTGTTTTGTTGAGATGACATCTCTGGAAATAGACCTGACTGTCCGGAACTTACTATATTGAACATGCTGGCCTCAAATTCAGAGGCCTCTTCCTCCTGAGTGCTGAGATTAAAGGTGTGCACCAACAGGCCCAGCTGTGGGTTTTGTTGTGTTTTTTGTTTTTTAGAAATTCTCAATAGTTTTTGATCATTATTTATTTTACATTATATAGATTGCCAATGCTTAAGAGCCAACAGCCATCCAACAGACCCCCAACACTCAACTTTGTTTGTAAATTTGAATAGAGTGAATAATCCATTGTATGGCACATCTTCATGGTACTGGAAGATACAGGATGACCAGTACAAAGCTGTAAGAGAACTATGGAACTAAAACATAGTACCTGGTCCCTCACTGAGAGGCCTAGTATTGTTCTAATTCTTATTGATGATTAACTGTGGGGAAAGGACAATATGTTGCCATGTTTGTGACGTTAACCTAAGGTAAATTAAAATGCCACAAACTATCCTGGACTATAAAAATGACATCAAGAATCTTTTTAACAATATGAGGCAATAAAAATAGACACAGTTAAGCATAATTTGCATTTATTTTCAAATGGTTGATAATTACCATGTGTAATTTTTTTTAATTTTTCAAGACAAGGTTTTTCTATATATCCATGGTTGTCTTCGAACTCACACTGTAAGACGAGGCTGGACTCAAAACTCAGAGATCTGCCTTCTTCTGCCTCCCAAGTGCTGGCATTAAAGGCATTCATCACCATGTCTAGCCCTATGTATTTTTAAGTAATTTTGTGTCATGGAATAAAAATAGACACAGTTAAGCATAATTTGCATTTATTTTCAAATGGTTGATAATTACCATGTGTAATTTTTTTTTAATTTTTCAAGACAAGGTTTTTCTATATATCCATGGTTGTCTTCGAACTCACACTGTAAGACGAGGCTGGACTCAAAACTCAGAGATCTGCCTTCTTCTGCCTCCCAAGTGCTGGCATTAAAGGCATTCATCACCATGTCTAGCCCTATGTATTTTTAAGTAATTTTGTGTCATGGAATTTTACAAGATCTATTTTAAATATTCCTCTATCTCTCTTTTTTTTTATTTTTACTGCCATGGTTTACAGCATTGCAGCCATTTCATCCTGCTGCCAACAGAAATAAAAAAAGGAAAGGAGAAAAATGTTTCCTAATAATCAAACTTTGAGGAGAACATTAAAATTCATCTGTAGCCCTAATTTGGGGTATAATTTATATTCTTCTATATTAGTAAAATACACATAGGCTAATCTTATTCTTAGAAATTGATTCCAGATGAAAAAGAACTCTGAAAATTAAAGAATGTATTTTGACCTGATTTTCTGGTTACTTATTATCAAAAGAAAGCCTTCAGTGAAGCTTCAGTCATATACAGCTTCTCATTGGATCTTCAAGCAAGAGCATAATTAAGTTAACAGAACTGGTAGACTATTACATCATTTTACAAAAATAAAGCCAAAAGCTTCAATTGAAATGTTTAGTTATTTGGACACACAAAGTTCAGGATATAATTATGTGCCTATGTCTTTCTTACAAGGATCTCTCTTTAGTCTTACTTCAGCTTAAGCACTGTTTTGTATTTCTTTTTCCCAGATTTTTTATTTTATTTATTTTTTTTTCAAAAAAGAAAACAAACTATATTTTTTTTATTTTACATACCAATCCCAGTTGCAACCCCCTCCCTTCCTCACATCCCCTCCACCTTATCCCACCACCACCCCTTATCCAATCCTCAGAGATTGGAAGGCGTATTGTTTTGGAGAAAGGTCAAGGCCCTCCCTACTACATCTAGGCTGGGCAAGGTATCCATCCAAAGAGAAAGGGTTCTCAAAAAGTCAGTACATATAATAGGGATGAATCCTGGTCTCACTGCCAGTGGCCCCTCAGTCTGATCCAGCCACACAACTGTCACCCACATTCAGAAGGTCTAGTTTGGTCCTTCTTATGCTGGGTCTTTTCCAGTCCAGCTGGAGTTGGTAAGCTCTCATTAGCTCAGGTAGACTGTTTCAGTGGTGTGCCCATCATGGCCTTGACCTCTTTGCTCATATTCTCACTTCTTCCATTCTTCAACTGGACTTTGGGAGCTTGCTCAGCCTCCAAGCTCTGCTGTGGATCTCTGCCTCTATTTCCATCAGTTGCTGGATGAAGGTTCTATGGTGATATTTAAGATATTTATCAATCTGATTACAGGGCAAGGCCAGTTTGAGCACCCTCTCCTCTATTGCTTAGGGTCTTAGCTGGAGTCATCCTTGTGGATTCCTAGGAATTTCCTTAGAACCAGATTTCTCCCTTACCCCATAATGGCTCTCTCAATCAAAATATCTCTTTCCTTGCTCTTATCTCTGTCGTTCCTCCATCTTGACTATCCTGTTCCTTCAAGTTCTCCTCCCCCTCCCCTTCTCTCCTCTTCCACTTTTACCCTCCCTTCTCTTTCCTCCCTCATGCTCCCAATTGTCTTTCTTAAATTGATTTTTTTAAGATTTTTAAAATTTTCTGTGTGTATATTTTCCCTGTGTTAATGTATGTACACCACATTTATTTGTGGTGCCCACAAAGGCCAGAAGAGTGTATTGGATCTCCTGGAACTGTAAACCACCGTGTGAGTACTGGCAACTGAGCATGGACCATCTGCAGAGGCAGCCAGAGCTTTTAACTGATGAACCATCTCCGCAGCTACACTATTTTGTCTTTTTTTTAAACCCTCTTTTGTCTTCTCCCCCCCCCCCTTCTCTTCCATGTCTTGAAGATTGGATTTATCATGCTAGCGAGATGGCTTATTTGGTAAACTGCCTGCTATATAAGCATGAGGCCCCCATGTAAAACCCTAGCACTGGAGTTTGATTGTCAGAGATAAGTAGATCCCTGGAGCTCAGTGGTCAGCAGCTTGATGAGCTACAGGTACAATACGAGAACCTGTTTCAAAATAATTGCATAAAGAATGAGCATGGAAGACACGTAACATCAATTTCTACCTTCCACCAGAATCACCTGCACATGCACCCAAAGGCACATGTGCACACACCCACATGAACATGCAATATAATACACACACTCACACATATACACTGGAGTTATCTCTAGGCTCTTTTCCTCACTTTATCACTTACCGTTTCTCCCCTAGGAGGCAAGTGCTGACTGCTTATGTCTCTCCTCTGAAAGAGCCTTCTATTTATTAGGTAGATGCAGTGCCAGAATTAACTCTTTATTTGAATTTGTACAAGGCAGTTTCAAAGGTTTCATCATACGACATTGCACTTCACAGATATTTTCATCATATATGTATAGGTCAATCCTGTAACCCATGCCTTAGACCAAGAACTGTCCTTAATTATCTTAGTCCAATGGGATTTTTTGCATAAAATATTCCCCTTATCATGAATTAACACATTTGTTTGGCTACAGAGCACAATTTGTTGATTCCCTTTTCCTCAGCTTCTTCCTTACCATTCTTTGAACTCAGTAATAATGAAGTTTATTTGCCTCAAATATACCCTTGGAAAGAATATCAAAGCTCTGGATATAATAATTAGTCCTGGATTTTGAGATCACTGATGTAAGAGAAGCCAATCTGGGGAACATAGGTAGTTACCTTGTCACCCCATGGGTATAATTTATATTTTAAAATTTCATTTACTTATCTTATAAAAGAGCTGAGACTCTGATTTTAATCTAGTCACGATTTTCAATACGCGGGAGAATAATTGACATACACAAATCAGACCTGCTTAAATAACCTGCACATTTTAAATCCAGAAAATTAATTCTCATTAGAACATGGCTCAAGATGAGATGAATGACCCTTGCTAGTGACAGTAATTGCTAAACTAATTGGAGGATTACTCTGCTGAAAATGTGCTGGAAGATAGAAGGGAAAAGAGGTCACTGGGAGCACTGAAGAGAGGAAAACCTGTTAAAATATGATTATTGAACTTGCTGAAAAAATCATGGTTCAGGACTGTTAGTGATGCTTCTGTTCTTGTTCACCTATAAATCTATAAACTGTTTTTATTTTCTGCTTTTTATTTTTTATTTCCTACTTTAAAAATGTCATAGGTGCCGTAAGCAAAATCTATTGAGAACAATAGGTTATACCAGGATCTGTGATGACAGTCCTTGCTACCCAGGTTTAACATTACCAGTTTTTGTAGGAACCACTTCAGTAGACAATTTTGCTCTCCGTAGATCCCAAAGAATCTATGCTGCCTACCTAAAAATATGTTGTGGGGGCTAAATGTGTAAAAAGGACATTTACAGTCTACATGGTAGTCCTGAAAGTTTCTCATCCTGCCTAGATACAAATACAAATGTAACACTGTCACCTTGTAGTGACATCATAGCTTAATCTACAAGAGAATGGGGGTGGGTGGGTGGATGAGAGCCCTGTTATTATGGCCTCTGTTTGCTAAATTACTTTTTTTTAATTATGAGGGTATTTAATCTTGGTGCATCTGTTCTAATGCTGGAGATGTGCTTATAGAGCCTGACTGACAAATATACACAGAAACCTTAAGCTCCGTTGTTTGAGGTCATGGTTCCTGGTTGCACAGTAATAAACCATAGCCCTACTGGCATCATTCTAGATCAGCTGCTCTTCTAACCCAAGTCTCCTTTAACCAAGCTTTAGCTCCAGCAAGCCAAAAAAACTACGCTGTCTCCACACTTTACCACTGTGACTAAAGCAACACAGGGCAGAGCTACATGTGTAGACTCTAAAAGAGAATAACGATTTACACTCATCTCAAGTTCTGTGTTTTGGGACAATGTTTCTGGCACACCATTAAATCTTGTGTTTATTTGTATATGAATCCAGTATTACCCATTGTGCCTTAAAATGTCTATATTGAGACTTTATCTGCCATGATAGGAGCAGCTGACCCTTAGCATCCTTGGCTGAAAGAATTCTCTAATATGTTCTATTGATGTATGAGGGTTTTAAAATGATTTATTCATATTTGCTATTTTAACTTCCAAATAATTATTTACTTCTGAATAATATGAGTAAAGTGGGTTTGGAAAAAGAACTGTTAGATATTACTCTTGGATCTGTGTATTCTCTAAACTTCAATCCCTCATTTGTTGGCCAAAATATGATAATAACTAGCTAGTATGAGCTACATATAGATATCACCAACAGAGAAGGTCTTTGAGACAGATATTTCATGATCTAAATATTATTTATCTGGAAAATGTGTATGAGCATGAGAGGTGAACAACATTTAAGAGAAGTTAATGCATTAAAAGTTATTAGTGGGCAATGATGGTGCACGCCTTTAATCCCAGCACTCAGAAGATAGAGGCAGGCACATCTCTGTGAGTTCAAGGCCGGTCTGGTCTACAAGAGCTAGTTCCAGGATGGACCCCAAAACTACAGGGAAACCATGTCTTGAAAAAAATAAGTTATAAGTTTTAAAGTACCTTTTATTTTATACTCATATTAAGTAATTTCATAGGAACTATGCAAGGAATTTGTGACTTATATGCCCATTCTGATAGGAGATATTTATTTATCTACTGCCTTTTAAATATAGGGCACAGCTATTGCTGCCTTCATTCAGTGCCTCTTTTGTGTTCACTTTGGTACCTTCTTTCAGGGAACCTGTGTGGAGGTATCCACAACCAATCAAAGTAAATTTGTTCCTTGATGTCCTTTTCAAAATAGGACTTTCTTGGCTTGGGCCAAATACAATTTCCATTGTTGATATTGCTTATATGTACTGAAGAGATGCAATTACACCTATAGCTTCTTTGTTGGACTCTTCTGCATAAAATGGGATGCTAAATGTTTCCACATTTTAATAGAATCAAGCCTCTTCTGCCTACTCATTCTAACACAGGATAAAAATGACAGTGTCACACACAGAGAACAGAACACTCCTTTGGTTGCTTCAACGTGTTTTTTTTTTCCTTCTCGTTTTTGGCCTCATTTTCTTCTCTGCTGAGCTTTTGAGTCCAAATTTAGTAGGGATGACTAAGAAATTGTCAGGATGTGACAGAGCATTCAGTTCATTGAGTCCTTCCTTGCCATTTTCCGATAGTTGTAACAATTGCCAAGACTTTCTCTTAGCGTTGTAGGTGCCACATTATTCTTAACAGCTGTTAAATCACTCATGCAAGATCTGTCCATGCAATGACAGCCTCCTTATAAATATAACTGAATTTATTCTATGATATAAAGGAAATTCCCTGCAGACGTTTTGGAAGCTGATACTCTAATAAGTCATGCAATTTTCAGTATTTAGTCTCCATCACTGCAATCCAACATTCATACTAGTCAACTGGTCTACCCTGAGCTTCAGGGATACAGCAGGATAGATTCTGAAATACAAGTGCTTAGCTCCCATGCATGGGTACCATGCCAGTGATCTAGGTAGAGCCTCTGGGTGTCGATATAGATTTAATCAGTTCTGAGTAGAAGAAATCACGTGTGATCCAAAGAGGAATTACATTTAAAGTAGATCTTGAGGGATGAGGAGAAAACTAGGAGACAGAGAAAAAGAAGGATGAGTTACTAAAAAAGTAAATGGCATTTTGAAAGCCATGGAGGACCGAGAATGGTGGTGACTGAATAGGAAACAAACAGTCATTAGTTGCTTTTATTATATGCGAGGTGAAATCATCCAGAATTTATGAGGAAGGGAAGCTTACTTTAAGTAAACAAATACATAAGGAGAATAAGGTAGACCAATTATGAGATCCTGTTGAAGAGGTCCTAAAGTCATCTACTTGCCATAAGTATGCAAGGTGATGGCTATGGGAACATGAAGTAGAAAGCATATGAATGCACATATCCCCTGGATTTAAGTGTGAGAAGCTGCAACTTGGTAGATTCCAGATAATAAAAGAGGAGTGGAAGGGTAAGTTAAGGATGGGATAAGTGTTGACCTGTGCTTCAACCATTATTCTTTATTTCTGAGTTAAATCCTTTCCCATGCTTCAAGATTCAGATATAGTGATCTCTTCTGTCTATGAAACTGCCCTTAGTGTCCCTGTCAGAATTAGGTCTTACTTTTTCCTCTCTTCTCAGACAATATATTTTTTTTTTTCTGAACATTCTTTCTGTATTTCTGGCAGTACATACATCTTGTGTGCTAGTCATTTGCCTGATCTCTTCAGATATAGGGAAGAGTGTGTATTAATTATCACTGAAATTTTTAGTATCATTCAGATATGTAATAGACCATCTGAAAATGTATATAAAATTAATGAATAATCACTGCTATCACACATAATGCTAAGCACGGCACGGTATGTTTGGGAGACTTAACTTAGGACACATTTTGGTCCCATCTACTCATTCTGTAGTCAGGAATATTTTCCCATGTGGTTTGCTGTGGGACAGTGGTCTTGTACCCTGTCACTTATATTGTTCTAATAAAACACTTATTGTCCAGTAGCCAGGCAGGAAGTATAAGTGGGGTGACCAGACAGGAAGTAGAGGCAACCAGAATAGGAGAATTCTAGGAAGAGGAAAGGTTCAGTCTTCAGTTGTAACCCAGATACAGAGGAAGCAAGATGAGAAGGCTTCACCGATGAAAGCTACCAAGCCACATGACAAACACAGACAAGAATTATGGGATAATTTAAGATGTAAGAATTAGTTAATAAGAAGCCTGAGCTAATAGGTCAACCAGTTTATAATCAATGTAGGTTTCTGTGTGTTTCTTTGGGGCTGAATAACTGCAGGACCGGGTGGGCATTTCAGAGGACCTCTGTTGGAGTTTCCTCTGAGTAGTGGGATCCGCTGGGCCAGTGGTTGGAGAGTGTCACCTAACTTGATCATCTGTAGCATTCAACAAATTTACCAGCAAATTATTTCTGACATTTTATGAAAAGGAAAATCTACTTTCCAAGGAAGAATATTTTATCCAAGTGATGATTTAATTCCCAAGAACTCCAGATATTTTCCTCATCACTAAAGAAACTTCAACTTTCTCTGTGTTGAAAAATCCCACAAAACAGAAATTTTCAGAACCCATAAATAGAACTCCTTTAAGTTTCTCCCATGTGACAGTTGCCCCAGAAGTACATTTCTGCTTTAGTAGGTTGAATTTGTGTGAATCCTGGAAGATCTATGGTGTATTCCTAGACTGAATGAAATAACCCCCAAATATACTTGCCCAAGTACATTGTGCAGAGCAAATAGGGACATCAGACATAGTACTGAATGAGGTAGGGTTTAATAAAAAATAAAAGAAAATTGGTTGCAAGCTTCCCTTTCAGAAAAATGCTGAGAAATGTGTTCCCCTTCACTAAAGTAACTTTTAGAACATTTCAAATCTTGTTGCTCAGCTGGTGTATATACTGAGCATGATATTAAATGTGAAAATGAAGAAAAGAAGAAACACAGAGACATTGCTTTAAAAAGACCAGTATCCTAGAAGGCATGCACAACAAGGCTTTGTAAACACTGGACAAAATTATCAACTGTTGTTCCTGCTAACATCTCAGCAAATTAGGGGAAAGATCTGATAACATCGTTGGTATCTACTTTATTTTCCTTGTTATTTTCCACTCCAAGTGACCATTTTGCTACTCTATGAATTTTATTATAGGTTAAAATCTACTGTTTTATTTAGCTTAGAAATGACCACTTTAATATATGTGCATTCCATGTATATGTGCATATATACACCCAATCTAAAAGGAAAGGCTGATTTTTGTCCTTCAAACAATGTACTATCATTAGAAAACTTTCATCTGAATGACCCATTCTAAAGAAAACATGGCACAGTCCAATACAGAAAACCAGAACTCCAGGGTTAAAGTCCTCTGGGTTATCTGCTTGTGTTTGTTTACAGAATTTCTGCTTGTGACTGTTAATTTATGAAAATAATGAGGTTAGAGGTAAATTCGATTTTGAATTAAGATCCAATAAACTAAAAAAAAAAACAATTCTATTTAGCTTATGGTGAAAAATAAGCTTTTTTTGTACAACTATTTTAGAAAACTAGGCAACCAGCATCCTAATATTGCTTTACTATTCAGGCAACTGATAACCATACTATATGACAACCTGAGAATTTATGAAAATCATTAGTCGGGTGAGATGGCTCAGCAGGCAAGGACACTTGGCACACAAAGCCTAAGTTCAATCCCCAAATTGTAAGTGAAAGTGAAAGGAATGAACATATTTGTTTTCTGACCGCCACATGTGAGCCATACACATCACACACACCACTCACATACACAATAGTAATAATATAAAAATAATGCAAACTAAATCTTATTTTCCTTTTACTCCTTGTTAAGGGAAACAAGACTCCTATAACAGCTTTATGCTTGTCTTCCAATCCCTTTACTCTTGAATTAGTCCAGCATACATTTTTGTGGCTTGTCCAAATCTTCAAATTGCTTACTACAGGGTGTAAGCAATCACTGATTAGCCACATTTTCACTTTGGGTGCTCTCTTAGAAGATCACATGAATTGCTACATGTTGTCTTGTGTTTTCCAGTGGGAATAATTTGTCCTATTCTAATAGAATACCCCTCATACAAGTTTTAACAAAGTATTATCTAAATTACTGAAATGTATTTTTCTATCTATTCTACCTGAAATTCACACCCGTATAAATACTGACTTTTTTGGTTTATTTACTTTTGTTGCAGGAACATTTCACACCTGAATGCAAATTCAAAGAATCAGTGTTTGAAAATTATTATGTGACATACTCGTCGATGATCTACCGTCAGCAGCAGTCGGGCCGAGGGTGGTATCTTGGCCTCAACAAAGAAGGAGAGATCATGAAAGGCAACCACGTGAAGAAGAACAAGCCCGCAGCACATTTTCTGCCCAAGCCACTGAAAGGTAAGTTCGATTGCCTATGGATTCTGCTATGAATATTACTAGTTTAAATAGTTCCTTTTCATCCTTTTGTATGTGACACATAATTCTTCCATATTAGGACATCTATACATACATTTTTGAGCATTTTACAGCACTAAAAACCATCAAGGCCGAAATGTAAAAGCCATGCCAACATTCAGACATTGACAGTGGCATCTACTCTCATTTTACCTTAACCATAGTAACACCTTTATTAGAAGTAAGTACCTAAATTACACACTGAAGGCAACTAAGAACCCTACATTATACCAAAATGGCTTGTAGAGATTAACCATGGAGTTTACCTTTTGTTTTTTTTGTTTTGTTTTGTTTTTTGTTTTTGTTTTTTCGAGACAGGGTTTCTCTGTGGCTTTGGAGCCTGTCCTGGAACTAGCTCTATAGACCAGGCTGGTCTCGAACTCACAGAGATCCGCCTGCCTCTGCCTCCCAAGTGCTGGGATTAATGGCGTGTGCCACCACCGCCCGGCTAACTATGGAGTTTAAAATGTATACATATTTAAACTTTCTAGGAAAAGCCCTTGGTCAATATAGTCTTAATAATTTTCTTTCACAGTTTTTTTTTTTTTTTTTTTAGAATAAGAGATATAAAAGAGTGATCTCAGGGTTTCTATTGCAGTGGTAAAACAATATAACCTAAGGCAACTTGGGAAAACATAGGTTTATTAATCTTATACTTCTACCTCACAGTCTATCATCCATGGAAGTCAAGACAGGAACTCACATAGGACAGGACCTGGAGGCAGAGGACATGAAAAGATGTTGTTTACTGACTTGCTCCTCATGTCTTGCCCAGCCTGCTTTCTTATAGCACCAAGCTCCTCCAGCTCGGCCTGATTTCTTATACCACTCAGACCATCAGCCAAGGGTGGTACTGTCAAAAGTGGTCTAGACCCTCCCATGTCAATCATCAATCAATGAAATGCCCCCACAGGCTTACCGGTTCAGTCTGTTGGGAGAATTTTCTTTGCTGAGGTCTTTTCTTCCTAAATAGTTCTAACTTGTATCAAATTGACATAAAATTAGCCAGCACAATTGACTACTTATCAATTTGATAAACAAATACACAAAAACTAGAACCTTCCCTTGTTTATTTGTCCCCATGTTGGCATGTCAATATTAGTATTACAGGGTACAACATTCCAATTTTTTAAAGTTCCATGGTCTTTAAATTTTCAAACATTTTAAAAGTTCAGTCTCTTCAAAACGTCCAACATCTCTTTCAAGTTCAAAGTATTTCTGAACTATCTAAAGTCTCTTTAAATTCCCAAACTCTTTCTAAAATACCTAAAGTCATTTAACGCTGAGCTTCTGTAAAATCAAAAACAAATTATGTACTTTCTTACTATAAGAAGGAATAAACATAAGACAGTTACAATCAAATCAAAGCAAAACAAATATTCAACAACGTAAAAAGTTTAGTGTTTGATGTTTGGGACCAATTTATGATGCTCTTTGTTCAAAAACTGCCTTGGGAGCAGCCCTTCTTGAAGCTTTGCTATTCACAGCATACACAACTTCTCTTCTAGATTCAAGTCAGCTGTGCTCCACAGCTGGTGCTCTCCTTGATGGTTATGCCATGTTACTAGCATCTCCAAAATGTTCACATTTCTACTCCACCTGGGCTGGACCTTCACCAATAGGTTCTTTTGGGCTCTTCTCATCAGGGACTCTTACCCTGCACATGGGGTCAATCCTCAATGTTTCTCAACTACCCCTTCAATCCTGGAACTTGTACTTCAACTGAAATTTACCAATGGCCTCTCCTGACCTCTCAAAGTGAAAAACCTTATCTGCTCTCTATTAACCCTTCAAAACTGATAACACCTGGTAAACACACATCATCGATTTTGGCTACCAGCACAAGGTACAGCCTTAGCCACCTTTGAACTGTAGCTCTGTGTGCTGCCCCTAAGCCAACACTTCCCAGATGCTGGTATCTTCTTAATTACATCATGTTAACCCATCTGACAGGTATCATTTGCCCCAACAAAGCAAAAGTTTTACATTGGTGGGTCTTCATTTAACATATCAAGTAGGTCCATAGAGTCTTTAACGTACACTCAAAAAAAAAAATCCCTCTGAAACTTCATAAGCCAGGCTTCCATTATCTGCACTGTTCTATATTTTTTGTTCTCACAACAACTCCCTACATTTTGAACAATCAATGGCTTTTCCAGTCCAGCATCCCAAAGTTCACGGTCTTCCCTAACACATGCTCGGGTCTGTCACAGCAATACCTCATGATCTGATACCAATTTCTTTTTTAGCTAGGGTTACTATTTACTGAGATAAAGCACTATTACCAAAAGCAACTTGGGCAAGAAAGGGTTCATTTCACTTCCACTCCACACCACAGGACATTATAAAAGGCGGGAACATAGAGGCAAGGACTAAAGCGAAGGTCATAGAGAAATGCTGTTTCGTGATTTGTTCAGCCTGCTTCCTTACAGCACCCAGTATCTTCAGCTCAGTGGTGGCACCACCCACACATAGGCCCTCTTGCATCAATCAAGAATGCCATAAGCAAGCTTATAGTTCAATCTCCTGGGGGCATTTTCTTAATTAAGGTTCTCTCTTCCCAAATAACTCTAGCTTGTGTCAGGATAAGACAAACCTAGCCAAAACAGATATAAAGATAAAATTCGTAATACCAATATCAGAGGGGAAGACGTAGACACGAGACAGAAAACACAAACAAAATAGAAGAAATTACCCACATGAGATTACAGTAGAGGCTTAAAGTAGTAATGATCCCCTTACCCCCACACATATTCACACTTATTGAAATAAGTGTTACATTGTGTTTTACAACTCATTTCCTGGGCCAGAATATCCAAGTTCAGGTTCTAGCTTCATTTTCACTATCAGGGAGATGGGACTGTATTTGTGTTTGTTTGTTTGAAATGAAGTCTCAACTATATAACCGGGCTTTCTTTCTCCTCCCAGTTGGCCTCAAATTCATGATCTTCCTTCCTAAACCCCCAAAGTGCAAAAATATCAGCATTTATAACCATGCCCCAATGTTAACTGAATGATTTTGAAATAGTCCTTTTCTACATGTACCTCATGATTATCGGTAAAATATAAGTAAGAGAATTCACTGGGCTACTTAGTGATACCAGAGCATCCTAGGCTATAATCAGAATCTATCTCTAATAAAAAAAATGAGTTTCTATATCATAGTATTCTTACAAGGTGATGCATGTACTTCACAGGTATACACTAGTACTGTGATGTATAGCCCAACAATAATAATTGTTACCATTTATTTTTCTAAGAATTATACTAATACTTTTAATCTTAGAGAGTTTCATTTAACGTATAATAGAAATAAATGTTTTAAAATTGTAAAATTTTACTATTACACTTTCTCAGTATGTTATAGATTATATTTAAAAATCTGAGAGCTTTATTAAATGTGTTTTCATTATTCCCTGCATATAAAACTGTAAGTGATAGAAATTAGGTATTAAAATCCTTTATGTATGACTGTTTGAGGATTTGAATTCATTTTAATTTAATCTCATCCACACTGCTAAGTACTTGTATGTTTAAGTTAAGACATAGAAACTTAGTAACAAAATAAAATATTTGTGTTTGTTCCTTTTCAATGATCAAAATTAAATCTTTTGATAATACAAAGCTGTTTATTGTTTATGAGATATATATACATATACATATTGCAGAAT
>NW_026067990.1:5029076-5056941 GCF_014885135.2 Alexandromys fortis
TATTGCAGAATGACTAAGTTGAGATGATGAACATGAGCTTTGCCCCTGGACTTAGAAGTTTTAAAATGTAAACACCAGATCTATTTTAGAAATTTGGAACAGTGAAATACATAAAAGGCCTTTTCCACCATCTCTGTGCTTTTCAGTGGCCATGTATAAGGAGCCGTCTCTGCACGATCTCACGGAGTTCTCCCGATCTGGAAGTGGGACCCCGACCAAGAGCAGAAGCGTCTCCGGTGTGCTGAATGGAGGCAAATCCATGAGCCACAATGAATCAACGTAGTCAGTGAGGGCAAAACGAGGGCTCCATAACAGAACCTTATGTCCAGGTGCTGTTGAATTCTTCTAGCAGCCCTTCATCCAAAAGTTCAATCTTCTCATTGAGGTTTAACAAACACACAGGCAGAGTTCCCTATTCTATCTGCCATTAGACCTTGTTATCATCCATACTAAAGCCCCATAATTTAGAGTCAGCTTGTGCAAAAGAATGCCAAGCATTATCAATGAACTAAGCCTGGAAGAAGGACTGCCAAATATGATCTCCCCTATACTTTGGAGAGAACAGCAAAAATATTTCACAGCACCAGTGCTGCTCAATTTGCTTCCCAACTAAGAAAATTTGAAAGACCACAACTATTCTTTAAAAAAATAAAATTAAATTAACTGCTTAAATGTTTTGTAGGGGCAAACGAATTCTGTGAACTGTGTTGTTTTCTTGGCTTCATGTTTTCTATCTATGCTTGATTCAAGTGTACTCTTTAATATAGTGAAACTGTATGATTTCTGAACTTCTGTGGTTCTATCCACTCTTTCACTTAATCCAAAACAACCAAATTCAAGGTTAAATCTGAATTGGCATAGCGGGATCAAGGTAGCAGTATTATCATGGGTTGTTTTCTCTCTCCCTCTCCACCTTTATCCCTACCCCCTTCTCCCTTTATCTCTCTTTTTCTCTCTTTTTGCTGTTAATTAGAAACGTAGTATTCTGGTCAAGTTCTTGTGCTGTAGTTTGTGCGTAGAAATTGAGTTGTATCGTCAATCTCAGTCAGTATAGATAAATTGAAACAGGATTATCCTCAAGTGTAGATTACTCTTAATTCCATTCGTGTATCACGTTTATCTATCGTTGTGGCTTCTTGTGTAAAGACAGGAACTGTGGAACAGTGGTGTTGTCTCTTGTGTTGTTCAAATAAGAACTGTATCATCTGTACAGGTACAAGTCCTTCTGTTCTCGTACTTGGCACGTGACCATTGTATTATGTACAAGGTAATGTTGAGACTGGTTCCCCCTAAACAACATATATTATACTTGCTACTGGAAAAGTGTTTAAGACGTAGCTAGGTTTCCATTTAGATCTTCATATCTGTTGCATGGAAGAAAGTTGGAATCTTGGCATAGAGTTGCATGATATGTAAGATTTTGTGCATTAATAATTGTTTAAAATCTGTGTTCCAAAAGTGGACATAGCATGTACAGGCAGTTTTCTGCCCTGTGCACAAAAAGTTTAAAAAGTTGTTTAATATTTGTTGTTGTATACCCAAATACGCACCAAATAAACTCTTTATATTCATTCAAAGAAAAAAAAACTTCAGTGTGTGTTTATTATCCATTTAATGCTATCAAGTATATTAGAAACTGGATTTAAAAACTAAATTTCGTAGATAAGGCCACTAGCTTCAGATAAGGTACAATATAAACATCTGTTTTCACATGAACACTCTTTACAGTGTGTCTCTTAATCTTAAACTTTCAAATTGGGCATTCAGAAATCAAAGTGTACAAGGATCTATGGTTTGCCATCCCTTTTGCATTCACAGCATCATCACTGTCCCTTTGCCTCACTCCTTTCTTCTGTAGAGGAAAATCACAAGACTGGATAGCTAACTTCTTTTCCACCTGGGAGAGTAGAAGGAAAATACAAGCCTTCCTTCCTGTGGATGCCTTTTTATCTAGTTCTCTAGAGCTGCTGATGTCTGACAATAAAGGCTTTGGGAGTTGTCAACATGGGAAGAATGGTAGCATAAACCAAACAAAGGGGTGTGTTTCAAAGCATATATAACATAGTTACCATGCCACCAAGAATTTTTACAGAGAAATAAAGGTGATGATTCCCAAGATGTTTGGGCCGGATTCAGCAGAAGCTCCTCATCAATCTCATCTGTAGACAGAAGTTTCTGTACATCCCAGTCCCATAGACATTCAATCCCCACTAAAGACACAAAGACATATATTAATTATAATCTGTTTCACCAATTATCTCAGGCTTATTATTATCTAGCTCTTACAACTTAATTTGACCCAAAATTCTTATTTATGTTTAGTCATGTGGCTTGGTACCTTTTGTCAATGGCATTCTCATCTTGCTTCCTCTGCATCTGGCTGGTGACTGTATCTCTGCCTTTTCTCTTCCCAATATTCTTTTAGTCTGTTTGCCCGGCCTATACTTCCTGCCTGGCTACTGGTCAATCAGTGTTTTATTAAACCAATATTAGTGAAAAATCTTTACAGTTACAAGAGCATTATCCCACAGCACTTAGCCCAGTTACTTTGTGGCATCATTTTAAGGCCTGCTCCTCTTGATTCATCCTGTCAAAGCTCAGAAGCATACCTGCAGGAGGTAAGGCGCTTGTCTGTCTTGAACTCAAAGACTCTTGTAAAAGCACCAGTACATTCACTTTATTCCCTATGCTGATCTCCCTTTATCCATGCAACTTAATTTTGTTTTTTTGGCTGTTTGGGTTGCTGATCTTATTTTTCTATTGTTCAGGAAAATGGTAAGTTACTGGTCATGAACATATCAGCACTTTTGTTGTGTCAGGGAAGCCCTTCAAGTACAAAAAGAGTCAAAATGGTCAGTAACAAAGAAGAGTTCTCTTTAAGCTACCTTGCTTTTCATTTTATTTTGTTTTGTTCAAGCAAAGTCTCACTACATAGCCATAGCTGGCATAGAACCCACTATGGTAGATCAGGATGGCCAGGAATTCACTGTAATTCACCTGTGTCTGCTTGAAATTCTTTTGAACAGTTTTCATTTATTAAAACAAGTCAACAAAGAATTCAAAGAATTCAGAACCCTCTATAAGTAGCTGAGATTGTCCATGCTTTACTGCATGTGTGTGTGTTTATGTATATATTCTTTATGGCAAAAATATTGGTCCTACCACATGCTTTATGAAAGTAAAAACATAAAACGACTCTATCATGAAACAAGACTGAAAACACTGTTGCTTCTGTGATTTTCACACAAATCAGGTTCATCTGGGATGATCAGAAGTCCTAGATTGCTGGAGCTTACTTCCAGTGGTCCTAATTTATAGTGGGGCCAAGTGTTTGAAATTCTATCTAGTCCTTTTGTTGTACTGAAGCTGCACTCTTCCCCTTCTTTGAATTAAAGGTATGTTTGAGTCCATTGCATGCTGCAGAATCACCAAGATAAGGAGTTCTGTGTAACTTTAAAAATTTAAAATATTCAAGCCTTATTTTCACAGAGCACCTTAAGAACCACAGTGGAGAAGTGGCCCTCAAACTTTTTGTCAGTTCTAGAATTCCACTGTAGCACACACTTGCTTGGTTTTAAACTGGCTCTGAGAAATCTCCTGAAGTGGGTGGTGGCTGTATTTTGGAAAAACAATGTTCTATGGCATAGCACCTGACCTCACATTACCACAGGGAGTATGTATAGCTAACCCTTACACTGTAGAGCCTAGAATCAAATGTGGAAAATCTTAGTTTCTTCAAGATAAATGCAATTCTGTGAAAGCAAAACAAGTTCTCTTCCAACCGTGTACCTCAAGAGGGCTCAGGTACATGTTTTCAAGCATTCATTTCTCAAGTGAATATGTGGAGAGGATGAATATTTAATAAGAGCATCTTTCCATCTATGGAGGCTGATTATAATCATTCTGTGCATGAGTGGTGGTAGACTCAGAACAGATAATCACTTCGAATAAATTTCATCCTAAAGTGCCTTAAAAGCCTCATAAGTTGAAGTGCACTATTTGTTGGTTAAATTGATAGGTGCTCTTATTAGGATGTTTCAGAAATATCCAGCTTTCTACCAACAATCTCATCAAGAAATCTATACATTGTCTATCATATTTTCAAAATGTTTTCAACCTCTATTCAATGTCAGCTCCATCTTTTAAGTATTGATTACAGCATAATCTCACTAGCTAGTAGCAAAACCTAGACTGGGTCATAGTAGTGCCATAAGATAAAATGATTTATAGTTACAAAAAGGATTGTTGATGTGTAGCCAAGACAGGGCACTATAACCCCAAATTCATAATCATATTTATAAGTATAATTTGCCATGACTCTATACATGAAATATTGTAGCATGGTATGGCCTGCTACATTAGCTATTCTGGAATGAATGATGCCTAGGTATCCTGCCATGAAATTACCTCTATTGCTTCAGGTGTACTTCACTTCTTAATTGTTAAGAATCCTATAGACAGTAATGCACTCAAAGAGTTGCCTGTATATTGATGACAGAGAAAGATTACATAGTACTACAAGGTCAAACGGTCCATCAGCCCCCTGCCACCTAGTAGCTATGACTAAAAGCATATGCCACGGTATTTGGTTTCTACAAGGGCATTATTTTGCTATGCTGAGGATTAGATCTCAATTCTAGGCAAATACTCTACTTTTGAGCTGAATCCACAGTCCTCTGTATATAAACATTCAGTTGTTTTTTGTTGTTGTTTTGCTTTTATTGCGATTTTCATACACTGTATTTTCATCAGATTACCTGTAGCTCTTCTCTGATACAACCTTATCCTTCTCAATTTTCTGTCTTTTTTTTAACCCACGAAGTCCAGTATATACTACTCAAAAGCTCATAAGTGAGGGGCCAGCCATGTGAGCACTTTCCTAACCATGCTAGAATATTGACTGGCTTTATCTTGTACAAGTATAACACAGGTAACCCCAGCTGCTGAGACTTAATGAGTGTGGAGCTGTTGTCATATTCAAAAGGCATTGTTTCTGTATGATTTTCCCTGACCTTACTATCATTCGATCAACTCTACCATAATGCTCCCTGAACCTTAGGATGAAGATGTATGATATAGATGCCCCATTTATGGTTGACACGTTATCACTGACACTTTATTCTCTGCATACTGACCAGTTGTGAGTTACAGAATTAATTGCTGTCAAATGCACAAACAAATTAAAAGCGGTACTAAACTATGTGTCTAAAGATGAATTTATAAATCTGTCTGATACCATGTCTATTCAACTGAACAATCAGAGTAGGTTCATTAATGAGATGTATGAACTTCCTCACCATAGATTCTTGATCAGATTTACAGTACTTTGTATTTCTGCTGATGTTGTCGACCTTCAACCCAATAATATAGAGATTGGTTATACCCAAAACATTCATACGACTATTGCATCCATAGGTAAATCTTGCCATGATAGTCACTGTAGCACAAATTCTAATTGGTTTAATAATAAAAACCCAGAGTCAGATATAGGGGTTAATGCTAAAGATCAGAGAAGCAGAGTGGCTAGCCACTAGAGTTCTTAGCTCTATCAATGCTTAGACCAAAAGAGCAATCATGTTTCTGTGAATCCACTCTATAAAACCTCAAACTAACTACCAGACGGCATCTGTCTCTATGATTCTTCAGACTGCACCTGAGCTCCTGCCTCTTCCTGCCTTATATTCCACTCTCTGCCCAGCCATATCACTCCTGTCTCTACCTCCCTAGTGCTGGGATTAAAGGTATGTGATATCAAGTGCTGGGATCAACGTCGTATGAGCTCTATTTCTATTTTAGAAAAGTTCAGTCTTGTATATCTCAAGGTGGCCTTGAACTTATAGAAATCTGTCTGCCTGTGTCCCAAGTACTGGGATTAAAGGTGTGTGCCACCACTACCTGACCTCTATGGCTCACTCTTGGCTTAGCTCTGCACTCTGATCTTCAGGCAAGCTTTATTTGTTAGATTACAAACAAAATATCACAAGTTGATGTGGAATTCCCCTCTGTATGTTGTGAATACCATTGGTTAATAAAGTTGTCTTGGGCCTGTGTAGGGAATAGAGCTAGGTGGGGAAAACTAAACTGAATGCTATAAGAAAGGCAGAATCAAGTTGAAGCCATGTAACCCTGCCAGAGACAGATACTGGAACTTTAGCCGGTAAGCCACAGCCATGTGGTGATACACAGATTAATAGAAATGGGTTAAGTTAATATGTAAGAACTAGTCAATAAGAAGCCAAGCAGTGATTTAATTAATACAGTTTCTGTGTGAGTATTTAGGGGCTTAGCAGCCTGGAACAAACAAGCAGCCTCCTTCTACAACAAATCATGGTTACATAAGAAACTAATTTATTTTTCACCAGTATCCTGCATAGTACTTTCCAGTTTTATGAAAGCTAGCCAACCAGGTAAAAGCTTTATGTGGATATTCTTGAAGAGGTTTACAACTGCTGTAATTCTGCACAAGTCTTTCTAGAGCATGTAATATTAATGATGTTCAGCTTTAGAATTCTAAATTAACCCTACATCAGCCCAATTTCTCAGTTTTTTTTGTTTCAAATATTTTCCCCCTGTGTATAAATGTCACAAATCCGTAAGCACAAACCCTTTAGTTGGAGATTGTTCATAGGGAGACTAAAATAGCCAAACTTAGAAATCCGTGATTTTCTGTCTTCAGAAGCAGTCCTGAACTTCCTTAAACTAAGGATTTACCCAGGTTTTCCCTACAATATGTTAACATGGTTGCATACACTTTGGATTCTAAATAATTATGTATATTCTTAAAAGGCTTTGTTTCTACTTCTACATGAGACTAACCATTGGAGTAAAAACATTGGCTAATGAGTGAATGAAAATCCAGCATCTTTGAGTCAATTGCTCAGCTTGTTGTGCTGTGGATATTTATTAACTTATAAACTGTCACTGCTGCACAGCATGTTACTGTGGCTTGGATAAAGCAATCACACAAAGAAAAATGGATGAAAACAGAATCAGTCATAGATAAAAAGACTTTCTGAAGTTTAGTGACAAAGAAATGTCTTTCTTTTCTGGAATTAATAAAGTAGAACGCCAGCACTTCATATACATAAAACTCTGTCATAGTCACCTTTGTACAGACTTGATATTTACAGGCAATACTATCTTTTATTCTTTGAAAATTTGAAAGCAGGAATGGACTAGTCCTCAAAGGAGCAGTATGCAAGCTCTGTCCTCCCTTCTAATGTAAAATAGTGACCAGAACACTTTGACCAATATTTGAGCTTTAAATATGTTGTTTTGGTTCAGGTTTTTTTTTTTTTTTTTTTTTTTTTTTGAAACAGGGTTTCTCTGTAGCTTTGGAATCTGTCCTGGAACTAGGCTCTGTAGACCAGACTGGCCTGGAACTCACAGACATCAGCCTGCCTCTGCCTACTGTGTGCTGGGATTAAGGCATTCGCCACCACCACCTGGTTGAGCTTCACATATTTAAGGGCTTTCCAAATATATGGCCATTAAATTCACCAGCATACTAGCATTCAAGACACTGTTTTGTGTGTGTGTGTGTGTGTTGGATCAGAAGACTAAATATATCTTTCAGGAAGGTTTAGCTAGAGAGAACTCAATGTTCTTAAAGTCATAGTAAATAGCATATAATATGAATAAACTGTGCAGAGGTTTAGTTTTCTATAAACTCTAGATTTCTAAAATGATAGACAGGCATACAGCTACCAAATTTAAGAGTGTGATGAATTCTGTGTGACTGTAGTACACATTAGAGATTCTATATATATATGTGAATATTATAAAGGAAGGTGGAAATATAAACAATTTTCTGTGCAACTATGTTTATGATTTATTAATATGAAATGCACTATTATAAATTTAACATACATTGGGAATCTGAAAAAAGTGACCTCTGTGGAAAGTTGTATACCTAGAGATTACAATTAAATTAAGGTAAAACACTATAAAATAGCTTGTTCAGAATCCCCAAAAAGAGACAGTGAAAAGGTGAAGATAAACAACATAGAATTTAAAACAAATAGAAAATAAATTAAAGGATTAATAATACGGTTCCATGTTTCAATAAAGATATTTGCCCCTGAGATTGCCATCCTGAGTTTGATTCCTAAAACCTTATATGGTGGGGAAAACTGACTCTCCAAGTTTGTCCTATAACCTCCATACACATTCCACACATGCACATGTGGGCAAACATAGAAAGGAAAGGTTGTTGTAGAGAGAAGAAAATGTCAAAATACAACAGGAGAAATTAATTTTTTTCTATAGAAAAAGAAATAGTGTGAAAAGAATTCAAGACAATTTATTACATGCTTGATAAGTAATTAGAATTTATAAGTTCTAAGCTTCCCCATAGAAAGAAATAATAATTGAATGATATTATAATGTTAATTTATTTTATTTGGTCATTACATATTGAATTGAATTTTCACACTGTTCCCATAAAATTCACAAGCTTCATAATTTTATTAACTGAAAAATTTACTGGATTTTCCATGGCACTAAATTCACAGGTAAAAAGCAGCTTTGTTGGATTCATAACAATAAAGTATTTGATCTAATTCACTGGACACTATTTCACATTCTATTAATGGATAATTCAAAAGAAAATTAAAAAAATTCACTCATTTATTTTATACTTATTTATATGATCTAATTAATTTTGCCATTCATAGTCTACATATATTAATTCACTCATTCTTTATTACCTAAAGTTTTCGAGCAGAAGGGTAACAGGAGTGTATAATTGGTATGACTATGCTGAAATAATACACTGCATATATGTATGAAAATGCCATGATATAACTTATTTATATTCTAGTTTGCATAATCATCAAGCACTAATCAAGTTTCTCTTAAGATGGTTTCACTCACAGTCCCATCAAAAACAGGTTTTCTACTTGTGGGTCGTGACCTCTTTGGAAGTCAAATGACCTTTTAATAGGGCTCATATATCAGATATCCTGTATATCAGATATTTATAGTATAATATATAACAGTAGTAAAAATGCAGTTATAAAGTAGCAATGATAATAATTTCAGGGTTGTGGTCACCACAGCATGAAGAACTGTTTTAAAAGTCACAGCTTTAGGAATGTTGGGAATCAATGATCAAAGTAATTAAAGTCTTAAAATTAAAGAAGTAAAAGAGTTACAGACTGAAAAGTGTAAATCACTTTTGAAAGAAATGAAAAATATAATAAAATATTAAGTTAGTCCCTGCTTCTTTATTAGAAGGCCTCATATTCTTTAAAGTTAACATGCTTTCCTGATGTGGGATTTCCCTCTGTATACTGTGATTACCATTGGTTAATAAGCCAGCTGGACTGTGACTGAAAAAGCATGGGATAAAACCGGACTCTCTGATCATGGCGAACAATGAGGGCTGAAGAGAAGCCAAGGACAATGGCATGGGGTTTTGATCCTACTTCATGTTCCGGCTTGGTGGGAGCCTAGCCAGTTTGGATGTTCACCTTCCTAGACATGGACAGAAGGGGGAGGACCTTGGACTTTNGGGAAATGGGAGTCTGGGAGGAGGCGGAAACTTTTTTTTCCTTTTCTCAAAAAAAAAAAAAAAAAAGAAAGAAAAAAGAAACTGTCATGAGCCTATGTAGGGAACAGAGCTAGGTGAGGAAAACTAAACAGAATGCTGGAAGAAGACAAAGTCAGAGAGAAGCCAGGGAGACACTGAAAGCAGATGCTGGAGAACTTTACCCAGTAAGTGACAGCCAAGTGGTGATATACAAATGAATAGAAATAGGTTAAATTAATATAAGAGTTAACCAATAAAGAGCTAGAACTAATGGGCTAAGCAATAATTTTATTAATACAAATAAATACAAAGTCCTTGTACACTGCTGGTGGAAATGTAAACTGTTGTACCTCCCTTGAAAAATAGGCTCAGTTTTATTAATACAAATAAATACAAAATCCTTGTACACTGCTGGTGGAAATGTAAACTGTTGTACCTCCCTTGAAAAATAGGCTCAGTTTCTCAAAAAGTTAAATGTGAAATTATGATATAGTTTTTTCACTATTGCCTATGTAGGAAAAAGAAACAAAAAACATTGGCTCTTAAAAAGTTATACTTTGAGGTGAGGAATAACCAACTACTTTTTATTCGGATATGAGGTCTGATCAAAAAGAGGGGTTCCATGTCTGGTATTGTAAACCTAGTCAAAAACCCACTGCTGGGGGACATCATAGACCCTTAAGGAAAACTTGCTGGTGTTATTTCAGCAAATAGTTGTGTTGTTAAACTACCTTATTAATGCTTATATTGATAGATTTTTGCTGCATTCAACTTTTGTCGGAGAAACTTTTTCATTCCTCTGGTGGTAGTTAACTGCCCTAAGTGCTAAAAATAAATAACTGTTAACTTTCAGCCATAGATCTTTCGTCCATATCAATCTCCTGCATCCAAGGCTTAGAGAACATTGCAGAAAGGCTGGTGGAAATAATGCGAAAAACAGAGAAGAGCAAAACTGTGAAATATTGTATTCTGGACATGACATAGTTGATCCAAATATCAACTCACAGCAGCTGTGGATATCTACAAAGTATTTGTACAAGATCAAGTCAATAAAAATTCACAACACAAATGGGGGCAGGGCCCCAGATAACCCAGCAATTGCTGAGGAGCTATTGATAGTTGATGGTTACTAATGGAAGAAAACACACTTTCTTTGGGGTTGTGTCTGTCAGTAGGTTGCCCAATGGATGACCCCATACCCATTTGGACATGGTCAACACTAACTGAGAACAATGTAAATAATAATAATAGTCAAAGGGGCATGAAGTTGGGAGAGAGGCAGGTTGGCATGTTCTGGGTGGCATTGGAGGGGAACAGTAGGAATGGAAAGATAATAATACATTGTATATATGCATGAAATTTTCAAATAAATTAATAAATAATTTTTCAAGAATCATGATCAAAACTACAGCAATAGGTTGTCCCTTTCAAGAACCTATGACTTCCATAGTCATGAATTTTTAAGGAAAGTTATAGTACCTGAATATAGTACATAAACTTATAGTACCTGAATATAGAACGTGAAATTATAGTATCTGAATATAATATATGAATTCCCTTCTTTAGAGCACATCTCAATTCCAGGTAGAAAGCAATTAGTGGCCCCTATAGCAATTGGGCCACTATTGCATTAGTGAATTCTGCTTGTCTAGCAAATTGATATTGTAGCATGCATGATGTGGGAGTGTCATATCAATCTGTTGATTTCATTGGTTAAGCAATAAAGAAACTGCTTGGCCCTGATAGGTTAAAACATAGGTGGGAGAAGTAAACAGAACAGAATGCTGGGAGGAAGAGGAAGTGAACTCAGACTTGACAGCTCTGTTCTTTGGAGCAGAGACGCCATGCTCAGCTCTCCCGGGTAGACGTGATAGCTCTGCTCTCTGAGGCACTCGCGATGAAGCTCCAACCCAGGATGGATGTAGGCTAGAATCTTCCCGGTAAGTGCACCTAGCAGTGCTAAATACCTTATTGGAAATGGGTTAGTCCAGGTGCGAGAGTTAGCCGAGAATAGGCTAGATATAATGGGCCAAGCAGTGTTTAAATGAATACAGTTTGTGTGTTGTTATTTCAGGGCATAAGCTAGCAGGCGGCGGGGTGCTGGGGACGCAGCCCCGCCGCTCATATTACAACACATGCATGGTTCAAAGTTGGTTGAGACCACCAATGTTTTGTTTCCTCCAGCAGTCGACATAACAATACCATCATGAAATCACAGTAGCTGTTTACCTTCCACCACAGACGGGGGAAAGATTGGGAGGCCCCACCCCTACTTGAAGACCCAGTATCAATCAATAGACAGAGGAGAGATATTTGTTCAGCAACATATGTATTCACAAGGTTTATTGCCCATGCAAATAATCCTCCACTCATATTTATTCATCTGGCACTAATTAATCTTGAAACAAACTTCAAGAACACTGTATGAAACATCAATAAAATTTTGTACCTGTTTAAAATATGCAAAAATCAAATAGACAAAAATAAATTTAAAATATGTCAAGGAATCTTTTTCACTTCTAGAAATCAATTAGTGTACTATTGTACACTAGATGTGTAGACTATATCCAAGAAATAGCCAATATCATAACTCCATTTGAGAAGGGCGACTGTTTCAAGCTAAAATGAATCTTAAAGAATATGTGACATAGATCTCTCCAAGTTTCCTTTGTCAGTGGAGAACCATAATATCAAGAAAACTACACCAAAAAAAAAAAAAAGAGCCAGGCGATGGCAGAGCACACCTTTAATCCCAGCACTCGGGAGGCAGAGGCAGGCGGATCTCTGTGAGTTCAAGACCAGCCTGGTCTACAGAGCTAGTTCCAGGACAGGCTCCAAAGCCACAGAGAAACCCTGTCTCAAAATAAATAAATAAATAAATAAATAAATAAATAAATAAATAAATAAATAAATAAATAAAATAAAAAAATAAACTACAGTAGAAAGTGCCAGGATACACATAACAATTAAGAACAGCTAGCTAGATATACAGATGGCTGCATTTCTGACATCTGTCTCAGAAATGAGGCCAGACAGAGCCGTCAAATAAGTAGAATAGAGGCTAAGCTGAAAAGACATATGAATACAAAATGCTGTCCCATGGCTCAATGAGTTTATTAAATGGAGGGACAATATCACAGAAATAAGAAAAAATCTGTCTGATACTTCTCTAAGCATGACTCCTTGCTTTTTCTCTATATTATCACTAATGGTTCTTTTGAATAGCTATCAACCTGGTGTCTAGTTTACAATCTGCTATGATAACTTCAACAGTCACCTAGTATAGAATGTATACAAGGAAAAGCCTTTACACTGCTGCGCATGGATGAGAAAACCTGATTGACAGAGACTAAGAAGGTGACTAATGAGCAGAGCAGAGGTGGACAATCCAGAGCTGGTGCAAGTATTCAAGATGGCAACAGAGATGAATTTACAAAACACTTCTGCTGCTAGCCTATTTTTTATGGCTTTTCATTTCATGATTTCCTATTTTATTCATAAATTTTATGTTCCCATTTGCATTTTACACAGGACTGCAAAACCATGTCAAAAGACATACTAATTTAATTTGCTCACAAAATTGCATACATTGTTAGTATGTTTAATAAAATATTTGTAGTAAAACTGACATATGATCATTTGTGAGTATACCCAAGATAGTTTAACATAGTCCCAGTAAGCTGTAAGAATGTATAGCAAGGTAGTTTAGACAGCCTGGTTTCATAATGAAGGAAAGCAAAGGTAAAGAATATTCTGAAGGTTTTAAGGGTATCAAATCCATATGTTAAAATAAGCAAAATAACAACATACATAATTTCAACTATTTTAAAAAAAGAACTTACTTTCAAAAAATGATTTTTAAGAAAATAAAAATGATCTTTTCCACAGAGTCTGTTTTTAATGATTAATCTTTCAGATAGCCACCATAAAGATTAAATATGAGCATAAGAACATATTGCAGCCTGTAGCAGCAGGCCACTTGTTGGTTTTCAGCTGCTTAACCCCGAAATAATCACACAGAAACTGTATTATTTAAATCACTGCTTGGTCTATTAGCTCTAGCTTCTTATTAGCTAATTCTTACATATTAATTTAACCCATTAATCTGTGAATCACCTCTTGACAGTAGTTTACCAACAAAGTTTCAGTATGTCTGACTCTGGCAGCTGCTCCATGTCATCTCTCTGACTCCACCCTTCTTTTTCCCAGCATTCAGACCAGTCCTCCCCATCTAGCTCTGCTCCGCCCTGCTCTGCTATAGGCTCAAAGCATTTCTTTATTTATTAATGGTAATCACCGCACACAGATGGAAATTCCACATCACTTCCCCTTTTTTGTTTAAATAAAAAGAAGGTTTTAACTTTAACATAGTAATATTACATATAACAAAACATATATCAAGCAAAAATTAGAGTTACAATATTTATATCTACTTTATCTCTTATAACTAAGGAAAACTATATTATTACTATTTACCCTTTAACTCCATCAAAGTCTCCAGAAGGATATAATATTACCTAAGCAAACAGTAGGTGCATTATAAGCAACTTGCAAAACTCTATAATTACCAGAGACATCTCCCTGCCTGGACAGTCACCCAAAGTTCTTCTATACCATTAGAGCATTTACTCTTTAGCCCACAGGTCTATAGTATCCAGCAGACTTTTTCATGACAGGAAATTTTAAAGACAGTGTCGCCTATATTGGCAGTTTGTCAGTCACATTTTTCTGTGTCCTGAAGAATGTCTGGCAGACACTTTCATGTAGCAGGAACCCTGAAAGACCATCTTACATTTAGGCAAGTTTAGCAGTCATTTTTCTGTGGGTCCTGCTTGTCCAGTTTATCAAACAGCCCAGGCAAGTGTAGTTTCTTGCCCAGATGGCTAATCAACTACATAAGGAGCCTCTTCAATGCCTTTTTTTTTTCTTAAAGTAGCTTGTGCTGCCAGGAGCAGATGTGTCACATTGTCATGAAAAGTCCTAAGTTATTAAAAAAGACATTTTATATGTCATACTCTGAAGGTCTCTGAAAGATTTGAAGAACACCTATCTAATTGAAACATATCTCTATACATCTAGAAAATCTAACTTGAGTACAAGCTTGATTATTATAGATGAGTATCTATTAACTTATATTTCTTAATTATATATTACATTTTTAAATGAGCCACATAAGCATAATATCTTAATCAATATCAGAAATACATATACATATAACAAAATTGACCTTAAATTTGTATCAATAAACCAAGATCCATACCATTGCAAATCATTCATGTCTCTATCAGCAGCTTTGGCTGTGTGTATGTATCTCTGCATATATATGCATGTTTCTCTGTGTATACTCTACGCTATATATCAGGCAAAAGTAACATGCACCAGAACAAACAATTCCAAAATGTTATATTAAAATCATGTTTACAGCAGTGGGGATTTCTGAAATAGGTTAAGCACAGATTTAATTCTAAAAAGCTAAAATTTTTATGTAGCTTATCATTTAATGAGCTATTTCCTCGTGCATATGAGCATCTGTAGAATAAAAATTATGAAAACATGTCACTTTAATGGTGATGCTAAGTACTCCTGTGTATGATTTTCAAAGAAACTGCCATCATGATTCTCACCACTCATCTGTATGTAGTATAACTTTGAAAGGTTGACGACTGAGAAACTTAGAAACAGTTTATATACTGTTATTCAAAATCACTGATAAGTGTCAAGCCTAAATTATTTTCCTTTGGTCCCGTGGTCATAAGGGAGGGAGATTTGCCTCTGCATGCCACCAGATGCAACACTCGGGAGAGAAAGCCCTGCACCTCACATGGGCAGTACAATAGAGCTATCCCCACTGATGGAGGTGTGGGTGAGGCAGCGCTGAACTTGTGAGCACGGGAGAGCCGTTCCCATTATTAATGTGTCGTGTAGTAGCAGAGATGGTGGGGAGTTTTTCTCCTACCCTCTTCTTCCCCAGTCCCTGCTCATCAATTCCTCAGGCAGGTAGGAGAGCTGACACTGAGTTCTTAAGTGCACTGTGGTCCTAAGTGCAGGAGAGCTATCCCAGCCCCTCATCAGTTGCAGCATTCGGAAGAGTAGTCCCTACACCACAGCTGGGCAACACAACAGCGCTGGTCCTGAAGGTGTGGGTGTTAGAAATCCAACCCTGAGGACAGGAAAGCAGGAGAACTGGCCCCGCCCCTTGTTCATGGCTGCTGGGGGTGATCTCACCAGGGCAATATAGGAGAGCTCACCCTGATGGTGAGGACAAGGGAGAATTGGCAACATCTATTCCATCTGTGATCTTCTGGAGCACGTGAAGGGACTGGTTCTTCAGATTCAAAGCTGCAGAATCTCAACAGCAGGTTAAACAAGAGGAATGCCAGTGAGGTCCCAACACCAATAGTGTAGTAGAACCCAGAGACCTCAATACAGATCATTGATTCTTTACAATGAACATCTGAAAGCAGAGCTATATGGATTAAAAAATCATTTTCCTCCACCTTACAGAAGTGAGGGCCCTTCACGAGAATGATTTGGTGAGCTTGACATGTGTCCGCTAAGGTCTGTATGACACAGGGTGATGTTTTTTATTTCCTGAAAATTATAAAAGTGAAAGGCTATGGCAAACCAGCTGATCTGTTGAGAGTATGTTGAGAAGTGGCGTTGCATTTAAACTTTAATGAATTGGATAAAAGATTGTTCTATGGTTCTTCACTATATGTTTCAGGAAATGTTATTTATCAAGTAGAATTATTTTATACTTTTTTTTACCTCTTACCTTCTTTGTCATTATCACAATAGTTCCACCCAATAGCACCTAGGAGAAAAAAAGAAATTGAAACCAGCACCAGCATCCCCTTCCTTCCTCCTCAAGAGATTTACCAGGTTGTGGTTACCTGTAGTTAAGGAAGCACATGATAATTTGAATGAAGTTTGAGGCCTTAATTTTACACTGAACTGAACTTTTCATTAACTAAAAGTCACTGGGGATTTGTTTTTTACTTGAGAATTGGCTAAGAGAGCTGTGGAACATGCTGAGTATTTTCTTTAAGCAGCAGAAGGTGTAAACTGAAATAGTCAGATGTCCCCAGTGCCCTTCTGTGTCCAGTTCACTTAATAAACAAGTTACATAAGTCATAAGACATACTTTAAATTGTAAGTAATCCTTGGAAAAGATGCACAAAAATATAAGAGCAATCAGTTTGATCTAAATTTCCATGGACTAAAGGGATAAGCAGTGTGACTGTACTTGTAGTGTGCAATTGACCCAGATGCTGATTGCCTAATATCGTTCCCATTTCCACCTTATCTGTTTCCAAATTCAGTTTCCTTGGGAACCTGTTTGATGGGCTTCTAATAGGAACCTCCTTTAGAGTACTTAACTGAGTGACCATCTGGCCTGGACTGATCACACATATCATTTGCTAACTCAGTATAGTTGGTTCAGAAATAGCACATGTCCCAATCTGGGCTTATTACAGTCCTGTCAGAAACTTTGGCTGAAGATGGGTTTAAACAGGTACTTTAGCATCTTAACTGCCAAAAGAAACAGGAAATCTATCTAAGATGAATGAATAGAAAATGAAGCAGACCTAAGAGACAGCAATATAACATTGATAAGATCATTACTGTATTAGTTAGGTTTTTAGTGTTGTGGTAAAGCACCATGGTCAAACAGATCTGGAGAGGAAGATGTTTACTTCACCTTACAGCCCACAGTCTTTTGAAAAGGTTGTTAGCACAGGAATTTAAGGCAGGGATCTGGAGGCAGGATAACTGAAACAGCAGCCATGGAGAAACAATGCTTACTGACTTGCTCATCACAGCTTGCTCAGTCCACTTTCTTACAGGACCCAGGAACACCTGCCCATGGGTGGCACTGCTCCTCCCAGTGGTGACAGTGAAACCTCCCACATGAATTTGTAATCAAGAAAATTTTTTCATCTGTACAATTTTAACTGTTTTCTTATTGTTAGGCATTGGCATTCTCTTTCATAACTTGTAAATCTGTATTGAATATTTTGTAGAATTTCTTTTTAATTTTTTTTTGTTTGTTTGTTTTTTTGAGACAGGGGTTCTCTGTGGCTTTGGTTCCTGTCCTGGAGCTAGCTCTTGTAGACCAGGCTGGTCTCGAACTCACAGAGATCCACCTGCCTCTGCCTCCCAAGTGCTGGGATTAAAGGCCTGCACCACCACCGCCCGGCTCTTTTTAATTTTTATAGCTGTTTATTTATATGTAAATTCAGTATTTGAAGTTTATAGGTCACAGACTTCCAAGTGCTTCCAAGTGTGATTGCACCTAGAAACAACTTTCTGTGACTTTGGGCATCATGGAAGTGAGTTAAGACTCTAGACACTCAAGAACATTCAGGTAGCACCATACAGCTGAAATGTTTCTGGGTCGCAGACTACACAAAGCATTGAATTGCTCTTATTTTTCTTATATATAATACAGAATTCCCCTTCCCGGCTGATTTTATTAATTTTAACACATATTAACAAGTTGGAAATGTCCTGTATTGAATGACTTTTCATTTTATCAGCTCACGTTCCAATTGCATACAGTGTCTTTTTGTTTTGTTTCTGAGCAAGGATCTGTCCTATAACCTAAACTGGACTGGAACCCTGTGGTTCTACCTCTGTCTCCAACACCTGCATAAGAGGTATGTACCTTCGCACCTGCTTTGCTGCCTTCTACTAAATGTGTCCTAATGTCAAAATAAAGACTTCTCCCCCCACCCTCTCTCCATCACACTACCTCAACAAATATGAGCGTGGTACTCAGAACTTTCTGCAAAATGGGAAAAATGTAGACAAAAGAAAGGAAAAGTGAGGAATTTGGTGAATTTTACTGTATCAAGTATTGCTGTTTAAAGCATACAGCTAAGAAAATGAAGTGGAGCTATTAAGACAGCTCAGTGGGAAAAGGCATATGCCATCAGCCTGACAAACTGCGTTTTACTCCCAGAACACACATGGTGGAAAAAGAGATCCTACTCCTGAAAGTTGTCCTCTGACTGTTTTAAGAACACTGTGGTATTCACATGCCTGAGCACCGACATACATACATAAATAAAATAATTTTTGGATTCCGAGGTAGGTTGACTCCCAGTTTCCTGAGAAACCACCACACTGATTTCCAAAGTGGTTGCACAAGTTTGTATTCCCATCAACAATGGATGAGTGTTCCCCTGACTCCACAACCTCTCCAGCATAAGCTATCATTGGTGTTTTTAATTTTAGCCATTCTGACAGGTGTAAGATAGTATCTAAAAGTTGTATTGATTAGCATTTCCCTGATAGCTAAAGAGGTTGAGCATGACCTTAAGTGTCTTTTGGCCATTTGAACTTCTGTTGAGAATTCTCTGTTCAGTTCAATACCTTCATCCGGCGATGGATGGAGATAGAGACAGAGACTTACATTGGAGCACTGGACTAAGTTCCCAAGGTCCAATTGAGGAGCAGAAGTCAGGACCACGAGGGGTGCGTCCACCCACGGAGACAGGTGTGACTGATCTAATGGGAGCTCACCAAGGCCAGCTGGACTGGGACGGACCGAGCATGTGATCAAACTGGAATCTCTGAATGTGGCTGACAATGAGTGCTGACTGAGAAGCCAAGGACAATGGCACTGGGTTTTGATTCTACTGCATGGACTGGCTTTTTTGGAGCCTAGTCTGTTTGGATGCTCACCTTTCTAGACCTGGATGGAGGGGGGGAGGACCTTGGACTTCACACAAGGCAGGGAACCCTGACTTCTCTTAGGACTGGAGAATAAGGGGGAGTGGGAGTGGGGGGAGTGGAAGGGAAATGAGAGGAGGTGGAATTTTATAATAAATAAATAAATAAAATAACTTTTAAGTAGTTAGTAATTTAATGACATGGACAAATGTTACTGTCAGACAAAATCAGAGAAGTCTCTGTACTGAACGACAGCTTCTTAGTGTGTAGAGAATGAATAAGTGATAGTGGAATGCTCAGCCTGAAATCAGATATTTATGCCCTTCCCTCATCTTACTTACTTTTCTATTGCTATGATAAGGTAACTTATTGAGGAAATAGTTTATTTGGGGCTTCTTGTTTCAGAGTGTTGGAGTACATGATCATCATGGTGGGGAGCTGGAGAACAGGCAGGCAGGCATGGTGCTGGAGCAGCTGCTAGCTTAGATCTTGATCTACAAGCAGAAAACTCAGAGACACACAAACACAGAGAGAGACAGAGATAGAGAAACTGACCCAAAAACGTCAAAGTTCACCCTCACTGACATACTTCCTTCAACAAAGTCATATTTTCTAGTTTTTCCAAATAATTCTACTAGCTGGGTATTAACTACTCAAACATAGGAACCTATGGGGGCCATTCTTATTCAGACCACCACACCCTCTAAGTTCCAAGGAACATTATAGAGAAAAGGATAAGAAAAATGTAGGAACACTGAGAGAGGGAGAAGGGTGGCAGAATGTCATGTTCTGCCTATTAAATAGTGTTTGTAAGCATAAAGATCACAGCAGCTGTGGTTACCTGCACTGGGTGGGCACAAGACTGAGACTTATCAACTATTAGACAAGGGGTCACAAAGCAACAACAAAAAAAAGACATGGATATGGAAAAGTGATTTGTATAGGAGAGGGGGAAGGGTGGACAGCGATGAGAGGTAGATAAAGTAGGATTGGGTATTAAAAATAAAATAATCAGAGTGAATTACATTTATACACACATGTGCATATATATATGAAATTGTCAAAGGAAAATTTGATTAATAAGAATAAAATGAACAATAGAAAAAAGAAGAAAGTGTAACATATTGAATTTGCTGGAAAGTTGTCTAGGCAATTGAGCATGTAATTGGGTATATAGGAAATCAATTGTGTGTGTTGAAATCAAGGGTTTTATTTAGGTTACTTTAATATTTACAAAATTATGTGATGTGAATACATACAATATAATCAAAGGAAGAAAATCAAACCAAGTAGTAAAATATTATGGACTCCAATGTGTAGATATTTTCTAGAAGAGGTGGGAAAAGCAAAAGATGAGGTAGATGTGGAAAACCACCCAAAACTCACCATAGCCAGACCCTGTGTTTGAGTGTTTGTACCTCGCCTTCAAAATTCAGGCTGAAGCATACTCCTCACCATAAGGGCATTGAGAGGTGGGATGCTGAGAATGTGATTCAGTCCAGAGGACTTTGATCACATGAATGTTATGAATTAGTGCCCTGTAAAAGAAGTTCCTATGAGATCAGAGTTCCTTTTTGTTATTCCACCATTCTGCTATGTGAACACATGCCATTAGTTCCTCCAGTATGGAGGGCATACAACAAAGAAAAATCTTGGAAACCAATAATGAGCCCTTAAATCTCATTATGCCTATTGTGAAAATAAATTTCAGTTAGTATGGTCTTAACTTTTCATCTATCTGTCTATCTATCTATCTATCTATCTATCTATCATCTATCTCTCTATCCGGGGAATATCCATGTCACAGTGTTTGTGTGGAGGTTGAAGACAACTTGAAGGAGTTAGCTCTGTCTTTCCAACATGTGGATCTTGAAAATGCAACTCAGGTCTTCAGGTATAGGAATAAACTTCTTTACCCAATAATCTACCTTACTAGTCCCAGTTAATATTATTATAATGTACTCATTGTATGGAATTTTGTTGTGTCAGCATAGACAGTTTATGATACCATCCCAATGGTATGGAGTTGTATAGAAAGACAGGCTGATGGCTGTGATTTTTCACTAGGAGAGTATGGTTGGCAGGGTAAATGACTGTAGTGTGAGTCTCCATTCCCTAGTAGTCACAGACCTGTGTAATCTTTTCTTCTTCCTCTCTGGATGTATTTAGTAACACTCCTAATCTTAGAATTTGGCAAACTGGAAGCATGAGTCATTTATGATTTGAATTTACAAAAACCCAAAGCTGTGTATCTTCTTTCATAACCCCTCTCTCTCTCTTTTCTGTCTCCATACACTGGCATGGGAGAAGTAAGCTGCCATCTAGTGAGCAACTCTGTAGAGGCTCAAGTAAAAGAATAAATTCCTCCATCCAATAACCAAAACCTGCCAGTGAAATGAATGACTGTGGATGGGAATCTAGTTCTAATCGAAGAATCAGAGTGCCAGCTTCTAGCCTGATGATGGCCTCATGTGGCTGACAATTGGGGCCGACTGAGAAGCCAATGAAAATGGCACTGAGTTTTGATCCTACTTCATGTTCTGGCTTTGTGGAAGCCTAGCCAGTTTGGATTCTCACCTTCCTAGACCAGGATGGAGGGGGGAGGACCTTGGACTTCCCACAGGGCAGGGTATCCTGACTGCTCTTAGGACTGGAGGGGAAGAAGGGAGAGTGAGTGGGGGAGAGGAAGGGAAAGAGGAGAAGGGGAGGAAGTAGAAATTGTGAATGGTATTATTTATAAAGCAATAAAAATAAAAAAAAAGAAAATCTGAGCTTCCTTAAACTTCTATGCTACAGTCACATCTGGATCCACAGAAACTGAAAGATAATCACACTGCTTTTAGCTGAAAGTTTGGGGGGGTTGTTACCCAGTATTAAATAATTAAAATGAGCCTATAAAATGAGAGGAATAAGTACAGACTTGATGACAAATTTATTTTACTTTTAAAATAGAAGGATCTTTTCAGGTCATTCACATTTCACATCAGCATATAAAAATTCAGCGGAAAAAAGTGGCAGTTTTAATGTTTGTGTAGGGAAGGGAGATCTGGCATTAATAATATTGCTTCAATAGTTCTGCACACAATGTAGTCTGCTGAGCAAATGCAGTGGCAGAAGAATACTGCAATTCTCTAATTGCTTTCATTTCCTTAGTGAAAGAAGAGAGACAATATGACCTAAGAATGAGAATAAACAGTGAAAATGCATTAGTAATATGTAATTTTCAAAAAAACAATATTTATTCATATAAATAAGGTACAGAGTAACTTGATATTTGCATCTATCGTGGAATGGTATAATCAGGATGTATTATAATGTAGAATAGTCTATTCGGGCCATTTTTAATGCCTCAAAAATGATTATTTCTGTATATTGGAAAACTTAGGCTCTGTTTCCCAAGTTACACTAATATGTATTTCTAGTGAAAATTAACTTAAAGACAGTTTATAGATTTTGAAAGTGAAATCTGTGATGTTTGCCAAATGTAACAAAACACTCATTTCAGCATTTAAATATCCCTGTTCCTAAATTATGAATGATCTGATAAATATAAACTTTGCCCCAGCCAAGTAGAATATCCACAAAAATTCCTGGACAATTTTCTTTGCAGCAAGTATCTATAAGAAACATATACATGTCAGGAGCCATTTCCCCTCTAAAAATCATTACAGAAACCATCACCCTGGGGAGTCTGCAGGGAACCTCACACCCATAATTATGTTCTATTGAGAACCTGCCCCACAGCCAATTAACTGCTAATCTGTTAGCGGAACCGCCTCACATTCCAGCTATCCAGGGAACCAGGTGTGGCAACTTGTGACTTCTTGGCCTACCTCCTGGCCTACGTGAACTGGAACATGCAGAGTCCAGTTTCCCTACCCTTCAGGGGCTATATAAGCAGCAACCATGATCCTAATAAACGGAGGCTTTGACAAATCTGCTTGGCCTCATTCTTCTGTCTTAGCTCATTCCCTTCCAGGTAGCACCCCTCCGAGACCCTGGAATAACTGATTGCAGGGTGGGTTACAAACCCCTAGACTGAGTAACCCACCCTAATGCAATCGACATGTACATGGGTGTATATTGTCAAGGAGACCATGTATTATGGAGAACAGCACATAGGAACTTCCATTGTAAAAGCTCATAATAATCTAAGTAAATGCCAAGAGTAGGATTGGGATTCCACGAGCTATTGAAATCTGGCTCAAATCATTTTCACTCAGGGTTATTGAATCTAAGGCATGGTGATGGTTAACCTTGATGACGTTTCAACTCACCACGGAAACAAACTTCTAGGTTTGTGTATAAGAGAGGTTAATAGAGGTTAGAAGGCATAATCTAAAAGGGTTAGGCAATCCCATTGGCTGGAGTCACAGACTAAATAAAAAGGAGAAAGTGAGCTGAGCACAATTTTCTCTCTCCATGCTTTTTCATCATGGATACGATGTGACCAGATGCCCCATGTTCCTGCCACTATGCTTTTTTTTGCCAGGATAAAGTATATGTTCTTGTACTGTGAGTAGAAATAAAGCCTTTCTTCATTAAATCACTTTGGCCACGTGTTTGGTCACATCAGCAAGAAGACAAGCTAACACAAGTGTCAAAAGCTGGCAACCAGAGAATAGTATTGAATGAAATGTTAGGTAAGCAGAAAATGCTTTAAAATAACAAGAGAACTAGAAAGCCACGAATAAAGGAAAATGAGCTAAGAAGCTAGATCTATACTGAGGCTTGGAATTAACATTCTAATAGCCCCATCATTTCTAAATGAACAAATAAAATGTGCTTTAAATTCAAATCCATTGAGTTCTCAAAGCATGATTAAAAAGCTTTGAGCAGTCATTCAGTGAACAGTGTACCGCATGGACAGCTTCACCGTGTAATCCCTTGATGCCTGATGTCTAGCTACTATTCTAAAGCACTTTACTGTAAGGTTCTCTCTCACTTTGCCAGTATTTACAGGAAACATTTCTGATATGACTCCACACATTCATAAAGAAGGCTTAATGGTCTGATGCTCCAGTGTACTCATAATAAAAACAAGTGAATAGGATTATTTGGCCAACAGGATATGAAAGCTATGATATTTAGAGATCAGGCCCACAAAATATCCCTCTGAAAAATCCTGTCAATACCTAATCTTTTATGTAAGAAGGTAATAGTCTCAAAATGCAGGAAGCTCATTTCCATCTTTTTATTACTGCGGCATGCAACTCTGAAAATGTGTCTTTATCACTATTATTGAACCTGTGTAAAACATGAGCTATTTGAGAACAATAAAAGTTAAAGCATGGCACTCTTAAACCTGCAGTGGAAAAATTACTTGAAAAAAATCAATATTGTTCACTGGATAATAGAATAGAAGAAACACTAACAAATTTTAAAACTACACAAATTGAGTCAATCTGTAAAAAATATAGAACGTCTATATTGGCATAATAATTTGCTGCTTCTTAGTTTTCAGAATACTAAGAATAAAACCATATAAAACAAAACAAAATAGCAAAGCAAAAGAAATGAAAACAAAAAATAAAACAGCTTCACTTCAAATATTTATTAGACTAAATTATCTTAATTTTATTATTCATTACCATATAATGAGTTAGATATCATTTTTATATTTTCAAACAAAGCATGGTAGAGTGATTATTCTTATTTCCCATTGTCCCATCCCTTGACACAACATCACCTCCCACCTTTTCTTTTTCTTTTTATTGGAAGGATGGAGGGTTGGCAGAAAAACACATGGGACTTGAAAAAGAACAGACCCAATTTTCCTGATTTATTTTATCAAGTTGAAAGAATAATTAACTCCTATTTATTACAAATTTCTTTTGGCTTTTTGAGACACAGCTTCTCTGTTTATCCTTGACCACTTGGAACTCACTCTATAGACCAGTGTTGTCTTGAACTCACAGAGATCTGCCTGCTTTTGTTTTCCAAGTGCTGGGATTAAAGGTGTGTACCACCACCACATGGCTAATCATAATTTTTAATAAATAATTTTCTTTATTATTTACTCATGTGTATTCTACCTTTGTGTATGAGGGGGTAGGGCAGTGGTTGCAAGAAGAATATTTTCCTATATCGTGAAGCAGGAGTTATAGGCAGTTGTATGCAAGTGGACATGCTACAATCTGAACAGTTAAGTTTTCTTAATTTATGAAGTATCTCTCCATTCCTTATATAAAGTTTTGACAGAATATTTATATTATAGTGATTCTAAAGACTTGACATCAAAATTAAGTATATTCCAAGGAAAAGATCAGAAAATTTCAAAAAATATTCATTTAAATATATAACACAATATTAGTCATTTGAATTCAAATTAAGCAAGCCCAGGAAAAAATAATACCTCAGAAAATACAGTGTACCATAAGGAATGAAGAAAATATCCTATATTTTCTAATTAACTAAGCATAAAATGAGTACTTTTGTTGTAAAGGTATTTGTGAAACTGAGAATGGAATGAAACTTCTTTAACTTCATAAAGATTATCTACAAAAATTAAAGCAAATACTTCTTAATGGAGAAAATATGTGCATGTTTTCTATAAACTCAGAAACTAACTACACATACTGACTGCTACCATAACTTTGGTTCTGAAATAATGCTAATTTTGAAAATGCAATTTGTTACAACATGATAAATATACTGAGAAAATATTAATTTACCTTTGACATTTTTTATGTGGTTTGCTATGCAATTTGAGGTGGAAACAATGAAGTAAAGATCATTATAATATTAAAATAAAGGATATATCAAAATGCCATATGGTAACAAAGATGCCAAGAACATAGTGGAGAAAAGAAAGCATCTTCAACAAATGATGATAAGAAACAGGATTTCCACATTCAGAAGAATGAAATTAGATCCAAATTTATCACCTGGCACAAAAATGAACTCCAAATGGATCAAAGACCTAAATATGAAACTTGAAACACTAAAACTGTTAGACGAAAACACGGGTAGTACTATACATGATGCAGTCCCGAATAGGATTTTATTTGCCCAAGAATTGAGGCCAACAATTAACATGTGGGATTCATAAAACAAATAAACATCAACTACAAAAATTTCTTCCCAGGTAAAAGTAAACAACCAAGTTAAGAGGAAACCCACAGTATCAGAGAGAATCATCATCAAAGTACATCTGACAAAGGATTAATATCCAGAATATTTAAAGAATCCAAAAACCAAAAAATAAAAGAAAATAACCCATTCAAAATGGCTCTGAGATGAACAGAGATTCCTCAAAAGAAGAAAAATGACTAAGAAATTGCTATGGGAGCTTCTTCAGCCAATAGCCTTTAAGATACCAGCCCATTTGGGCATGGCCTCTTATACTATAAATGCAATTATAAAGCATGTGCTAGCTCTCTCTCTTCCGACTGCTAGATTCAGTTTCTTTTCCTCATTTGTGCAGAGGACTGTGATCTGTGAGTCTAACCCTAAATGAATAACCCTTTATTATATGTAATTCTGAACTAGTGTGGCACATTGGACACTGAATTTGCCACCCACGGTTCTCCCAGCACTCAGAGGCCACAGACTGCTGCTCAGCACTCCCCAGCTCGTTGTTACATGACTGCCCACAGGCTGCTGACTGCAATCCCTGGGGCACACACTGTCCACAACTCACACTGACAGAAAATTTTGGGTTTTCTGTTTATCTTGGGCCCCAACTCTCGAAATTATTTCATTGCCTTAATAACTGCTCTTAATTTGTTAAACAAAGCATATTTTTCAATACCTAAGTAAGCAAAATGTGCTGTTTACTGCTGCTTGTGTGTCTTGGTAACGTGGCTGCAACAACAACACCTGCTGGCCGATAATGATTATTATACCTACTTCAATTCATTGTGATTGCCTTATGACAGGTAAGATCTGAAAAACTACAGAAATTATTGATAGCATAACTAGCCAGGAGTTTGATAATTATTTTGCTTATACTATGTATGGTATTCTACAAGGCTTATATGATTTTCCTTTTACATCACTTTATTTGATTCTAGGAATTAGTGTTGTTTTCATATTATCTCATTAAAATGGTTTGATAACAGGGTCAATAATAAGGCACTTTTAGAAATAATACAGTCTTTATAAACAATAATGACAGCTAGTTGAGAAGATCAATACTATGAAAAGGGATAGCATCAATTTGACAGGATTATCTGAAAGAATTTATGCTGTTAAATTTAACAATTGGAATCTGTTGAAAAGTTATTATAGATTAACAGGTTGTATGTATGTATTTAGGAAAATATACATATATATGAAATGACATTGAAACAGAGGCTATAAACTTGAAAAGGCGCAAAAAGGCTATAAGAGTAAATTTAGAGGTTAAAAAATAGAAGGGAGTGAGATTTTAATCTCAAAAATAAAATAAATTAAAAAAAAAAGTTCTGAAGCCGGGCAGTGGTGGCGCACGCCTTTAATCCCAGCACTCGGGAGGCAGAGGCAGGCGGATCTCTGTGAGTTCGAGACCAGCCTGGTCTACAGAGCTAGTTCCAGCAGGACAGGCTCCAAAACCACAGAGAAACCCTGTCTCGAGTACTACTCAGCAGTAAAAAACAAGGACTTCTTGAAGTTTGCAGGCAAATGGATGGAAATAGAAAACACCATCCTGAGTGAGGTAAGCCAGACCCAGAA
>NW_026067990.1:5057546-5060069 GCF_014885135.2 Alexandromys fortis
TAAAATAAAAAAAGGAAAAAAAGGAATAAAAAAAGAAAAACCAAAAAAAAATTCTGAAAGGAACAACCTGAGTGGATAATATATATATAAGCAAAAATGATCAACTGACCCAAACCTTGAAACCTGAATGTTATATAGTGCTATAAAGAATATGCAAAATTTGGAATCCTCTTTTATATTTACAGAGTATGTAAAGTAATGGTGCCATTTTGCAAAGCGATTTGAAAAGTTTTAAAAAAAAAAGAAATAGGCATCTTCCTGAAACCATTTCTTAGTAATAAGTCCAGTGAAATTATTACATATCCACACAAATACACATAGAAGCACTATTAGGAAAGTAAGAGAAACAGCCTAAACATTTGCAAATAGAGAACTATATAAATAAAATATTGGATATTTAATGATAAAATATTTTATAGTAGTAAAACAAAATTTATTAGAATATAGTTCAGCCACATTTATTTTATACATAAAGAGAAAAATATAGAATACTACATTTTTTTCTCAATATAAAATACAAAATAAATATTATGGATAGTTAAGTATCTTTACAGTTGATTGGCGTGATCCTCACAATGTAGATCATTTTAGTTCCTTGTATGTTATATTATTTCCAAAAGCTCTTTTTCTGTATAGTATAACCCAGATGTAAAATGATCATGCCATGTTTTCTTTAATACTGCCTATAATTTTAAAATAAGAAGATAAGTAATAAGTTTCCATTTATCTTCTTTTTACCTTGCTTCTTCACATGTTCACAAGGTAACCAGAGCTTTTTGTCCGGTTTATCTGTTTCTTTTTTTTCCTGGCCCAGGTTAATCATTGAGAGATCATGAATTTTACTTTGTGGATGTCAATGTAAAGTTTTATGTGCAGAGGATTATATAACGAGAATATTTAAATCATATCACATTATCATTCAATCATTCATGAACTCTTAAAAGAAATTATTGTTACTTTTACTTTCCCAGATCCTATCTATTATTCTTTTAAAGCGGGTGTGTGTGAGTAGAGGCAAACACGGGACAGACAAAACACACACGAAAGGAGGAGACACAGACACGCGGCTCCCACGTGGGTGCGCTTTAATAGGGGAGGGGTAGCACAATGAGGGACAGGTGTGCAAGACACGAGAGGATGGGGAAGAGCGAGCGAAAGCTCGTGGGCGCTCGCTTTTTAACGGGGACGCAAGGGTGTCTGGGAGAAATGTCCTGCACCTGCGCGTGCAGGTGTCCGTAATCCAGGAGGAATCTGGGAGCTGTAGTAGTTTCCAAAAGGAACAACACTAACCACTTTAATTTTTGTATTCTTTTAATTATTTAATGTATATGGGTGTTTTGCTTGCAAGTATGCCTGTACACTACAAGTGTACATGTCTGGTGCCCATAGAGGCCAAAGGAGGACATCAGATCAGTGACTGGAATGACAGACAGTTGTGAGCTACCATGTGGGTACTGGGAATTGAACTCCAGTTCTCTGGAAGAGAAGACAGTGCTCTTAACTGATGAACCATCTCTCCAGTCACCCCCCCCCCCATTTACTTTAAATGTATGTAAAATAGTAGCCACAAAAATATTTACAATTAGATACATATTTAAGCTTGCTGATAATCAAGGAAAGACCTTCGATAGAAGGCAGCATAAAGTCATTTTTACCTATTATGTTGTAAATGTTAAATCATAACCATATTGTTTCATTCCGGCAACAGTATGGCTGGATCAGTATTCACAAATATAGAATATTTTATTGAAAATTTTACAGACCTCTTGGAAAGTAATCTAAAATATGCAGTAAAATATTCATGGTGTCTCACTAATTAATTCCACTTCTGGGACTTATGCTTGGGAAATTATTCAAAATATAGTAAATGTAATATAGATGAAAATGTTCAATGCAGTATTACTTAAAAAAACTATCTTAAATTCCTAATGAAAGAGGAATTGTTTTAAAAAGTATGTTACCCCAATCATCCCATTTCTCAAGTTCCCCCCAACCTCCCCTTCTCACTTTTCTCTCCCCATCTCCCCTTACCACCCTCCCACCCCACCCCCAAGATCCCATTTTTTGTCTGGCAATCTTGTCTACTTCCCATAATCAGGAGGATAGCTATATGTTTTTCTTTGGGATCACCTTCTTATTTAGCTTCTTGAAGGTTGGATAGGGGAGCAGGGAAGCAAATATCTTAATTAAGGGAGCCATCTTAGGGTTGGCAAGAGACTTGGTGCTAGAGGGGCTCCCAGGTGTCCAGGGCGATGTCCCCAGTTAGTTCCTGGGGCAGCTGAGGATAGGGAACCTGAAATGACCCTATCCTATAGCCATACTGATGAATATCTTCCATATCGCCATAGAACCTTCATCTGGCGATGGATGGAGATAGAGACAGAGACCCACACTGGAGCACCGGACTGAGCTCCCAATGTCCCAAGGAGGAGCAGAAGGAGGGAAAATATGAGCAAAGAAGTCAGGACCACGAGGGGTGCACCCACCCACGGAGACAGTGGGGCTGATCTATTGTGAGCTCAC
>NW_026067990.1:5060523-5087847 GCF_014885135.2 Alexandromys fortis
ATGCCATACACATTAATTAAAATGATAGGTATAATAAATAGAGATTACAGAAATATTTTGACTCAAAATAAATATAATCAGACTATTTAAAGAGAGAGAATAAGTAAGTAGAATAATGTAAAATATAAAATTATTGACAAGTTTTATTAATTTTACATAAATAAACAGCGGTAGTTTTAATTTATATCCAAAATAGATATGAAATTGAAAAAGACATTTGAACGTGAGAGAAACTTCTGTCTTCTATAACAGCAGAAAGTCATTTTAAAGTAACAGGAATATTTAAAATACCCAGAGCTTCCAGCCTTTTGTTGATACAGAGTGTTTATCTTCAATCTTGGGTACGTGTAAGAATAGGCTGGAGGATTCAAAAACACTAATCATGCTCAAGGTTAACCTACAGAGGTTCTGATGTAAAGAAATTTGGAATTCCTCTTCCCTACAGAAATTCATCAGGTACATTGATTAAAAGTCAAGGGTCTAACATATTCAAAGAAGTCATTTTCCCTTCCCAGCATAGAAGACATGTGACATATAAAAGGAAGTAGGAGCTGGTGGGAGCTGAGCTGAAGGGGACCAGCAGGAGAGGCAGCCAGGTCCTGAGGTGGGGGCAGAACTAATGGTTGGAAGAGAGATAACAAGAACAAAGTCTGTATGAGGATCCCATGGTGAAATCCATTAATTTCTATACTCATCTTTTAAAAAAAATCAAACCCTAGTTAAAACATAATATAGTCATTTTAATTTAATGTTGTAAATTTTAAAAAAAATCAAGTTACGATCCTTGTCTCAAACATGAACATTTCCCTACTGATCCCACAGAGAAAAAGGACTTCTAGAATCTGGCTGAGAGCTCAATGTCAGCATATGCAAAACAAAAATACTCACACGGACTTACGTACAAACTCAGTATGAGTTGTGGAAGCACTGTCACATCACACTGAGGCAGGACCAAGGTACTCTCCTCTGTATCTAGGCTGAGCAAGGTATCCCTCCATAGGCAATGGGCTCCAAAAAGCCAGTTTATGCACTAGGGATAAATATTCCAGGGTTTGCTGATGCAGTGGGGGGTGGTTGGGGTTGTTTGATGTTGCTGCCTGATTTCAGGGGCTTCAGTGCATGGAGGAGAGGCATGGGGTATGCTCCAGGCAGTCTTGGGTCTAGAGAGCAGGGCTCTCCTGCTGGGAGCCCAGACACCCACCTTCCCCAGGTGCAGCCAAGGCTCCAGTGTTTGCTGATGTGGCTGGGGTGGGGGTGGATGGTTAGCGGTGTGGAGAGGCTGCTGCCAGGTTTCTGGGGCTTCAGGGAGGTAGGGAAGGGGCTTGGAATGTGCCACTGGAGGCTAGGACCTAGAGAGTAGAGCTGTGTGGCTGGGAGCCCAGACACTCAACTATTTTATGATGGTTTATACACTGTGCAACCTGTCAATGAATATGCCCAGAAAGAAGCAACAACAGAACTTTTTGCAAGGCTGACTCATCAGAAGTTGAGTTATTCTGTGAAATGTTTAGAATGTTGCAGGTCCAGAGCCTAATTATAATTGAGGAGTGGTCTCTTTAGTCCCTAAATGGCAAGTACTTATTCATTTCCATGCAGCAAACCTTTGTCACTACCAGATGCAAATAGATGAGGTCAGCAGACATTGAAATTCCTAGTAGAGCTACTCAAAGAAGCACGGCTCTGTTCTTTGAGCTACTGAAGTTTTGAAGAAGTAGTTTTTTTTTTTACATGACTGTTGTATTACAAGCTAAATAATAGAAGATTTTGCAAAGTGAATGTAGATACTTCCTAATTTTCTTTCCAAACTCTAATAACTTCAAATCATTAACATTCTCAATTACCCTCTATTGAATGATTTTATTGAGCACATTGATACCAAATGTCCCAAGCTAAGTTAAAGTGTCCTCAATAAGTGAATTAAAAGAGCCAGATTGATAAAGTAGGAACAGATGATTTTGGTGCGTTTCAGGAAATTTCTGAGACTTTTACAGAGTGTGTTCATTTCAAGGAAACAGCTGTATAACACTGCCCTCAACTTCAGTTCAATCCTATGTAAAGTAAATGGATCTGGACATAAAATTGCACTTCTGAGGTAACTTGTGCAGTCTGAAACTTTGGTTCAGATTAGTTTTCTGAGATAATCTCTTGTTACTTTATTATTTGTTCTGCCATGAAGTTTAGAGAATTCCCCTTTAGTCCCTTTAGTTCTGCTTTTACTGACCTCTCATCATCTGCTTTGGATCAACTCATGTTCACAAACTCTTTAAAGTCATGTGAGGTCTAATCCCCAAGATGATTATAGCTAGCAATAGTGGTTATTCAGTGGTAATTAAGGTCAAATTAGGTGAGATTCTGAGATGATGAGACTATTGTCTTTAGGAGACAATCTGAAGAGGGAGCTCTTTTATTTTTTTCTCCATTCAAAGGACGAAGAGGTGATGTGAGCAAACAATGAGAGGCTAAGTGTTCATAATGAAAGACGGAAGCCTTCACCAAAACTCACTATGCCCTCGCCCTGACCTTAGACTTTCAGTCTTCAGAAGGATGGGGAAATTGATGTCTGCTGCTTACAATTATTTTTTACATCTATATGAACAAAGTAAAAAAACAAATTTCCCATAATCCGTATTCTTTAGCAAGTCACTTGGGTTCTCTTTTAAAGTTTGAGATCAAGTGAAAGGGTGGTCTTTCTTTATATTGGGTTACATCACCAAAAGAATTGCTGTGCCATCATTGTGTAGCCCCATGGTGATCACTGCTAGATTCTTCTTCTTCTACAGGCAGAACAGACCCTCTTGTTACCTTCTTAACAGTACTACTTTGGCCCAAACACTAAGGAGTTCAGTGAAGATGGTTAGCTTTCCAGGTCATGGATGTCTTGAAAGCTCTTTATTTATGAGAAAGGATGAAGTAAGCTCTCATCTACAAAGTTATGAAATAAATTCATTCACAGAAGGTCAATGGCACAGGTTCCAGGATTTATTCCCTTTTGTTAAGGGGCAGAGAATGAGTAGAATAAAGTTCTTTCTTCTCCATGACAACTTATTATACTGAACTATAGCAGATATCTTGCAATCATTAAGGGGAAAAAGGCTATTATAAAACACCATCTCAGAGTCTTGCCACTATAGGCCCCAGGAATGTATAACTATAAAGTTTATTTTTATAAAAGTCAGGTAAATAAATGTCGATTGCGTTGGGTGGGCTACTCAGTCTAGGGGTTTGTAACCCACCCTGGAATCAGTTATTCCAGGGTCTCAGAGGGGCGATACCTGGAAGGGAATGAGCTAAGACAGAAGAATGAGGCCAAGCAGATTTGTCAAAGCCTCTGTTTATTAGGATCATGGTTGCTGCTTATATAGCCCCTGAAGGGTAAGGAAACTGGATTCTTCCCACGTGTTCCAGGTCACGTAGGCCAGGAGGTAGGCCAAGAAGTCACAAGTTGCCACACCTGGTTCCCTGGATAGCTGGAATGTGAGGCGGTTCCGCTAACAGATTAGCAGTTAATTGGCTGTGGGGCAGGTTCTCAATAGAACATAATTATGGGTGTGGGGTTCCCTGCAGACTCCCCAGGGTGATGGTTCCTGTAATGATTTTTAGTGGGGAAATGGCTCGTGACAAATAAATAACCATAATAAATAAATAAATGAATAATAAATCCCTATAACGTTGATATCTTTTAGCTGTTTATTCTGTTACCAGGCACTCAGTACTCAAGCAAAAAGTATCTCAGAAGTATTTAGGTTGCCTGCATTACAGTCATTATGTAACATACATGTTACATACTTGTATAATTGAGTTATAGAATAACTAACTAGGTCTGTAGAAATCAGTCTCAGAGCTTCTATTGTTGTGAAAAGACACTATGACCATAACAACTTTTATAAAGAAAAATATTTAATTGGGGTTGTCTTACAGTTTCAGAGGTTTAGTCCATTATCATCATGGCGAGAATCTTAGCAACATGCAGTCAGACATGGTACTGCAGAAGGAGCTGAGAGTTCTACATCTTGATCTGTAAGTAACAGGAGGAAGTGACCTGTATGCCATACTGGAAGTATCTAGAGCATATATGAGACCTTAATGCCTGCCTCCACAGTGATACACTTTCTCCAAATGGACCACACCTATTCAAACAAGGTCATACCTCCTAATAGTACCACTCCCTATAGGCCAAACACTCAAACATAAGAGTCTATGGGATCCATACCTCTTCATACCATCGCAGAATCCAAATTTATCATTTTTATATGCATATGATTATCTACCACATATATTATATATACATATAACTTTAAGTATCTATTTAAGTCTCATATGTTCCTCAAACCAACAATCTAGACTACAAGTTCAACCATCAAGAAGGGGCCTAAAGGATCATGCAATAAGATCAAACTGCAATCTGACATGTGTAAGGACATTGTACTACTCCCTATATTGAAAGATAATATAATACTTGGACGAGTAAGAGACTCTCTGATTACTAAGAGGTTATAGAAGCTGAGTGCCAGCAGCAGTGCACAAGATTTGTTTTCTTGGAGTTCAAAGTCAAAAAGAAAAGCTTCTTATGGGGAGCGAGGGAAGGTAAATAGTGTGTGTGTGTGGCGGGGAATGGGAGGAGATAAATGTCACATTTTCTTTCATATGCAGGTTCTAGATTTAAACACATACATGAACACACATGTGCACACACAGAGAATGTGCATACGTGCATACTTACAAAAACAGAAGCGGAGTATCTGAACACAGAGAACTGAACAAAGTAATAGCAAAGTAAAATGGAAAGACCCAGCAAATACAGAAATCTGCACAGCTATTTGAAGATCCGCAAAATGGACTGCCTCTAGAGAAATCCCACTTCCCAACATAAAGCCATGGTGCTTCAATGGGAAGCAAATGATGTAGGTCATGTCTGAGATTAATGCTTTGGGAAACAAAACCCTCCCCACGTTCCTATCTCTGGTATCCCACAACAAACGTTACATCGTTTCAGGGGTTGAGTCCCTTTGTGTGTCCCTCCGGAGTCTTTGAGAGAAGTGCTGTGGAAACTGTATGGAGAGGGTAACTAAGTGGTGACATGAAAAGCTGTGTAATTTACACACCACACATACTCTTTTGAGACAGGGTCTCACCATGTAGCCCTACTGTACTGAAAGTCACTGTGGAGATCAGGCTACACTTGAGGTCACAGAGACTGTCTTCTTTTGTTTCTTGTTTACTGGAGTTAAAGGTGGGCACCACCACTCCTAGCCACTTTCTTTTTAAGTCTCGTAGCTCTAAGACTAGCTGAAGAATACCAAGGAACTGAGCAGGCATGCCTGGTAAGTAAAAGAACTGGGTATTAAAACACCATATCTCTGCAGCTGTGTTATTTCAAAAAGTCTTCCACATCCATAGTCTTCAGGGGAATACGAATCAAGAATCTATTAGGATTGTATCTGTCTTGAAAGACTGTCCCTGGAGCCAAGAACTGCCATCTTAGAAAGTTCAGGTGCACTTGCAAAAGATAATATCAGCTGTGCTTCTTGATGGTTTATATTCCTCCATTCCCCACTCCACACCCATAGTAGGGCATGGGATTTTTTTCAGCTGCTCCGTACCACCGGGTAACTCGTCATATGGCCTAGGGGTCGGGCTGGAGTATATAGAACGCTGGGAAGACTGGAGCGGGGCTCCATATATACAACTACAAAGAAACTTTCATTCCTGGTGTGTAAAGATTTTCGGGTTTTGACCTTGGAGTGCCCACACTCCTATAAGTAACCCTTCATGTATTCTCTCTACGGAAGTCAAATAAACTCATTGGTTTCCAAGTGAACCTTGGTGGAATTGCGCCTCCATTTGTTGTTGGGACCTTGGGAAAAGAGGTAGATGTTTTTGTCTCCCCTGCTAAAGAATTTTAGGAACAACATCGCAACTTAGTAATGAGAATGACTATTATAAGAAAATATGTCAAGAATGCAGAGGATGGGAACGATACACTCTTGGCAGGGAAGGAAATTAGTGCGTCCACTATGTAAAGAAGTATGACCATAGAATCTATCCAGAGCACTTGTATACATACTTTGATGGATTTTCCAATTGATTGAATCCGGAATCAACTATCAGAAATGTTTCTGGACAGGACTGTGATTTAATGAAGTTGAAAGACATAACTTAAATGTGAGTAGCACTTACCAGTGGCAGCCAGATGAAGGGGGTCCAAAGGGAAACCTTTGGTTTTTGCCTCATTGCTTTCATGTGTCACTGGGAAATTCACCTATCCTGTTGTTGCAGCTGTTCTCACCATTGTTACATTCTTTCACTCTTATTGGAACTCAGCTTCTTCAGGCTTCCCATATGAAACGAAGACCAGTGGCTCTCCAGGGATCCTCCAAGCCTTCATTTACAGGTTTTAAGTGCTGGGTATCCAGACTCATGAACTGAGAAGCTACTGGGTTTTCAGCCTTTTTAATGCGAAGACAGTCATTTTTAGACTGCCCAATTGATATTGCTTAAGCTATTTTAATATCCACGTCTTTACTATGTATTCATCCTATTAGTTCTGTTCCTCTAGAGAACCTTGACGATTATAATAGTCAAAGTAAATGAAGTCAGCATATGAAAAAATAGTTTCAGGGCCTTTTTATTGTAAGACTATTCTTAGTAGTCAAGGATCATCCTGGAGTGTCCATCAACAGATGAATGAATTTAAAATATAGACTTTTATGTATACGGGGAAATCATGCTATTTTCAGGAAAAAGAATGGAGTTGGAAGATTACAGAAACTGGGCAGACAGAGAAATAAAAGTAGTGTATTTTTCTCTCATGTGAGAAAACTTATAAAATGATGGTCTAAAAATAATGATTGCACTTCTAGGGAAGGAGACAGATACAGAAAAGAGGTAGGGAGAGATAGCAGAAAGGAGTAGTGCATTGTTATACTCAAAGTATGGTGTATGCACATGTGGAATTGTTACATTAAACTTGCGTATTTCTACATTTAATATAAGTGAATAGCAATTTAAAAATAGTGCTCATGATAGCATCTTAAACAGTAAACCATCCCTCTTTTGTATAGGCAAAAATTGTCTAGCGAGGAGTCTTGGCATGTAGGTACCAATCCCCAATGCTTCATGAGTAACCTAAGGGAAATAATCCAATACCATTGACTCACAGTACCTCCAGGTATAACATAACTTCTGGCAATAGTCAAAGAATTAGGGGACACTAACACAACCTACATTCTGCAAATCAGAGACTATATGGTAAACTGAACCATTAAGCAGCCATCACATTCCCAAAGAAATCTATTAGTAGCTGTTCTTGCAAAGACCACAAAGTAACCGCTAGAAGGGTCTGTACTTGGATGACAATAATATATTCGCATCAATTTGTAGCGTATCATGACAGTGTCAGAGATTGATGGACTTTTTCCCCTAGTTTTATCTCCACTAAAGGCAGAGACAAATAGTCAGATTTCATGAAGCTGGAATTTATCTGCAGCTTAGGTGCCTGAAAAGACACTAAATGCCAGGAAGAGTTTTTGTGAAAGAATCCTGAATTCATTTTTGGTTTTGGCTAGCTACTGTCAAACTGTAGGAAGTGTAGGCCTTAGGGAGTGTGATGGATTGACAGGTCTATATCTGCATCTCAGGAGTGGAAGAGGTCTGTTCATTACATACTGGCTGATTCCAAAGAACACCTCATTCTTAGAACTCGTCCTCATATCTTTAAATTATCTGATAGCATCACTCATGGTCCAGCCCATTTCCCTTGATTAGCATCAGTAATTTCAATAAAAATGTTACTTGAATGTAACTGTGATTTTAAGTAATTATAAAATGTGATTTTTCACAGAAAAGGCTGACCTGCATTTAAGGAGCTAAAGAGAAGACGGAAACTGAAAGGAAGGAATTACTCGGAATAATTGCAGGACTTTGTTAGTGTAGGACATCTGCATTTGTGCCTTTTATAGAATACATATTATATAGGTGACTAACTCATACAGAATACAGCAAATGTGAGTTTGAATTCTCACTTATATGACTCCAGGTTATATATTCATTTTAATTGCTATATAACCTTTATTTTTATTTATGGTATATGATATCATTTATTTTATATATAATTAATGTTTATGTTTAGCTGCTTTTTTCTTCAAGATGAAAGTAAATACTAATATTCAGGATTTTTCAGATTTATTCATTTTACTGAGAATAATTCAAATACTACTTCTAATAAAACTTTCTTAAGATAGTGAAAAAATTCAAATAAGTCCCCTCTGTGTCTGCTCATTCAGTTGAATACCACCTTAGTAAGAAAGTCTGGAAAATCATTTTACCTGCACACATATTAGAAGTGGGCTACAACAATGGCACACGCATCTAGGGTTGATTCCTACAACTCACTCTCAGTAGCTAAATGTAGTAACACTGGAACATGCTTGGAATCTCTCCACTAGGGAAGTGAAGATAGGCTGATCTTTTGGGATTGCTGGATTGCCAGCTGAGCCTACTTAGGTGAGCCTCAGGTCCCAGTAAAAGACTCTTTCTCAAAAAAGTACTTCAATTTTCTAACTATTGTGAATAAAGCAGCAATGAAAGTGGATGAGCAAGTACATTTGCACTAGAATATTCCTTTGGGAATATGCCCAGGAGTGGTATACCGGACATATGGTAGATTTATCTCTAACCTTTTGAAGACTCTCCATACTGATTTTCATAGTGACTGCACAGTTTGCACTACCACCAGCAGTGAATAAATATTACCCTTTTTCCACATCCATGCCAACACATGTTGCCTAGATAATAAAAATAATATTCTATATATGCACATACACATAATAGAATATTATTCAACTGTAATCAAAAATAAAATTTGAGGATAAGAGATAGAGTTGGAAATAATCTTTATAAGTGAGGTAAACAATGCACAGAAAAACAATGCTACGTGTTCTCCCTCACATATATTTAAATATGTGAAAGAAATGCTATATTTAAATCTTTAGATATATGTGTTTAAATTGGAGTAGTCATATAAATCAGGAAGCTGTAAGGGTCCATTGTGGGAGATATTAAGGGAAAGGTATAGAACACAGGCAGTGTAAAGTAGAAAGGTGGAATACTAGATTAGAAAGTGTTAAGTGGGGTTAGGCATGGGAAAGCAGGGATTATGAGACATATGACTAATGCTTAATACCTTTGACATTCCATATGAAAGCCTACTAATATATCAGCTTTCTAAAGATATACAAATAAATATTTAAAATGAATGTAAACAGAATTACCCTATAATAAGAAGACGAAAATCTCTCTCAGATACCATAAACCAGCATATAAAATCCCATGGCAGATGTGGGTTACCTATTTTAGAGTTATTGCACAGTAAGCTTCCATAGACATCTCAAAAATTACAATTATTATCCTTGTTTCTTAGTTGTTCTACAAAAATTGATGTTAAGACTCTGTTGCTGAAGACTCTTGAAAAAAATCAAGCTGGAACTGACCTGAAAGCTTCATCCCTCCTGGATAACTTTCAGAGGACAGGAATGTGTTATGCGTTGTATCAGAGGAGAAATGTGATGAACTGTTTTATTCATCTGTGAAACCTTAGAATTATAATAATGTTTTGTCTAACTAAATGTATTTACTATTGCTTGCAATAGTGCCATGGATGTTGTAGCAGTAACCAACTATATTCTAATTGTATTTAAAGAATGCTCCACCAGATTGAACTCACACCTGAAACAATTAATTGGGCCAGAAATTCATTCCTGGATAGTTCATTGCCTCTCGGTCCTCAGCGAAACTTTTATCATTGATATTGTTGTTTGAGTATATGGTGATTAATACAGAGATTCACAAATGGTCAGCATACAGAGAATGGAGTATATCACAATTCCTTGATTCCAAGTCTTGGGTATCATCATGGAAGAAGGTGCAGAAAGAGTGTAAGAATCAGGGGTAGTGGTAATTTGCAAAGACACAGTGTTTGCTGGAAATGACCAGGATATTGCATAAATGAAGTCATAGCAGCTAGTATTGTATGAACAAGTATGAAAAAATATCAAACCAGCCAAAATTCTAGCACAGATATGGGAGAGCCTATGAAGTCTCACACCTAGCTGAAAAGCTACTGGCAATTAATTGTTGCTAGGGGAAAGAAAGTCAATTTTATTTAGGGATGTAGCCACTTGTGAGGAGCCATTTTCCCTCCCAAAAATCATTATAGGAACCATCGCCTTGGGGAGTCTGCAGAGAACCCCACACCTATAATTGTGTTGAGAGTCCTTCTATTGACAAAACCTGCCCCACACCCAATTAGCTGTTATCTCTTAGCGGAACCGCCTCACATTCCACATTCCAGCTATCCAGGGAACTAGGTGTGGCAACTCCTGACTTCTACCTGACCTGACCGAACATAACCTGGCCTACGTGACCTGGACCACGTGACAAGAGTCCAGGCCCCTGTGCCCCCCCATTCCTTACCCTATATAAACTGTAACCTGTCCCTAATAAACGGAGGCAGTGACAAACTTAGCATGGCCTCCTCCTCCTTTTCTAGCTCATTCTCTTCCAGATAGCACCCCTCCGTGACCCTGGAGTAACTGATTGCAGGGTGGGTTACAACCCCTAAACTGAGTAACCCACCCAACGCAATCGACAGCCACTGAGAGATCATCCATACTCCAGTGGATGGTCCTACAGTTATGTATATATAGGTATCAGTTAGTGGAAAAAGCAGGTATTTTTTAAGGAGGACATGAAATTTTAAAGGAGAAGTGGTTGGTAAAGAGGAGAGAAGGGAATGGGTAATAGATTTGTTCAAAACACATTATATTCATGCATGAAATTCTCAAACAATAAACAATTAAAAAGTGCAGATTTTATCTAAAGTTTTACTCTGGCCTCAACACACATACACTTACAACATGCTTACACACCCTCATGCAAAAAACTCAAAGTTTTAAAAGTGGGATCTATGAGTGCTATTTTCCTCATGTTAGCCTTTGAAATTATGTAAGTGCCATCAAAGTTATGGGGTGATTTCATAAGTTTTAGCAACTGCAAAATATTTAATGTATGTATAGATGTGGCAACCGGTTACATTCCTGCTATTTAGCATCCTAATAAAAATTCTCTTTAGCAAAAGCCTCAAAAACACAACTCAGAAAAACAAAAACAAAAACAGCCTCTGGCTCCAGAGTAATGTTTGGAAACAAAAACCATTGTTCTTCTCAGAGCCCCATCAAAACCTGACATATTCTTTCCTTTTTCGTCTCAGAGAGAATCATATATACCCACTCAAGATATTGTTTCTAGCTCTAACCATTTACCTGACAATTTCATGACTTTAATTTCCTAGACAGATTAATTCCCAGCACTTACATTGTAGCAGCTCACAGCCATCCATAACTCTAGTTCAAGAGGATTTGATGCCCTCTTCTGATCTCCATGAACACCAGCCACATAATTATATGCAGGGAAAAATATCCACACCCATAATATTTTTACAAAATCTAATTTAAATAAAGTATAAAATATATTTCATTTAAGTCAACTTTAAAGTTTATATTGCTTTTAATTTTACAAGCAAATAAATTTCAAATCTTCTAACACTTGTCAAATTGATTGCACTGTAGATCAAAGGCATTAATTTCTTCTTGAAAATGTTCTCCTTAGCCGGGCGGTGGTGGTGCACACCTTTAATTCCAGCACTCGGGAGGCAGAGGCAGGCGGATCTCTGTGAGTTCGAGACCAGCCTGGTCTACAAGAGCTAGTGCCAGGACAGGCTCCAAAGCCACAGAGAAACCCTGTCTCGAAAAACCAAAAAAAAAAAAAAAAAAAAAAAAAGTTCTCCTTTTTAATGCTCATTTTGTTTCTTCCTGAGAAGGGCTAATGAAAATACCACTAGTGTCATAGGTAACTCACTAAGCCGTTATGTGTCAGCCCTGTTTATTATCATCCCAAGCACCCTCAAAAATCTTGAGGTTTCCTTTTTATTTCAGTGTCTTCCTTTAATTCTGTCATTCAGTGCACATTCCATGAAAATTGGCTTGTCTTTTTTTTTCCTAAGGCATCATTGACATTTTCTCTTGTAATATGAAAGAAACAGCTCCAGAAATAGCTTATATTTTTGTCAATATCCTGAGGTAATAGGGGAAAAGGTCACATCTCAGAGCCTTAACAGGATGAATAGATTAGATCAATTACCACCTACTCTAAGGGTGGACTCCAAAGGGCTATATCCTCAGTGTAAATGGCATCAAGGGCAAACAAGCCACAAGTAGTCTTGGGTGTCTAGACAAATGCAACATTTAAAGCTGCTCCTGAAATAGTCTACCCACAGGTACTTATTATAAACAGAAAGTTCTTTCTGGGGAAGGAAAATCCTATTATAGGTCTCATATCCTTTCAATTAGTAAAATTTCAAATACAACACCAAGAAAACAGGAAGCTATAACTTTACACACAAAGAAATGAGCAACAGAGACCCAAGTCAATTAAAACACGGTAGCATGTAATCCCTTGCAGCCCTATAATTCTCTTTACAGTGACTGAAGCAAGGATGCTTTAAAGGATTTTCAGGATGCATTTAAGTCAGTTTGTTTAAGTAATGAAAAACTTATAACTAATCCAAGAACTGAGAATAAATGACTATTAAATGTCAGCTCTTCAAGAATCATTGTATTACACTTTCCAAGGCTCAGGGAACACTGTGAAAGACAGGAAGAATGTAAAAGACAGAGAAAGTGGTGTATCTGTGTGGTGTATGTAATACTAACTCCTGAGAATGACATGGCTGCCAGATTCTTGAATGTATAATACCTGAGATTACCTACAGAGTTTCATCACAAGATTGGGTTTCTCAACACCATGCCCTAGAATGTGGAAAGTCTCACAGGGCCCCACTTCCCACTGAGGATTTAATCCCAGCTAATGGTTGACAGGGGAGAGAGGGTCATTTTCTTTTGTTTTTCAAAGATTTGTTTTCATGTGTGTAGTATGTTTCTGCCTGTGGTTATGTGTATACATGAATGCAAATACTTGGGAATTCCAGAAGAAAGAATCAGAACTCCTCAATCTTGAGTTACAGGAGGTTGTGAGCCACCCAACTGGGGTAGTGGGAACAGAACTTGGGTCCTCTATAACAGCAGTATGTGGTTCCTAAATCGTGTATGTATAATAAGGCAAAATTATCCATGGGAACAAAGGCAACTAACAGAAGGGGAAAGGGAGAAATTGTGTTCCCAGCATCATGATGAGGGGGGCTTGGGAGGAATATACCCAAAATACAATATATACTTTTATGGAATTAGAAATACCGTCATGTAACACAGCCCTGTGTACAATGAAGGTTTTTAAAAATTAAACAGTCAAAACATCAGGCTTCTTCTTAAGAGAAATTTTGAAGTGAGAAGTGTTTGACACAGGTTTTTGTGGATGGCTTTGAAGATGGGTGGCGCCAATTGGCAAAGGAAGCAGAAATCCGGGACCTGAATGCACACCCACCCTTGCAGCCCAGCTGATGATCATCTAGGCAGCAGAGCATTCAGGCCACACCTTTAAAGTTTGCACTTGAAAGAATACGAAATTGCAGGCGAAACTTAAGCCTGGTGAAAGCCCTTGGCTCTAACAGAGAACTCCACCTGAAACTCCAGGGAGCACTACTGTGAGCTACTATAATACTGGTTGCAGATATTGGTTGCAAATAAATTCGTAATAATGTATATATATATATATATAAAAAAAACAGAACAATGACGACCAACAGAGGCCAGAGAATTTGGAGCAATTTTTAAACAAACAACTAAGTTTACTCAGAATAAATAAAAGGCAAGCTTTAAGATGTCAGAAGTAAAAGGGAAATTTCTCACAACTGTCTGCATCCATCTATGCTATAGTAATGTAGATTTCACACAAAACATCACAAACATCAAAACACCACAACTGTATAATCTGAATACATATGCATTTCTTACTTGTCAATTGTATCTCACTAAAGCTGAAGAAAATTGAAAAGGAGTGGTCTATTGCTTCCTGAGTATATACTTCCTATAATACTCTATTACTTTCTTAGTTTAAACCACTAGTAAGTTGGATAGCATCCATGAATCAGCAGTTTTCCGACTGGACAACAGGCAGCACAAAACCATTGTCACAAAGAGTAGGGAAACATGGGAGGTATTTCCTTGAAATGTTCCAATTTATCACCTAAAAAACATATTCACTGTAAAGCACCAGGCTGGTAAGTTCACAAAGGACTGAGACCATTGTGTTGCCACCAGCTGGAATTGAGAAACAAAATGAAAACCACACTCTGTAATATAAGCCATAGGGTAGAGCTCAGCAAAGGGCAGTATTATAGTTGAAGAAATAAATATATTAGGCTGTGACTCATACAATTTAAGAAAATAGCAAGGAGAAAAGTACACCAAATTTATCCCAACTAATTTAACTGTATGAACGAACTAGGTCCAAATTTAATTAAAGGGATAAAACAAGTAAAGACTTTAAGTATAAAAATGCAATGTTTATTATCTAACCTCCACAATGCACCCATTGAAAAGCAAAAAAAAAAAAAAACAACAACAACAATAAAAACAAACAGGAAAATACTGTTTTTTTTTTTTTTTTTTTTTTTTTTTTTTTTTTTTTAACAATGCGTCTCAGCTCCCTCCTTCTGCAGTGGTCCTTGAGCGTGCAGGGTCAGTGTCTTGTAGATGTGCCCTTTGTGGACGAGCAGTCCATAGGCTCTTCCTCTCTGCACATTGAGCAGCTGCGAGTTTCTGCACTAACCACCCTCCACTTCCACAGAACCCTCTCTGACCTGGTCTGACAGTGGCACTCCTATGGGCATAAAGGTAGGTATTTAGAGGAAAGTTCTCTACTATGTCTACTTAGCAAATTAGTAGTAGGTTTAGTTCTAGAAGAGATGAGTTCCCCAAAGTAGCAAACATCTGTTTCCTCCTATGGAGCAGGCCTTTAATCCAACCAGAAAATAGTAGGTTATCTCCATAACATTTGTGTCACTTTTGTACCTACGGATACTTCTTGCCATGCTGGTCATCTTTGTTGTTCACAGGGTTCACAACTGTAAGAAACCTTCAAAGCACTTTCTGGGTCTATGAAAGCTACCCAGAAGGAAAAAGTCACTATGAACCTTATTTCTCCATGTATTGTAATTAGTGTTTGTATTGTCTTTAGTAGTAGGACTATACTATCCAGTTTAGTGGGCAAGCAATAGCAATAGCAATAGCCTATATTATTTTAACCATCTCTGAGACACATCTGACTTACAGCTTGGAGGAGATAGCTTCTATGCAAGACTATATAGAGAGCATAAATTGGGCTCAATGGATGATTTTTTAAAAGAAAGAAGGACTGGAGGGCATGGAGAGTTAGTAGTAGATCTTAGAGGATTTAGGAAGAAGAGTGGGGGTTAATATCAAAGTACATTATATGTGTGAATAAAATTATCAAAGATTTTATGCAAATATTATATACATTTTATATATTTAAATCTGTTTTGGAGTTGTGAGTCAAAAGATTTCTTCCTTTATAATTTTGAAGGGTCACTGGCATTGTTTTCTACCATTCAGATTTTTATATAAGAAGCCTGATGCTACTCTACTATCTGTTTGTAAATAGATGTTACTCTACTATCTGTTCGTAGATAGATGCTACTCTACTATCTGTTTGTAAATAGATGCTACTCTACTATCTGTTTGTAGATAAGCTGTCTCTCCTCCCTATTGAAACTTTTAGAATTTTTTGTTCATATGTATGTCATTTTAGGAAGATATATCGAGATATAAGAAATTTTATTTTCTATTAATTTTAAGTTATCATATAAAATATAATAATGGGTATCATTTTTATATTTTTATACATGTAGATCCTAACACTCACTCATAAAACTCATATTAATTTTCATCAACTAGGTATAGGCTAAATATTAAAATATTTTATTTATTCATGTAAGATAAAAAAGAATTTTAAAAAAGGCTGTGGCTCTGTATCTGCTTCCATCAGTTGCTGGGTGAAGCTCTCTGATGACACTTGGAATAGGTACCAATCTGGTCATAGAAGATAGCCAGCTCAGGCTACATATCCACTATTGTTAGGGGTGGGAACAGGAGATGTCTTCGACTCTTTTACTGGCATTTGGGACTCTACTCACCATACTAGGTCACCTTGCCCAAACTTATAAATGGATAGATGCTTACTTAGTCTTACTGCAACTTGATATACCATGTTTTGTTTATAACCATGGGAAACCTCCCTTTTCCTAAACAGAAACAGTGGAGGAATGGATTGAGAAGTGAGAACATAGTGGGGTATGGGGAAGGGACTGGGAAGAGAGGAAGGAGGGGAAACTGTGGATAGGAAATAAAACAAGTAATAAGTAAGTAAATAAATAATAGTTTAAATAAAGATAAATAAATAAATTTGAAAAAAGAAAAAACAGAAAGGAAAGATACAATTTTATAAGGAAATTAATAATAAATGGGTAATTCCAAGTGTATCTATGTTAACACTTGCATTAAATATAAAGATACAAGGTATCTCTGAAGGTGTAATAGTAGCATTTATATCTTGATGGTAACAAGTAGCCACCCAATTAGACTTAAGGCCCACTCAATAGAAAAGAACTCATGAGTGCTACTGTAAACATAGCTAACCACCCAGGGCTGTTGAATCTATGAACCCTAGATAATGCTTTTTCCTTTCTCAACTGCTCCCAGAACCTCCCCACATCCCTAACCAGTCAACACCGTGAACTTCCTTTCTCTCTCTTAAAAAATACACTTGAAAAAACACACATACATAAAAAAGACAAGAGCCATTCCCCACACAAACCCTATAAAAATGTAATCAGAAAACAAAATATGCAAGCAAAAGACCAATGAGACAAAATATATACAAACAAAACTATGTGGCAAAAGTTGTACAAAAATACTACTAAAACACTAATTGACTAGTAGTCAGGCAGGAATTACAAGTGGGGCGACTAGGACAGGAGATTTCTGGGAAGAGGAAAGAGAGTTTGCAGTCGTCACCCAGATGCAGAGGAAGCAAGATAAAAACGCCTCCTTGAAAAAGGTACCAAGCCACGTGGCTAACATAGACAAGAATAATGGACTAATATAAGATGTAAGAAAGAGTTAATAAGCCGGGCGATGGTGGCGCATGCCTTTAATCCCAGCACTCGGGAGGCAGAGGCAGGCAGATCTCTGTGAGTTCGAGACCAGCCTGGTCTACAGAGCTAGTTCCAGGACAGGCTCTAAAGCCACAGAGAAACCCTGTCTCGAAAAACCAAAAAAAAAAAAAAAGAGTTAATAAGAAGCCTGAGCTAATAGGCCAATGAGTTTATGATTAACGTAGACCTCTGTGTATTTCTTTTGTGACTGAATGGCTACAGGACCAGGCAGGACAGAAACCTCAACCAACAAAATTGAACCCAGGGCAGCATAATTAAAGAAAGTGATAGAGAATATATAACCCATAAACAATACATGCACTGTAAAAATAGAGTAGACAAAATATTTCTCTTGAGAGATGATAGTACAATTCATAAAAGCATGAAAGACGAAGAAAATAATGAATAAAAATCACAAATATTTGCTTTCAAGAATAAATGAACATATTCCTTCACATTTTATAATTTTACATGACTTATATAATGGCAACAAATTAGAAAAAAATTAAAAACATAACTTATCAAAATAGACACTAGATGGAAGAAAAATGTCTTAACTGTCTTGTGTCTGTCAAGATAATTGAAGTCAGAAGTAGAAATATCTATATAAATAAAACCTGAAGCTCAGATGATTTCATTGGTGAGTTCTGACAAACATTTCAGTAACAAATCATGTTATACCAACTTAGAAAAATTAGAAAATAATTTTATGGTCTAGAAGAAAACTAAAAATAAAACTTTCTGCTTTCTCTTGTGGCTCTTTGCCTTCTGTGTGTTTGCCTTGTCCAACTTCAATAGGATGTTTTTGTTTTTCCTTGTTATAACCTGTTTTATAATGAGATACAGGTCATCCAAAGAAGAGAAAAAAGAGTGCCATGTCTTGAACACACAACTCTAAAATGATCATTCCAACAATCATGAAATTGTATTCATTAACATATTAAAACAGAGAACACATTATAACCAAGTAGATTTATTTCAGTCATGTAAGATAAAATCTTTCTATATCATCTATAATATAACAGAAAATTTTATGTATTAAAAGTTAAACTTGTTAAAAATTGATATTTCTCCTTTCTGGAAAGCCCTCAAAAAGGTAAAAATGTAGTGATTATCATGGCACCTACATGTCATAAAAATTCCATAAGCACAGTTTAAATCGTACTATCATGGCATGGTACCCCTGCTCTGCTTCATTCCCCAACTCCCAGGTGTTTCTGTAAATGGGACTTGACAATATGGATTCCTCAGTCTTGGTTTCTAGATATCATCTCAGATATCAAGTGGAATATTTGAAAATGCTGAAGATCCACTCTCCTTCCAAAGTTTAAAAGTAGTCATTAATTTTTGGGTAATTCTTGAGTTTGTGGCCCCAAACACATGCTAACAATACATTATTTTTCTGCATCCAAATATAGCTTCATTCTAGCTTTAATGATTTTCTGTGCTGTACAAGTGAAATATTCATGATGCTATATTCTGTACTGTGAGAGATAGCTATAAGCCAAAATGAACCCATTTAACAAACATATCATGTCTGATTATAATGATTCATCAGTTATAGGCTAACATACTAGAATATTAAAAGTTAATGTCTTATATAAGCTCATTTGGGGCGTTCTGTTGAATGACCTGGGTAAATCCAGACCTCCCCAGCAGGACGAAAATAGCCAAAAATCCAAGCAAGAAGAGAAGAATCAAGAATCTAGGATTAGCCAGTTAGTGACTGTGTTTCAGGAACTAGCTGAAGATAAAGTTAGGTTGTAATCTTGAGAAACAGGGAGTTTCCCCCTTGTGATTGTCATTGTAATGTATTTTAAGAACTAGCTGATTATGTCCTTGGGAGTGGTTCTGAGAGGCAGGGGGTTGGCCCCTTGTAATCTTCACTGGTATTTTCGGAATTTTCTGTGACACACTCCGTGCCAATTCAGGATCACTGGGCTGCAGTCTCTTCCCTTAAAAATCGGTTCTCCAGGTCACTTGGGGTCAAACTCTTCCCCTGCGTGGGTTATGAGTCTTGGCCCCAGTGCACTGGTTCCCATCTCATCTCATCATTAAAGCCTCGTGTGATTGCAGCACACTCGTGAGTTACTGGGGGGGGGCGTGTTATCCGGAGACTTGAGTGAGAGTCTCCCCAGCACTTGGGGTCTTTCACTGTGATCATGGCATTTTATATGTTATATTGTCATTGGCAAAAGGCAGCTCTTCACTGCTGGTTGCCTAGGTAAGTTCTTCAACAATTCCATCAAAAGGTTTACGTTCTGCTTGACTGATGTTAGAAAGGCTTAATGCTCTCTTTCAACAAATTATAACCTTGTATCAAGATAACTTTTTAAATCAAAGTTCTTTAAATAGTTGTGATAAGCATCGTGTGGTAAAGAAAACTTGGAACATTAAATAAGGACATATCCCACTTCTAGTAAAATGATGCTACTGCTGATAAAGAAGGGAGAAAAAGAAGTTTTTCTCAACCTATGAGTGCTCACAGCAGCTTTTTTCCTCCTTAAAGATAAAAAAGGCAATCCTGCACAGGAGATCTGCTTATTAGATATTAAACCCACGCTTGGCAGAACCAAAATAACGCTTCAGGAATTTCCTGCCAAATTCACAGCTAAACTGTTATGCAAATGTAACTCCATCTAAATTAAAAGTGCTGCGAGGGCACAGTGGACAGACTCAGAAGTACGTACCATTGTTTTTGGTGCTCTTCATCAAGAAGTTTGGGGATGCTTAAAGTTAGCTGGAGAGATGGAGCCAGAAGCCAGAGCAAGAGACTGGAGGGAAGTGGCTGCTTTTTTAAAGAGAGAGAGACCATGCCCCAATGGGCTGTTATCTCAGCGGCTATTGGCTGAAGGAGCAGAAGGAGCTTCCGCAACAAATAACATGGATCACACTTTGTTTTGTTTCCTGTTTGCTTTTGGATTTATAATATACAGGAAAGAAAATCCTGAAAAGTGATAATAAAATAGCCGAGGGAGAACGGAATTCAATGTTTAAATGTTGCAGTTAAGGACAGCTGCAAAGCTTTCACAAAACTAAACTGAAAAAAGCAACTTGATGAAATTTTAAGTAGACTCTATAGCTCATATGAACTATGCATATAAGAAGGAAAGGCACACTTTATATCTTATAGGTTAATTTCTGCTGTGATGATGAAATACATCTGTAACCCTAGTGCTTGGGAGGTGAAGGCAGGAAAGTAATGAGGGAGAGCAGCCTTGGCTACAGTGTGTGCTGGAGGCCATCCAGGGTTCTGTCATGAGAGCCTCTCTCAAACTAATAAGTAAATAAATAAGATATAATAAAATAAGGTCTCATTTAGATTTTTATGTGTTCATGCCTTGTTCCCAACTAGATTCTAAAGTAACTAATTATCATGAATAGAGAATCTATCTTTTACATTTGACCAATTACTGAACTATAAATTATAAGACATAATCTATTTTCTGTATAATTACCACTTGTTCAAAACCTAATGTATACCAAGTCCTCAATATAAATTCAGAATAAAAAATTGGCTATATGAATATGAATCCTTACATATAGGAATTTTTGTGGCTAAATCTTAATTATCTATTAATTTATTGATATTATGAATATTAAGCATGTGCTTTGTTGTAGGACTTATGTCATTGCTGGGGACATAGTTGTTATCAAGACACTTCTATTCTAATGAAAAGATTGCTATCCAGGCAGCATAACTGAACGAAACTTTGAATTTTCACTGATACTAAGTTTCAAAAAGAAAGTCCTCAGTACACCGGAGGATATTTTATTCCCATGGTACTTTGCTTTTGTAAGTGACTGTGATTAAAAGTGGTTTGAAATCACTATTGTAAGCACATGTCATTATTGCAATTGAATAATTTCCTAAGATAACACATAAAAATTACTACAAAATTATACCATTTGTAATGACCACATCCTAGGAGTCAGGAAAAGAGATAGTTTCCAATAGAAACACAGATTTCTTTTATTGACAAAGATCAATTTTTGTACTATGGCTCTCTTTCTAATTTCCTGGGTAATGGAGATCAATCAATACTCCTTGGACGGCACCCATTTTATGCTGTGACAAGTGTTCTTTTTTGGAGGCCATTCTTGAAGCTTTTTCATTAATGAAAAGCAGTATTGTAGCATCTTCAGCTCCTTCCACTGTTGTCTGGCCTTGCTCCTTCTGGTTCTGCTATTGCAAACAGCTGAAATTAGTACACTGTGATATTATGCAAATGCTCTGACAGACTGAGCTAAGAATAGTGTATATTGGCTGTTTCACTTCATCACATAAATAATTTTGTATTTTAAATTAAAGAGTTGTATGGACATCAAAATATGTGTCTCCATTAGCAATGCCTTTTCTTGTGGAATTGAGATGAACATGGGTCTGAGGAATCACCTTACCAGTATAGAGTTTGAAATGATAAATTGAGAATACAGAGCTGAGTATTTCTCATAATACTCTTTTGGAGGAGAAGTACAGGCAGACAGCCCAGTAGAGCTTGCTGTATTCAGCTTTTTTCCCACTCACTACAACTAGAAAGGTTCTGAATATTCTTCACTGCAATTATAGAGCAAACTGGCTAGCAGCACACTGTAGCATGTGGGCTGCCCTGTTCTGTAAGTTTTTAATAACTTGGATAAGGACATTTATAACATGTATAAAAAATTTGCTCCTGACAAGAATTTAACGGTAGAGACAATGAATGCACTAATAAGCATAATCAGGAGCCTTAGAAATGTCTCTAAGCAAGACACTTGTTCTGAATCTAAAATGATCAAAATCGAGGGACATAGGTAATGCCATTGTGTTGAATAAGACCTAATCTGCAAGTGGCCTTTTGGGAAATTTTTACCTTATATTAGAATAGCTGTTAGCAAAAGATCAGGGGACATACTTTCTTTCCAGGCACTAAATTGATTAGCTGATTATTTCATAAGATTGTTTAGCAATTCCAGAGGACAAAGTAAGTCTCTACTGTCAAAGATACTTTACACCCCAGAAACAGACCTTAGAAGCCTCTGAATTGGAAGAGACCCAAATGCCTCATCCCTAAAGAGTAATTCATATGGTACCATGCAAGATTCCAATGGAAAGAAACAGACAACAGTCCTACCCAGTCATGATGCGTATGAAGCACAACAATGACCATCAGGGCATGTTAACCCTAAGGATGCACTGGTGGCATCATACCTTTGTGGTAACCAACAACTCTCTAATAGACTCAATATAAGTAAACCATCCCTGGTACTAGAACCTAGCAAACAACTCAATGAACTACTAGCAAATAAGGAATGCTGGGAGGTAGAAAAATCATTTTTTTTTCAGGGAACAGCATACAAACTGATTATCCAATATCAAATGGTCAACCCTGAAAGTTGCATACGAGTGTCATTATACAGATTAAATAAGTTATGTTCGGAAATAAGTGGATATACATACCAACAATTAATAAAAGAGAGACTATGAATTTGAAAGAGAGGAAGGAAGGGTATGTGGGAAGTGTGGTTTGAATGAAATGTTTGAATGATTGAATGAAAATGACCCCAAAGGCTTATAGGAACTGACACTATCAGGAAGAGTGGCCTTGTTGAAGTAGGTGAAGCTTTGTTAGAGGAGGTGTGTCACTGAATGCAGGCTTTGAGGTCTCAAAATTTCAAGCCAGAGTTAGCAATGTACAGTCTCTTCCTGAAACCTACTGATCCAGATGTACAAGTTCTAGCTCATTCTCCACCACCATGACTACCTGCATGACACCATGCGTCCTGCCACTACAATAAAGAATTAAACCTCTGAAACTGGAAGCCAGCTAAATGCTTTCTTTTATAAGAGTTGCCATGGTCAGGTGTCTCTTTACAACAATAGGACCCTAAAACAGAAGTGTTTAGAGCATCGTTTCTCAAGTTTTCTAATGCTGCGACACTTTAATACAGTTCTTCATATTGTCATGACCTCTAACCATAAAATTATTTTTGTTGCTAGTTTATAACTGTAATTTTGCTACTGTTATGATTCATACTGTAAGTATTTTTAGAGACAGAGGTTTGTGGAAGGAGTTGTGACCCACAGGTTGAGAACCATTGGTTTAGAGGGACAAAAAGAAGAGGGAAATTATGTTATTATATTATATACTCAGAAATAAAAGAAAATGGAAAAAAAACAGATAAATTTCCTACAAGCCATCTTTATCATAATAGATTACTATTGAAGGAAATTTCCAGAAAGGGCATACATGTGGATAATTTTGTCTGGGATTTGTCTGAGTTTTGCAACTTACATATTTTTTCTGCTCAAGCAAATAACTTTGTGCTATATTTTTCTAGCACTTTAAGGAAAAAATACTTCCTAAGAGCTCTGCCGTTAACTATAAAAGTAGTGAAATGATGCCTTTTGGATGATGATAGAAATGATGATGGAGGTAAGCATTAGATAGAGCACGTTTTTTTTTTCATTTTGCACAACTTGCCTTCAGTATCTATTGCTCTGTTAATTTTTGCTCTCTGGCACAAAGGAAGTTATTGAACCTTTCAAGCTTCTGTTTTCCCCTGTGTCAATGTGATTAGTAATACTGACACCGTTGGCATGATAAAAATGATGAAGCAGTACAGTATTTGGTACAGTAGCTACTCTCCAAAATCGAAAAGACTGGCAAATGCTTGGAACAAAGATAGTTTCCACTAAAGATAATATTAAGGTGCAATTACATTTCACTCACATTAGTTTTTTAATACGTATGAATTTTGTCTTATGTTTTAAACATTTGCAAGTCACAACATTCTCAGGAGAATCAAACTCCCTTATTACTTCTCTTGGTACTGTAAGTATATATGATTTCTTAAATATTATCTTCTTATACAGCTAAACTAATATGGTAGTCTTAATGCCTAATTTCAATTTTACTTTCATATTTAGGACACTGAAAATTGGGCGTCCTCTGCATTTAGAAAAGGTAAGATGCAAGCAACACTTCAGTTTCTGCCTGGCCCGTTGCTCTCTTAGTATAGAGTCGGGAAACTATTCGTCCTAAAATTACGAAGTAATCAAAGATGTCTCAGGATATAAAACAAGGTGCAGCAATTTTGGAGGGCATCTTGTATTTTATTCTGTTCTGTTACAGTGCATAAATTATTATTTAGTAATCCAATAGCCCAATATTTATGATAATACTCACTAAGAGGATGAACAACAGTCCACTAAGCTCAATTTTACAGATGAACAATTACACAATGAGAGTGATATAAAGATCTTGGTTTGGAAGGTCAGAATTTTTAGAGCACTACTAGCATGGCGTTAGGAGAGGCACATGACAGTATTGTTTGGATGCAGTGGCAAATACCTTTAATTCCAGCATTGTGAGGCAGCAGGAGAAGGAATGCTACAAGTTTGAGACCAGCCTAATCTACATAAAGAGTTTCAGGCATACTAGGACTACATAGTCATCTACACACTGCCTCAAAACACAATAAACAAGCTAAGAAAATAGGTTGAGACAATGTAGTATGTTTAATATTTGATTGGGGGTTAAATAGAAATAGGTAAACTACAAAACTAGTTTCTCAAAAAGCCGATACACTCCTGGTTGGCATTACTCAAAACTAAACGACTAAGATAAAGCAATAACAGAACAGATTCTCTTTCATACCAGCGTTGTGTACTGTGTTACATTCTATATTTTCACATAGTATATTTTGAAAGTAAAATTGTCCAATGAGTGCATTTCTATTTCTGGTTCTTTATAGAGATGATAGATGCGATGAAAGGGTTCTGAAAAGGGAAAGTGAAGGTCCTGGAATGTTTCATCTACTGAAGAAAGGCTAAGAAAGAACATGGCAATCAACTTTAATTGTTCAGTGTCTTATGGCAAAGGCTTGGAGCATTCTACACATTGAAGTATGACTGCCTGCAGAGGTGATGTTTTAGGGATGAAAAGTGTTGCTCTGCTAAGGAACATCCATGCAGCTGTCCTCTCCAAAAATGAAATGGACAACCATAGGGGAAAAGATAATCATATTATTAGTGGTGAGCAAACCTCTTAGGCCTGTTAATAAAGGGAACATGTGGATCAGGAGGGCTTCAGGCAAAGCAGCTTCTCCCATGCAGAAGTCTAAATATGGGCAATGGGGACTAATTGTGAACACTGAAAGAATATTTATGTATTGTCTATTGCTCTGTTGTGAGTCATTTAACACATTCCTTAGGCTCTTCCTTTACATATCTCCCATCATTCTTATTTGTACTTTATACATATAAGAATACATTTTTATATGTATTCTTGTATGTATTGTTCTGAGTGTTGCAATATTCTCACAGTAGGAACAATCTACCAAAATGAAAGAGGGTCACATATTTGGTGAAAATTTGTTTTGAAAGATAATAATTTCTGTAATATTCTCTCATTCTGTGCATGTCTTTGCAATGCCACTTTGTGCCACCTTCCATCAAAGAGTGGCTTACTTGAATTGGCACTGTATCACATCTATGTCTTAAGAGGTTTTGCAGCCTCTGGACTTCACTCACTTGGGTCTGAAGAGCTTTGTGAGCAAATGTGACCTAATGTCTTTCGCAATGAGAAAACAAAGTAAAATGACCACGTAGAAAGAAAAAGCCATTTTATGGAAACCTTCACGCCAAGGCTTCACATGGTGAGAAAGGTCATCTGAGACCAGTTCAGCCCCAGCCAATCCACCAAAAACCTCAAAATGCATAAATACTTCCAAGCAGCATCTGGTGCAACAGAGATAAGCCAAGTTACATGAGCCCTGTCCAAATTGCCAATCTATAAATTTATGCATAAATAAATGAATGTTTTATATGGAAGTTCATTCTGCAATATTGTAATCTAACATATACTTTCACCTAGAAAATTTTGCTTTTTAAAACTAAATGAATGCTATGGGATGTATATACACATGTATATTATAGTATTCCTAACAAGGATAGAAAATTGTATGCACTACAGATGATTGAAAAATCCATAGGGAGACAATTTGTGCTTACTTAAAATGCATATATAATATTCATAAGTATGTATATATACATATATAAGTAATTTAATTGAAGTTAGGCCAGTTGGGATGCTAATGCTCCACCATGAGCCATAGACTTTCTAACAAAAACCTCAGTGCAAGGCAAGATTATCTCTCCTTCAAATTGTTCATTAGGTGAATCCAAGAGAATATAGGCTACTGCCATTATTCTTGGTTGACTCCCAGGACTTGGAGGTAAGAGCATATTGATGAAGACACCACACTTCAGATGCAAGACTCAAAAGAGTCAAGCTGGATCTGACCTAACAGAATCCTCCCTGCAAACTACCTCTGTGCATCTGAAAATGCGATGTAAGCTGCCAAGGAAGCAAAGCAGTTAAAATTTTTACTCAGCTGCAAAGTCTAGGAACTATAACAATGACCAGTATGGCAAAAGACACACAAGGATGCAATAACAGCACTAACATCTTGGGAGTGTGTTCCTAGAACCATCTAATTTTTCTTAAATACGTCTCAGTAGGAGGACGTTCATGTCTGGTATTGGAAATGTAGCCAACTGCCTGTGATTGGTGAGACCCTGGACCCTAGAGAATTACCAACTATAGCTACTTTGTCAAGCCAACATAATTTCCAACTGCATTCTAAGTATCTATTCTTAGAGCCGCAGATAAGAATAGTTCTTATCTCTCATCAAACGAGTTTCTTTTTGTAGTAAACAGAGACTACCAAAGAATCCAGAACTGGTCACAATACAGAGAATGATGATGGGGCTTCATCTCCATCTGCAACACAACATCTAAGGTTCAGGGAACATCCTAGAAAAGGGACAAAAGGATTGTAAAAGGACTTTTGCTGTAAGATAGTATCTTCTACATATGACAAAGAGCTGCACATTTAAAATCTTAACAATATGGCTGCCTAAACAAGACCTGTACAATGACCCCACCTGTTAACATTCTCACATGCACAGAGGGAATTTCACAAGGCCCAGCTCCTAAATGAAGTTCTATGGAACATTAAGAACTGCTAAAAGAGGGAGAATCAGACTTCTCTGGGAACAAGTCCCCAATAGGTTATCCAATCCCAAGTGATCTGCCCTAGACACAACACTAAATGGACTTACATGCATTATAGTTATATGGTTGGGTAATGAT
>NW_026067990.1:5087925-5179551 GCF_014885135.2 Alexandromys fortis
GTGTGTGTGTGTGTCAATCTCACTAAATGTGCTCAACCTTCATCCCTCAGAAAGACTGGGGCATCTTGCTGTCCCAATAAAGCACATATATACTCTCTATATTTAGATATATAGAGATAATAATAAAGAAGAGCTCATGAATTTGAGTGGGAGTTGGGCAGGAAACAAGAAGACTATGAGGAGGGACAAGATAGGGATAGAATGATGTGAATATGGTATTCATATATAAACTTCTCAAAAAGTAAAATACATGTCTTTAATTATATTTTAATAAAATAAAAAATAAAAGACATAATTTGACTAGAGAAAAATATATACATATACAATACTATTCAGAAAGATGGAAAACAAATTGTCAACATTTGTTAGCTGTAAGGAATTCATCTGAAAGTTGAGGAAGAAAGGAGGAATTTATGCACATTATTATTTACAATACTTTCTGCGAGTGTATAGCACTTTAAATGTCAATTAAAATATGGAAATAAAAACAAACATAACCTTTAACTGCTCTCTCTGCCTCCAGTTTTCTCCTCGCTGCAAAGCAATCTGTATGTATCACCAGGCTAATGTAATTACAACACATTTTTATTTGGGTCAATTCTCTGCTCATGACATCCAACAATTTTACTCTCTAGTAAAGGTTTCCAAAATTGGATAGGTTCTATTTATATATCTGGGTTAAAAAAATTGTCAAGAAAATCCACTTCGTGTAATAGTGAATATGTTGGTATGTGTTTTACTTCTACCTGGTGCCTGTAATATAATAATAGAAGAGAAGTTACGTGAGTTATCCTGAGGAGGGATTGACTGAAGTAGTCTTGTTCAGTCACTCACTTGCCATTGGCTGTACTACTTAGAGTGGCTGTAAACCCAGTTAATTTAAGTTGATTATTTTTATTTACTTATCTTTATTTTTTATTGTTTTGATTTTTTGAGACAGGATTTCTCTGTAGCTTTGGAGCATGCCCTGGAACTAGCTCTTGTAGACCAGGTTGGCCTCGAACACACGGAAATCTGCCTGCCTCTGCCTCCTGAGTGCTGGTATTAAAGGTGTGTGCCACCACTGCCCGGCGACTATTTTTATTTTTAAGCCTTAGCTTGAAATAAACTTTTACATATTTGATGGGTGACTTCAAATGTTCATTAAAAGACATGCTCTGTTGATACTAATATAAATAACAGAACCCCAAATCAATGACAAGGAAATGACAACTGTGACACATCTCCTGCATTCTGCTGTGTCTTCTTCTTAGTAATCGATATTGTAAGATAAAAGCAATGACTGTCTAGTAGAGTTGACAAAGAGAAAGCCAAAAGGTAAAAAAAAAAAATTTACTCCATAATTATAATTTTTAAGTAATATAATATTTGGATGATTTATTCAAGTTCATTTCACAATGATCAATGGCTTGAGGTTTCTCTTGAGGTTTATTGCCAACCAACACATTAGAGATGATCACACTTTATTTGTCACATACTTATTCATTTATCATGATAAAATGATTAAATAATATACGGAAAAATATTATAATCAATTGAAAATTTCATTGAGAGATACATAAAAATTATTGTGGTTATATGATAATATGAAGGATTCTCCAAATCACCAAGTGAAAAAATATAGACATAAGTATACATAATTTTATTCCATGTATACTAAATTTTAGAAAAATCAGGTTAAAGTATAGTAACAAAAGTAGTAGCAGTTTTCTGGTCTAGGATCAGGGTAAGGACAGATGGGAGAGGGACTGGAGTAGCCTACTAAAGGTGAGACCCACATTGGCGCACCGGACCGAAATGCCAAGGTCCAAATCAGGAGCAGAAGGAGCGAGAGCACGAGCAAGGAACTCAGGACCGCAAGGGGTGCACCCACACAATGAGACAATGGGGATGTTCTATCGGGAACTCACCAAGGCCAGGTGGCCTGGGTCTGAAAAAGCCTGGGATAAAACCGGTCTCACTGAACATAGCGGACAAGGAGGACTACTGAGACCTCAAGAACAATGGCAATGGGTTTTTGATCCTACTGCACGTACTGACTTTGTGGGAGCCTAGGCAGTTTGGATGCTCACCTTACAAGACCTGGATTTAGGAGGGTGGTCCTTGGACTTCCCACAGGGCAGAGAACCCTGATTGCTCTTTGGGCTGATGAGGGAGGGAGACTTGATTGGGGGAGGGGGAGGGAAATGGGAGGCGGTGGCGGGGAGGAGGCAGAAATCTTTAATAAATGAATTAATTAATTAAAAAATAAATAAATAAAAGAAAATATCCTAGTTTTTGTATGTGGTATTTATGTTATGGCTGTTACATCTATTAAAACTTGAGAACTTGTTCGTTTTACATGAATAACATCAAAATAGTATAATGTAACTACTACGAAATACATTAAATTGAGTACAAAAAAGGAAACTGGCCCTAGGCTCTGTGCTAGAGGTTTTGTAATCACAATAATAAAATTAACTTTCATTTTTCCTTTGATTACAGGTCATATGGGGAAGTGTGACCAGAAATACAATAATCACGAGTCTCCAATTAGGAAAAAAAAAAGAGTTAGGAAGAAGAGTGGAAGTTCTTGGAGGTCCTATAAGGCATAAAATAAAGAATATGCTCCACCTTGTGAGATTAGGAAAGGAAGTTGGAGACTGATGCAGAGGTAACTAACTACAAATTCTCATACTTTTCATTTATAAGCTCTCCCTCTGGCTTGGCATCGAGCACACACAGCGTAGGACGGATACACACAGCTCTTGCCACTCCCCAAACAGACTGGAAAGAATTGGGGAGATTTCTCATTTTTACATCTTTTTCTCTCACAGTATCTAAAAGGAGAGTACACGGAGGAAGTTACTTTTGATTAATTCACCAATTTGCCAGCATTTAAAAACAAAAAAACAAACCCCAGAAAAACAAAAACAAAGACAAACAACAACAAAATCCAGGCATGTGGTTGTCCTTCCAAAATTAAACAGAGGCTGAGAGAGGAAACAATGATATTTGAGGTCTGTCTCCTTTGCCGGTTTTCTTCCTAGGCCTTATATATTGGGGCTCTTTCTGACTCTTGTTGTCTTTCAGAATCACCACAGAAATTTTAACCACAGACTCCAGTACAGTTTTAACTTCACAATTTTGATCTCTACCTTAAAACTCTGCTTTTTGCCTTCTACCTCCATCAAACAATTTAGTCACTTTGACAGCCTTAGACACCTAGCGAAACTGGAGAAATATGTGTCAATCAGTTGAAATGTCCACAGTAGCACTTACAAGTGCTTAATCCAATGTCCCAGAGCATAAATTCAACATCTATTTGAAACCGAGATAAAGACAATTTTCCTAAAGTTGTGCTCTGGGTACCACCTTCATCCAGCCTCAGATCTCCATGGCATCTCACATAACCTAAATTCCAACATTTTGAACTGCAGTAGCAGGTCTGCATGCCATCGGTCTTAACATGCTGGTGTAGGTCAATGTTTGGTCAGGTTGCTCTATTGTGAGAAAACTACTTGTTAGAACAGGTAAAATAGTACTGATTCTTCCATAGATTTGTGACTTAATGTATAAGGATATAAAAGTTATTAGTTTTGCAGAACAAAGAGAATGTCTCTCAGCTTCGAAGAAAAATTCTCCGTGGAAATTCTCGGGGAGGGAGTTTAAAATTATAAGTAGAAAAGCTGCGATTAGGATTGCCCTCAGCAACACCATTGATGATAGTCTTTTAATTTACTTAAAACAGTAGCTCTTTCAAAAAAGAAATGAAAAAAGGAAGGAAGAAAATGTAATAGAATACTTTCCAAAACAAATTCTGTGCAAATTGTGGGATGTCCATTATTCCTGATGTATAGAAGGGCAGGAACACAAAGAAGGATTAATTTAGAGTGAAAACCAAAGCTCTATGTTGAATTATTGAGTTCTTGTTCTTCAGAATAAGATCATTCTTCAGTCCAAAGGCACTGTGCATTAGACTACTGACAGAGCATGTTTAAAGTCAATATTGAAGGAAACCATAGACCTCCAAACTTCAAATCAAGAGACATTGCACTACCCAAAACTGTATCAATGAATCATGCTATGAGGTGCAGTGCATGCTATGCCAGATTGGCTATTATTCATGTCACTATGCTGTATTAGTCTGGATATTGGAAAGAAGACATGAAATATAAAGGCAGCTATTTTTGCATTTGTAAGAAATCAGAGTGATAGGCAAGACTGTAAGTGAAAAATGGCAACATTCAGCATAGGCAACGAGCTCTGATGAGCCATTCCAAGTCCTGCAGGAAATTAAGAAATTAGTCATTCTGTAAATTGTCAAAGATTTATTTTTTTTAAAAAAAATCTTACTATTTATCTTCATGATGTCAATGAAGATAATTTTCCTTGCTTGACAGGTGCTTTTATTTCTTTATATTTAGTTCTTACAACATCCCTAATAATTTGACAAAAAATCATAAATATAAGCAATATAACTTCCCCCATTGTCATCATCACCATCTTGTTAAACTTCTCTTTCTGAAACCTTTGCTTAACACATCATTAATATAATTATTACAATTTCTTGTATTGGTTTCTGATTTTTGAAAAATTTTGGCACTGGATTTGGGTTTGAGGCTACAAAATATTCATTAAATCAGGCTGACTATTAGAATGCTGTCCTTCATCAAGTTGAAGGTGTTGTACCTGACCTGTAATTCCAAGAATACATGGATCTGGACTTTGCTCTTCGTGGTACTGAATAACAGCATCCGGGGGAGGGGAGTGACAACATGATGGAAAACATAAATATACAAATTCAACTAAGCATTCTGTATAGGAGTTAGGGTGATAGGTAGAATTTACCATTGGCAAAGTAGAACCATGACCTGAAATATAAGACTAGAGAAAGATGGATTGTAAGCAGAGGTTTCTCTCTCTCATCAAGTAATGCAGCCACTTCTAAATAATCACTCAGAGGCCTAATATTGTTTACAGAATGTTCAAGCTTACTAATTACTAGTCTTACATTTAAATGAACCCATTTCTATCAATCTATGTATTGTCACATGGCCGTGGTTTTTACTTATCTGGTGGCACCTTGCTTCTTGGGCAGTTGTTTGTGTCTGTCTTCATTATGCTCTTCTTTCTTCCTGTATTCAGTTTGACTTTCCTGCCTAGCGATATTCTGCCTTGCTATAGGCCAGAACAACTTTTGTTGTTAACCAGTGAAAGCAACAAATATTCACAGCATACAGAAGGGTTATCCCAAAGCATTTTCCTCTTTCTGTCTAATCAAAAAGAAAGGTTTTAGCTTAAACATAGTAAAATTACAGACAATAGAAAACAGTTATCAACTAGGAATTACAATTACAATATCTAGTCTATTTGTATTTGACAAAATTAAAGAAAATGTTTAATTTCTTATTCTATCTTGGTGAGCTTAAAGTTTTATATCTACTTTACCTTTTTATCAAAACTAAAATAACTATAATTATATCTAGTCTTCAGCTCCATCAAATACCCAAGAAGGAAGTAATATTATATCTGAGTAAGCAGTCAGTACAAGCAAGGGGCTTCCAAAAGATGTGAGAAATGCCAAAAACAGCTTCCTTCCTAGACAACCACCCAAGATTTCTCTGTAATGGTGGAGCATTCCACTAGACTATCTGACAGATTTTCCAGTAAAACATAGAATTTTGGAAGAATTTTCTACTTTCTCTTGGCAAAGCTCAGCAGTTACCTTTCTTGTGTCCTGTTGGTCAAGTTTGGGCAGTATACTAGCAGCAACTGAGGCAAAGGCATTTTCATTACCCAGATAGCTAGCTTTTGCTATAAACAGAAAAAACTCCATTTAGAGTTTCTTTGTTGCCCAACCGGTTTTCTTCTTTCTCTCAAGCTTGATGCCCCTATCATTAGGTAACATTTCTCCCTTCTGGAGTTTCTCATTGAGTTGAAGACTAGATGGTTATAATTATATTTTCCTTTAATTTTGATAAAGTGGTAAATTAGATGTAAAACTTGAGAGTTGCAAATATAAAATTGATAATAGAATATTTTTCATAATTTTGTCAAATACAAGTAGACTAGATATTGTAACTATAATTCTTACTTGGTAATTGTTTTTGTTGTATATATACTTACTATATTGAAGTTAAAACCTTCCTTTAAATTAGACATAAAGGGTAAATTCTGTAAAATAATCCTCTTGTACACTGTAAAGATTTGCCACTCAAATTGGTTTAATAAAACTCTGACTGGCCAGTAGCCAGGCATAAAGTATAGGTGGGTTGACTAAATTAAGGATGATGGGAAGGATCAGGGTGGGGTCAGAAGTTGCCAGAAGGTGATCAGGGAGTAGGAAATGAACGTGTAGTGCTAATAAAGGTACTGTCATGTGGCAGAGCATAAATAAGGAATATAGGTTAACTCAAATATAAGAGCCAGTTAGTAATAAGTATGTGACGTAGGAGGGTCTTCTAGCTATCTGCTGCTTTCATTGGTTAATTAATAAAGAAAACTGCTTGGCCTGATAGGTCAGAATATAGGTAGGTGAGGAAGACAGAACAGAATTCTGGGAGGAAGAAAGCAGAGTCAGGCAGATGCCATGCTTCTCCTACCCAAGACAGACAGTGGTTAGATTCATGCCTATAAGCCACATTCAAGTGGTGATACACATTAATAGAAATGGATTAATCAAGATATAAGAGTTAGCCAGTAAGAGGGTAGAGCTAATGGGACAGGCAGTGTTTAAATGAATACAATTTGTGTGTTGTTATTTCGGATGTAAAACTAGCCATGAAGGAGCCAGACAGGACAAAAAGCAGGCCTGCTCTCCTCATCACTACAAGTATGAGTTGTTGACTGAGCATTTATAAGTAATATTAAGTCTCAGGGTGTTTATTTGGGNTAGATGAATGATGAAGGCAGATCTGAAGAAAATTTACTGAGCCTCTTTGGGGCCTCAATTCATCTTTGGCAATTTGTGTAGAAACAAAGATTTTAAGCCATTTCACATGCACTCAGATACATAGTTTGAGCATAAATACAAGTTTAGAATGTGAGCTCTCCATGTATCCATTTATTTGTTTTCAAGATATAAAGTAGAAATGAATCGATGCTGAATTGTGAACTTGTCAAAAGATCTGTTATCAAAAGAAAACTTCACAATGTTTTAGTAAATTATTACTTACCAAACACTGAACATTTGCATAGAATTATTTGTTAATTACCCTCAATGTTTAAATAATCATTCTACTCAGCTTACAGTATTTCATAAAGTAAAATTGCCATAAAAATAAATATAACAATGGGGTAGAAAGAGGAATACAAACTATAATAAAATATATGTCTGAAAATGCCATAATAAAATCTATTGCTTTGTTTGACAACTAAATTGATTTAAAGGTCTTCATGGAGGAACTGAAATTTAAAAAGTCATAAGGTCATTAAATTTTGATAGAAATGAAAAGAAGACTGTAGTTAATTGAGATAAGTATTACAAAGTTGAGAAGATACAGTTTTGTTCTGTGGATTAAGAAAAAGTGTTGAAGCTGGTGCTTGATATTAGATTCCTAAACTCAGAGATCACTTTAAATGTAGCCACTGATAACTGGCCCATGCCCTGGTGGATGGCATCACTGCTATGTTCATACAGGAAGCACTAATTTGACTCGGTGAGATATAGAAGAAAGGCCATGAAGTGGGGAGAATGATGTGTTGTAACTGAAAGTCAGAGCAGATATAATAAAGATGTATTGTATACATGCATGTAATTTTCAAAGAATGACTTACATATTATTCAAATAACTAAAAATGAAAACATAAAAAGTAAGTAACAGATAGATAAACAGAAATACACAGACATACACAGGAGACAGAGAAATACAGAGGGAGATCACCTTGGGACTAGCAAGATTTCTCAGCAGTTAAGGGTGCTTTCTGCCAAGTCTGATGACCCAAGTTTGACAATGCCCTTAGGGTTCCACTTGATGGAAGGATAGAATTGACTCCCACGAATTTTACTCTGACCTCTATGTGTGTTGTCATAGAAACATGCACAAGCAGACACACAAAAGTAAATAAATATAATATTTAATAATATCACCTAAGTGGTAATATGAAGAATGAACTGGAGATAAAGAGAATGGAATGAAATGAGTTATGAGGCTTTTGCTCCAATATTAGCAAAGGAAGAATGCAGGCCTGGACTAAAATAATGTGAACACAAACAGAGGGCATATACCACTATTATATCAATATAGGAGAGAAATGATTCAAACTGTGTTGGCAATAATGCTTCAACAGCTAGAGAAAACTGATTTTTAAAAGTAGTAAATAGTTCTACCAAATGCAATGCAGGAATTAGGACACGTGAAATTTTAGATATGAATTTTAAAATTCCTTAATGATTCCCACTGGAAAACACTTTGAGTTTAAAGAATCTGAAACATTTACCTTTAAATATCCATGCAGTAGTTGTTAAAGCATGATCTGGAGCTTAAATTAAAATATAAAATTGGATTAAACAATGCTTGGAAGAAAGATACTGAAGAGAATTTCTTCATCGAAGTTACATTAGGGGTGAATTAGATTCAATATTATAGGGGAATAATTCTTTCCTAGAAATAAAAACAATGAAGGACTGACCAGAAGTAAAACAGGAGGACTTTGAGGTAACCCAACACATTAAAAGATGGTTTTAATCTTAAGTCTTCATGGTAAAAGTGGAGGTGAAAGTGAGTGTAGCTAAGGGCAGTTAGTAACTTGACTTTTATTTCTATTGTTCATAATATGTCATACTGAGGAAGCAACCAAAAGTGTTCAACACTAACAGCCTGGGAAGCAATCTAATATGCTTACACACATTGTCAGAACAAAATTGTAGTGTAATACAAGTTGCTATAATGCAAGTATAAGTTAAAATTTTAAAATGATCAGTTCATATGTAAATCACTCTGTTTTAAAACCACAGTGATTTCTAGAAGTGGTTCTATTTTTTAAAACTCAAAGTGATTCCACTAAAGCCAGAAACAAGACAAGGCTCTCTCCATATCTAGTCAACATAGTTCTTGAAATTCTGGCTAGAGCAATAAGATAACAAAAGGAGATCCAGGGAATTCAAATTGGAAAGGAAGAAGTCAAATTTTTGCTATTTGCAGATGATATGATGGTATACATAAGTGACCTCCAAAACTACCAGGGAACTCCTACAGCTGACAAATACCTTCAGTAATATGGCAGGAAACACAATCAACTCAAAATGTCAGTAGTCCTCCTATATAAAAACACTGAAGAAGCTGAGAAAGAAATCAGAGAATCATTTTTACATACCACCTCCCCCTCCTCCAACTTCCCCTCACCTCCAATCACCCCTCATCCATTCCTCAGAGAGTTAGGTAAGGCCTCCTATGGGAAGTCAACTAAGCATGGCATGCCAAGTTGAGGTAGAACCAAGTCCTGCCCCCCCTGCATCAAAGCTGAGCAAAGGAAATGGACTCCAAAAAGCCAGTTCATGCACTGGGGATAAATCCTGGTACCACTGTTCAGGGCCCCACAAACAGACCAAGCCACACAACTGTCTCCCACATACAGAGGGACTAGTTTGGCCTCATGCAGGCTCCCTAGCTGTCAGCAAAGTGTCCATGAGCTCCCACTGTGGTCAGCTAGGGTCCACTGCCATCTACATTGGAATGTTCAGATCTTGCTGTTGTAGAATCGTAGGTTCTGGTGGTGCTATATTGCTCTTTTTGTTGTTTAATGTACTCTTACATTGCTTTCTACACATCTGTGTTTGGGATACCTATAGGTACAGGTGTTGATTATTCCTTCAATCAGTGTAGGCCTGTGACTGTGGGGCCTCTGCTGACCTGTGGCTGGAGCTGCAATGGGTGGGGGAGAGGAGCCTGATATGCCTGAATGTCTAGGGCCTAGAACCCAGGGCTTTCCTGGGAGACCAGTTGCTCACCTCCTAGAAGTAGTTTATTTAAATTATTTTTTATACTGGCTGTTCGTCATTTTTCCCACATACTGTGCATCATTCCACCCAAAACTTTTAATAATATTAATGTAAGAATTTAAGAAAATATGTCTTGACTTTAATCACTTGAGAAATTGGCCAGATTTCACTTTTAGTTATAATAAACTTTTACAATACAAATCCATTCTTGAATATCAATCACATTTTGCAGGATCTCAAACCATTTAATTTAAGTAATATAGACAAAGTGGCACATAGAAATTGTAATCTGGTTTTGCTGAAAGTTACATTCAACTGCAACCCTTATACAATCTGTAACAGAATTTTTGACTAGTCCATTCAAATTACCTAACTTACTGTATTTATTTTAACTGAGAAATCAATCATAGCTTTCTTACTTCAATATCATTGCTACAGTAAAGGAATTTGTAAAGACTTGACACTTTACTGTAGAGCAATAGTCAAGTCAACCTATGTTGCCATGGTTACTCTTCACTTACTTGAGAAAATACTCAGACATCACAATTTTTGCCAGTGAATAATATTATCGAACACTAACAAAATAAAAGCTTTCTTCCTGCTCCCATTTTGTCTTTTGAAGTAGAATTTTTATACATGTAAATAGATATTGGATGCCGAAGACATTTAAGAAAATTGGTTCCATCAATTAAAGTGATACATCTATGTACATAATAATAGATCATAGGTGTGAGAACCTGAAGAGGAATTCTGAGATCTGCATCTGTGTCTTCTCATTTTAACAATAACAAGTTAGGAAGGAATTGTTTAAAGGTACACATGTACAGAGAATCCTATAACAGAACTAGACAATAATTTTATTTTGCATGATGATAATGGAGATATATAAAATACTCTTGAAATAGAGGAAAAGGAGAAATTAATATGGTCAGGTGTATTGTCTTATGTTTATATTCAAAGTAACACTCAGGAGAGAAGGATAGAAAGATCACTGTAAACTCCTGGCCAGCCTATTCAATACAGTGAGTATCAGGCTGGCTGGGGCTACCGATAAAGACCCTGTCAGAAGAACAACAAGAAATCAGTATATTCTAGCTATATCAACAAGGAACTATACTTTCAACACCTAAGAAGAACAAGGAGTAATCCTGTAAGGAGAGTGTTACAAAGTAGCCACATCCTAGAGGTTTGGTATATATTCTAAAGAAATCCGGATATGTCTATGTAACGGAAATATGTTTTATCCATTACTATTTTAACTTTTATTAATTTTGATTCTACAGTTCCTTTCTGGAAGAATTCACACTCAAATAATAAATGTGTATCTTGTTCAAGATATGAATTTCCTTGGTTAACTTATGGCCATCACCTTTTACCTGTGTGTCATGCTCTGTCACTTATACATCATGTACATCCTCACAGACCTGATAGAAAGGTGCATAGGCAACATTATAGGAAGGAAGTCAAAGCCTTAGAAATAGGTGCAATGATTGTGTCAAGGTCGCCTGGATAATAAACAGTATAACTACGTGAAGAAATAATTCTTCAAATTGTAAGTTCTGAATTCATTTCAAACCCAGTAAGATGGCTCTATGAGGAAAGCACTTGCCAAGTCCAATGACTCATGTTTGATTTCCAGGATCCGAATGGTAAAATGAGAGAACCAACTCGCACAAATTAGCATCTAACTTCCACAATGCACACACTGGCATGATGAGTTCATATCCACATGTATCCATGTGAGCACACACACACACACACACACACACACACACACACACAGGCATGCATGTGTGGATACACACAAATAAATAAATAAAAATAAATGTAAAAAAAAGATAAAAAGAAAGGAAAGGGGGAGAGACCTTTTAAAGGACAATTTGTTCTACTATTTTTACCCTAAAATTATATGGTTTTACATTAAAGTCAGGTCAACACTCATAATATTCTTACAAAAGCACAAATTAACTGAAGAGCTACTAAGGATATTTGAATGAAATAGGAATGTTCATAGGAACATTACAAATAACTTATTTGTACAAGGCAATGATTTACTGTAGTAGATTAAACTGTTTAATCTCTTCAGAAGGGTGTGTGGCTAAAAATTGAGACAGCTCAATATGCATAACCTCTAACAAAGTATACCACCTAATTAAAAGCATTTTTCTTATGAAATAAATCATTCAAAGGTTACATGTATTTTATTAGGCAAGAAATTCAATAATGAATCAATGAAATAAAAGCTGATAAAAAATGGGTCTCAATAGAGATATCCTTCATGTGTAAATCAAGTTGTTCCTAACGTCCACAGGTTATTAAAATTCCAGTGCCAGATATGGGACACCTTTTACTAGTTGTTCATCAGTGAGAACCCTGAGACTCTCAAAACAATGAGGGTCTTGCCATTCCTCTTGGGTTCCCACCAGAACTACTTGATAAGATTCCGCTGCTTACCACATCAGATACTTTTTTTGTTGTTGTTTTTTTCGAGACAAGATTTCTCTGTAGCTTTGGAGCCTGTCCTGGAACTAGCTCTTGTAGCCAAGGCTGGCCTCACACTTACAGAGATCCGCCTGCCTCTGTCTCCCGAGTGCTGGGATTAAAGGTGTGTGCCACCACTGCCTGACTAACATCATATACTTTTGTTGCAAGATAAATTGAGCTGCAACTGAGATTATAGTTTCCTCCTTACTGTTTGCTTTCATAGTGCCAGAAGATGCTTTGCAGGCTGCTGGAGGAGAAAAGCCATTGCATCGTTTAATTCACCTATGAACTTTATGAATTATGATACTAACCTTCTAGGCAAGATGTGCACACTAGTGCAATAATGGCATATCTGTTAGATGGGTAATCAACTGCATTCTGTTTGAATTTGAAACCCTGTCAAGAGAAGAGAATTCATGCCTAGTTCTGTTGTTGGACCCTGAAGTCCAACTACCAGGAGGAGTCACCCCAAGAGACTATCTCTCACACCACAGTTGATGTAGCATGAGGATTTTATTAATTCTGTCGCAACAGGGTCTTTCAGCATTCAGGAAGCCAGAAAGACCCCGAATGGCTGGTACAGGCTACTTTTAAAGCAAAAAGCCACAGAAACAAGTGGGGAATCTGGAGGGCTGTTATTTAACTATTATGATTGGCTTATTCAAAGGGATATTACTAATAATTGGCTGGAGAGCAGTTGCCAGATTAGGTGAGGTAAGAGGAAACATCTGAGGGTTACTTTGCCCTTTTCCCAGGGACTGAGTCAAAACACCAGGAACTGAGTCAACATCTTAAGGGTTATCTTGCCCCTATTCAATAACTGAGTTCTATTTGGAGAACATTCACAAGGACTCAGGGCGATAGAAAGTTCCCAACATTTCAGTACGTGCATGTATAGTTGTTAGGTCCTTGGTTCCCAGGGGAGAGGGGAGCATTACTGCTGATAGGCTTCAGCTTAAAGTTCTGTCTACACTGTAAACCTGGCTAAGGTGGGTTGTGCCTGGAGTAGGGAGATCACTACTCTTTTATAGGTAAATTAATATAGAATTAAACTGTATTCTAAATATTTCAATTTATACCTATAGACAAATGTTACTCTCCACCTTAGATAGAAATGTCTCTTTTTCCATGTACAGCAGTAAATGCAGAGACTCATAGCTGGCAAAAGTAAGGACAATAAATGATAGGTGAGCATTCATCCCTAAAAAGGACATTTAAGCATTTAAACCATCCTCTCTATGGAGGGTGCAGAAAGAGTGTAAGACTATAAGACTGGGAGGAGGGCTGTAAAATTCTATCTTCTGAGGAAGATGCACTCATTGCAAGCATGATCTCATAGAAGCTGTGGCTGCCTGTGTAGGACCGGACGTTTCAATGGTCAATCATGGATCAGTAAGAGACTCACAGGTCCCTACCCTTCAATACTGAACTATTTATTGACTATTAATTGATTCTAGGGAAGAGGCAGTCCTCATCTACCTTTGCATACTTACTGATGAAACAATCAGGTTTCAATGGCGCTGGTTAAACTCAGTTTGTTGTAAAATGAACATGGGTGTGGAAAAGGAAATTGGATGGAGGAGCAGGGCACTCACAGGGGTAGATAGGAGATAAGAGGGAATGGGGGAGTGAGGGCAATTAGAATATATAAGTATATTGTGTAGTATTATCAAAGAACAAATTAAATAAGAATTGCTTCTTGAGACAGTGTTTCTCTCTGTATCCCCGACTATCCTGGACATCTCTTTGTAGACCAGACTGGCCTGAATATTAGAGAACCACCTGCCCCTTTCTTGCCAAATCCTGGGATGAACGTTATGTGCCTGGCAACAAAAATTACTTGTAATAAACTACTGATGAGTTCTATTAATAAAATGGTCTTAATAATTGCACTTTGACCATTAGGGTATGGAACTTTTAAGCGAGCCTAGGAAAATGGCTGCAAATATGTCTGTTCTACATTCCTACTATCAGACAATTCATCAGCCCATCAGAGAGCTCACAGTGTAGCAAAAGAATGGTTTCTGTGAAGTTGTAGATTAACTATTAAATTTTAAGTTTCCTTTTTACTTAATTTTGTACTCAAGGCTGTTCAAATAGCACAAAAGTAGCCAGTGCATTGAGAAGAGAATGGTACTGGAATATACTAGTCCTTTGACATTGGAATACTACTCTTACCCTAGATTTTTGTTTCATATTCTGAGGTAATTAATGGTGTAAGTTTTCTTCCATCAAGTGGTTAGTTTATGATTAGCAAGGTATTGTGGTTCAGTCATATAATGCCAGCACACTGGAGGAGAAGGCCGTAGGATAATGAGTTCAAGGACAGCTTGAGATACATACAATAACTTTGGAATAATAATACAAAGATGACAAAGAAGGGGAAGAGAAAGAGGGGGAGGAAGAATATAGGGAGAAAGAGATAGCAAAGAAAGAAAGGAGGGAGAGGGAAGAGAATGAAAAAAATAAGTTATTTATATTTAATAGTTGCAAATTATGAACTATAAAAGCTTACAATAGAGCAAACTATTGGGTATAGATTGTAAGTGCAGTGTAAAATACACTAATTACAATAATATCAATTACTTGTTACTTAATAAAAGGTGATATCCTGGGAAAATATAGCTGTGATTGGTTTCTTTATAAAATATTTCACAAACAAGGTGAAATCACCAAGTTGCTTAGCTAGATTGAGTCATATAGTATAAAAGTCAGGAAGGGCAAAATAGTTCTTGCACTGATTATCAGCAAAGGAGATTAGTTTCAAAGCCATTTGTTTGCAAAGTAGATACAATCTAGTTTAAACTGCCTGTTGTACCTTGTACTGATAATAGTTTAAAGAGATAAAGATGATTTGTTTAAAAAATTAAAAACACTATTTTGCAACTTCCATTATTTTGCAAATAGTAGACAATGCTTTAACTGCGCTTTTAATAAGTGCCACAAAACAAAGCTTTTAGGCACGATTTAGAAACACAACCGGAAATTCTTTATAATAGGATGAGACCTAAGATCCTAAAGAAAAAAATGGAAGCAATTTTCAGGGCCAAGAAAATGAAATCAGTGCACAGTAATTGGATGAGCCCTCAAAAAAAGGACAAAGAATAAACAATAACATATTCAATTAATGTTAATTGGAAAAGTCAAGACGTTCCTCCAGGCAGAAATCAGTAATTAGAATGTAGTGAAGCTCATTACTATCATCTGAGTTGGAAATAGAAGCGGATTGTATCACTTTGCTACCTGTTTTCTCAGCCAACAATATGTAGGTTCTTCTATTGATCGGTTGGAGCAATTGATAAGGTAAAACTTAACATTGACAACCTCCCTTTCTGTAAAGACACAGCACATCTACAGGTTTTTGAAATCCTTTTGCCAATCATAACCTATGAGCTCAGCTCCACCCACACACAGCAGAGAGTAGGAAGCAAAGCAGAGATAGCTGACTGTATTTGAAACCATCAACATTACAGATCTCACTGATTTCTCCTAATTGGAAAGTTGTCTGACTAGACCTGTGACTTACACTTCCTTACCTTATTTGATCTCTATATCCACCCTGCACTCCTTCAACCTTGATTGGCATTAATTCCAATTGACCTGCCTACTCCACTGTCACACGTGCCTCTAAGGTTGGAGATTTCTTAAAGCCCTTGTCCTAGACCAAATTATTGGCTTCCCCAGCTAGTCTTCGGCACCAGTGTTTGAAAATTCGCTTTCCCTGAGATGAAACCTAAGTCTGATTGGGCACGATGCATGTTCAAATGCATATGTGGGTCTTCAAATGCATATCTACTGAATGAAAACAGTTGGAGTTGGATCCCAGAAATTGTAATTTAATTCATTACATAGTGCAAATTCAAATTTTTAGAAAAATTTAAACATATCTATGTTAAAGCTTCTGTAAGACTGATTGACAGATTAGAACTTGTGTGGGGTTTGGAGAGCTGGAAATCTGCAGGTTCAGAACTAAGCTATCTTGGTAATCTTTAGCCCATTGCACACCTCTGTGTGAGTTCTATATTTTTTGTAACTATCAGGTAAAAATTCTTTGCTTATGAAATGTACAGAATGATACTTAGTTTTCAACAACCCCAAAGCTAAGGATGCCATTTAGATGGCATCTAAAGAAGATCCAGGCATTATTGCAACCCAAGAGACTTCTCATCAACATATTTTAAAAAATAGCTTTATTCCTGATTTTCTTTATCATTCCTGTAAAACTTTCATGAAAATATTGCCATATTGGAACATGGTATTCCTGAAATGTGAAATGGAGGTTCTTGGGCTACAGTCACTCATATTTGTCTCTAATCCATCTCTTATTTCTTTTGAACTGAATTTTATGTTTTTGCACTAATAATGAATATTTAAGAACTGTTGCTTATTTTTCACTCCCTTCATGTTCCTTTACTTGTGTTTTCCTTTAGATTAGTGATTCTCAACTTGTAGGACACAACCTCTTTGGCTGTTCAACAACCCTTTGTCAGGGGTTGCCTAATGCCAGTGGAAAACACCAATATTTACATTATACATCATGATAGTTGTAAAATTAAAGTTATGAAGTAGTAATGAAAATAATTTTATGGTTGGGAGTCTCAACAACATGAGAAACTATTAAAGTGTTGAAACGTTAGAAAGGTTGAGAACCACTGCTTTGGACTCATAGGATTACTCCAGCCTCAGCTCACAAATGACCCAAAGGATTTCCAGGGCTCCTCTACAGAAACATGCTTTAGCCTCACTCAGATGTGCCATGTTTCCACAACCTCCCAAAACCGGAATAAACTTTATAAATCTACAATTGTTATGAAAAAAGGATAAGCAAAATTACAACAATAAAGATTAATCCTTAAGTGAAAACTTATGTTAACAATTTAATGGAATTGCTTTCATAATTTATTTTGTATTTCTTTGGATTATAAATTATTAAGGACAAGAAAATGACTTATGTTCTCCTGAGCAAAAATGCCCATGTATTCAGATATCAGGGACTCATTCAGGATTGCCTGAAGCCCCTTCCTTTATCAGAATGTGTAAGATGTAACAGTCCTTCAAGTACACAAATATATTCTGTTAGTTTAACAATGGTTTCCTGAACATTTGAATTCTATAGTCACTCTTTTGAAGAAGGTAAGTTATTTAATAAAATGCCAGAAAGTCAAGTGTTCTACAATCAGTGTTATTTTCTGTTCTATTTTAAGGTTCAGTATCATGGGAATTAAGATCTTCTAGGAAAATTCATTCTACTCAAATGTCTACATATGATATATATCTGTATGTATCTACTATGTATGTATATATACATATATTTATATATGTACATACATGAATATATGCATATATACATATAATAAAAAGTTGCAATCTTTTATTGCTATTTTTACCTTACAGATGAATAACAAAGGCTCAGAAAACAAGAAACTTGCCTAATGTTCACATGAAAGCATGAGTAAAAGTACTTCCAGAAAGGAATTGCTTGTCTACTTGTATTACTTGCACAGCCAAGACCTGACTGCATTACAAGTCTATATCTTTCCTTGATATAAAATACTTGATTAGTTTAGTTTTTCATATATATGAGCATTAACCTGTGTGTATATATTTGTATCCTGTTACAGAAGCTTGATAGTTGGCATGTGTTTCTGGGAAGCAAATCTGGGTCTTCTGAAAGAGAAACAAGTGCTCTTAGTCCCCAACAAATAGCCACCATTAACAAAGTGTTGCTTTTATAAACTATTTTATGAAATTAATTAAGAAAGACTGCATATAAATATATAAATGTATTCCTTTTGGCTATTTGAACTTATCTCATTTTATTGGAAATACATGTTTTTAATAAGATACATTTTTATTACAGTTTTCTGTCTCCCAACTCCGCCCAGATTCTGCCTGTTCCCCCACCCACTCAAATCAGCACATGTTCTTTTCTCTCTCTCTCTCTCCCTTTAGAATACAAAGAGGCACCTAAAAGAATAACAATAGTAGAGTAGGGCAAACAAACAGACAATGAAATACTTAAAGCATTCGAGTTAGAAAAGTGGTACAGTGAGCAGCACAGCACATGCTAATTTAATTTTAGAATTAACTGTTACAATTCCTACTTTGTAATCTATCTATCCTTCTCTTCACTAATTTATCTCATTTTCTTTAAAGAATTTCAAAACAAATAGTAGACATCCATTTAATTTTGTTGAAAATACTTCAAGGTGAAATTTATATAACAAGGCATGAGAAATCTCAAATGTAACATTCAGCGAACGCTGACTAATGATTACAGCATGTAACTCAAATCTCTATCAAAATATGGGAACATTACCATGACTTCCTGAAGCTCCTTAATGCCTCATTCTCAGTCACATCCCACCCACATCCTCACAGAGGCAATGCACTGATTGTTTTCTACAGCAGATTAGTTTTGCTTGTTACAGAACTTCATGTCAGTGGAATCATACTGTCTGACTTTAGTTCATACGTGAGTTTAGAAGTATGTAATCTTTTGTGTAAGGTTTCTTTCATTGGGCATGAGTTTTATATTTTCCATATTGTCTCATGAATCCAGAGTTTGTTCTTTATATTACCAAGTTCTTTTTAATTGAACAAATGTGTACTTTATATTCATGCCAATGACACATTGTTAATCTTTGGTTATGATGTCAGTGACTGAGCTTCATCATTCTCCAAGATGGATAGCCAAATCTTCTGTTGCAATTTGTTTAAAATATATTCCTTTCATCAAAAGAATGCCTGAAAAACATTTAAGTATGAAAAGTTCAATTCTTCTGACCATTACCACAAAGTCTACAGTCTTAGATTTACAGTAATTCTTAAAATAAAGTACTGTGTCTCTCTGTCTCTGTCTCTGTCTCTCTCTGTCTCTGTCTGTCTCTGTCTGTCTCTGTCTGTCTCTGTCTCTGTCTCTCTCTCTCTCTCCTAGAAGCAACAATCTACTCCTGAGAAAATGAGGGCACTGAAGATACCCGGTATGAAACTTGTTTTCTTCTTGGCAAAATAGCTGGTCGAACAAATAACTGTCCTTGCCTCGACTGCTGACAGTCAATACACTGTCCTATCTGGACAACCAAGATGCAAGGGAAAGTGACTGCTGCATCTTTCCAAGACAGAGTAGTACAGTCTTTCAAATTTTTCTGCTGCTTAAAATGGTCTGTCAGATATTCTAGCCCTACAGCCAAAGTTGGTTGCCCCAATGTTGCAGAGAGACTTTGGGTGACTGTCTGAGTAGCCAGTTGTTTCTGTCATTTCTTATTTTATTTTGCAGGTCTTTGATGGGGTTAAAGGCTTGATATCAGTTACTAACCTCTCATATCTTAGCTAAAGCATTTTAGGTAGAAAACTTAGATTCTTCAGGATGGGACAGCTATTGGAATAATCTCTGTTATTGGCCAATTACGTATAGCCTGGACATTTAGTATATATTTCTTGCTTGACATTATTTTCGTCTGTTGTAGTTCTGATTTTGTATATGTTATTACCATTTCTTTCTCCTAGAAGAACTTGATAATTGTTCTTATTTTACATAGTTTTGTATTTGGTATAGAACCCTATTATTTAGACAAAAGGGGATGTGCCGTGGATATTCACTCTGCCCATGACATTGGGCTATCTGGTCTGATAGCAGTAGCAGTGGAGGTTTTGTCTGTCTACATGACCTCTTTAAAGGAAGGGACTTTCTCATGTGATGGTCAGAGATTGGACTTCTGCTTCCATTCACCCCCAGACAGAATGGAAGACCACAGTAGCTCTGCATCCATGATTATTTTAAAATAAACCCTTAATACCCATTTGATTTGGTTCTCGTGAATTTACCTACAGGCCTCTATATTATTTATTCTAATAATTCTCCCTGGGTTAATTGATATTTTTTCTTACAAATTTTATTTTTCTTTTGGGACTGTTTTGGGGACATGGTTTTTGCTCTTATTTTTGTATGTATTTAGTATTTGGTATTTACTCTAGAGGTTATATTATGCTTCTTTAAAGTAAATATTTTTATTAGGTTTAAAATTTTGTTACTTTCTATAAAATACAGAAAGAAGTCTTGGAACTGTATAAGCCCACTTCCATTCCAATCCTTAATGTTATCTTTGTCACATTCAGTGTACATTTAGAACCAAAAATATTTGTTGGCTTCAAGAAAAGTTGAAATTTTCCATCATATTCAAATGCAATAATTTGAGGAAGATGTTCTTATTGGTTCCAACTTTTAGTGATTTATACATTAATATAGTGACTCCAAGAAAAGTAACAAACATCAGAGATTGACGAAATCATAAAAATCACCCAGCCTAGTGTTTAGTCAAAGAAATTTGACTGGCTTATAAAGAAGACAATTTTTTTTTATAGAACTGGCAAGACCATTTTAGTAGTATCATTCTTGTCTACCTGCTAAACGCCAAATGCCAGTATGTTTTGAAAATCTTCCCTCAGGGTCAAGAGCTTATAAGCATTGGAATCCATTCTTGTCATTACAGAAAGAAAGAGTATAAGACCCAGAACATGCAGGTAAGTTATAAATATCAAAATTCTTATTGTATAACACCAAGTAGCCTTGGTCCTTATTCTAGTTCTCTTACAAATGTGTCATGCTCCATCTTAGTTATGAAATTATTTTACCTATAACCAACGCATAAGCTAAACTAGAAAATAATTTTAATTTTTGTCTCCTAAGTTAATGTAATATGGCTGAAAAAAGTAATTCTAAAGAAGCTAACAGCATGGGGTTTTGAACACAATTTTATTCTAAGTGTCATGGACCTCCCCTAGCCATTTAACTACTGTGAGATACTTGCATTCACTATTATTCTCCTTGCAAAACTGATATAATTAATTTTTTTAAAGTTCCATACAAAACCTTCATAGAAAAAGCCCATATAATTACTGCAGAATAATTAGTATTTTATTTCATTTCTTCTTTACAGACTAAAATATACTAATATTTTTAAATACTGAAAAACTCAGTTTTTAGCTTTGCCTCCCTACAATTTTGTGACCATGCAAACAACCTTATTCTTCTTTTTGTCATAGGCACATCTACTCAAGCAGCTTCAAAACTAGTGTCTACAATTGTACTGTCCACACACAACTTAGTCAGCATGTCTGTATACTCCAATTATGAAACAATTGCTTAACTCAGTCCATTAAATAGCTGAACTTGTTTTTGGATCAGCAATATGGTGAACACGGTTGGTAGTTTGGCTGTATGGTTACCATTAAGGAGATGAGTCTGTAGGGTCAGAATACCTAAGCAAAGAAATAGCACTAAATCTTGAAAAAGAAAAGGCTAAATATGTACTACACATTGAGATTATGCATTTTCCTTTGGGCAAGAAAAAAAAGTTTAGATGGGACTGAAAACAAAGCTGCCAGCCAAATACATGATTAGAAACAGTTAACAGATGGATGGGGTAAAGGGGAATCTAAGTGGGTGTTGGCAGAAATTGTCATAGTTCTTGGATTCTCTTCTGCCAGATTGATACTGCTTAAGCAAGCATGGTTGTTGTTAGCATTTGTTAGTAATTATTAGGAAGAATTGCCATTTCAATTTATTTATTTTTATTGGCATATATCCACCACAAATAGTATTGGGTTTCATAAAGTTTATTGCTTTCAAGTATAACATTCCAGAATTCTCATTAGAATTTTCATAGGAAGGTTTCATCAGAATATGTGTTGAGTTTTCACAAATCAGTATTTATTGAACATTTTTTAAATGACTAGTATTGTTTTCAAAATCATGTGGCTGCCATAGAAAAACAAATAAAAGATTAAGAATTTATTCTGGTGAGGCTAACATTTTAAGGGGTTCATAATATGGTTGGTAATCAGAAGGGGAAGAAGTCAAGGAAGGAACATGATGAAATATTATGTGAGTTGTGACCTGGAGAAAGTGAGGAAGAAGGCAGTGAGAACATCTGGGAGAAGATGGGATAAGGCAGAGACAAGTGTACGTATTTTTTTTTAAAGTCTGGTAAATTGCAGTACTAGTAAAAGGTAGTACTGAGGGCACAGCTCGGTTGCATGTGGGGGAAAAACAAAACACCAGCTAAGTAAAGGGATGGGATGGAAAAAAGGGTAGAATGGATATGAAGTTGGTAAAAGATGAAGCACACTATAGTTTCCCTGGAAATTAGACCTATATGTTGGTGAGATTGATTTTGTGATTTAGGCAAAAGGATAAGTGGTAGCATCCGGTGAAAATTTCCTCACCGTTTAGTGCAAATTTATTTATGTCTTTTTCAAGAATAGCACTCCAATCCCTTATTGTCTGTCTTCATACACCTCTTTTGTTGCCTGTTTTGTGCTTGTCAATCAAACCAGGAGCCAATGCAGACTCAGTAGAAAACAAACTAACACCAGGTGCCATTTTATTGCATTGAACCATTATGATGGCTAAGTATCATCCTTAGTGGCAGGTTTAAGATCATCATGACCATGAACAAGCTAACTTCTCCCTGTGAAATAAGTACAAAGTTCTCAGCTCCTGCATACTATCACACTCTGTGGATATTTTCTCACCACCCACAATTCTAGAATACTCCAGACCAAGATGTATCTTTCATATTACTCTGCTTACTGATTCGTATCCATTCTTCTGTGAATCTAGAAATTAACATTCTGTCCCAATCACCTGTTGTGGCTTCTCTTCAGTGGCACGAGAACTGTTGAGCTGAGCCTTTCTATCTTCTCAGAGCAGTTTGCAATATGCTGCAAGCCTACAGTGCAAACAAGGTAAAGTAGAATAACGGTGGCGCTGAGGTGGATGTTGTGATTGTTCCAGAAAGGGAGAAATTCAGAGAGAAGCAAATCGTATTTAGCTGGAGATTTGAGTAGGACTTTGTGAAACAGATATTGTTAGCTACAGATATAGAAAACTTTGTGAGTTTGTAGTGATGTCCAGAATTACAAGCTACAAACTAGAGTAAATGTAAAATTATTCACTAAGGCGTGAGATCTCCTGGTAAGACTACACACAGAAAAGCTTAGTTTGAAATGCTCTTAAAATCAAAAATCAAAAAAAAAAAAAAAACAAAAAAAAACTATCAAGTAGACAGTGAAACAGGTGCATTTCTGGAAAAAAAAATGAACTTTGCTTTGAAAATAATTTTAGACTCATGGGCATACATATAGATATTAAATCTATCGTTAGCTACCTAGGGTATCCATATCAAAAGAGAAAAAATATCCCCAGGATTGAATTACTTACAAGGTTGCCCTGTTTTGAAGTGGTGTCAAAAGAGGACCAACAAAGGACAGCTAATGTGATTAAAGAAAAAAAGAGGCTCTTGCAGTTTGGTTGGCTTATTTATTAAGGTTAAAATGTTTCATGAGTACTGTAATGGTACTTTTTCAGATGAGTAGATTAAATGTCTGCATTTTCTATGCCATATGCCATTGGGCAACCATTTTAGAATGGCAACACTGGGTCATGATGTCTGTTAAGTTATAGTAGCCAACTAAATATTAAGTGTTTTATAAGATCTGTTTAATGCAATCTTCTAAGACAATTGCTGAAATACTGGAAACCTTTTATTCAAGTTAAACAGATATAATTCTATTGAGTTGTTTGGTATTATGTGGGGAGACTGTAAAATTTAAAACACTAGTCTGAGTTTTACTGTGACAATCAAATTCATAAAATTTTTAAATAATTGAAATAGTCTGACCCACGAAGCCTAATTATTCTAGAGTTTAATACCATCCATGGCAGGTTAATATATGTCATGACAGGTCTGACAGCAACAGCATACAGAGTCGACATTAATATTCAACCAAAAAAAGTGGAAACGCTGGAGACAATGAAGATACATTTGTAGATCATACTCAATGGCCACTAATGAGGTACTATTACTAAACATACTGAGGTCATTCCTCTTGTGATTTTGGCAGCGAATTACTTGCACAACCATAGTTTTTTTTTAATTAAAATCCACTCTTTTTCCATAATAGTTGATAGTAGAGATACTTTTTAATGAAGAAGACTAATTATTCCTGTTCCTAAGGAGACAAAAGCTCCAAATATAGATGTTTTGTATTGCTTCCAAAACGGAGGGTGGGATTTGGGGTAAAGTGGGAGGGGAAAAATTTTGCTTACAAATCACAGCTAAAAAAAGTTCAGTATTAACAGACAGAGAAATTGCCTAAGATAATGGGTAGCATGGATGAATGCTCAATAAATATCTGAGGTGGTCTTCTGTTTATTTCCTTCACCATGGAATAATTGTAGTTAACTCACCCTAATCAACCCTGCATGCTGATATTATGTCATAACCAGAGCCTGAAAGAGCTTAGGTATTGACATTTGATTCAAGTGTTTAGCTGTATATTGTATGCTTGTGGTTTATTTATACCAATAGTCCAGTTTTTCACAACACTTCTGACAATTTTTCAATACTTCTTAGTGACAATTGAGTAAGAATGTTCTGTAAGTGGAGGGATATTGGCCTGTTTGCTTTAAGCAGCAATTTACTCTTACTGAGACAAGGACAAGAGGGAATGGATTTCCATTTTATAAATTAAACACCTCCTATGACATCACATAGAATTTGTGTACATGGATTGTTTGAAACTGACCATAGGACAAGATTAATCTTCCCAAATCATACTGTTAATCTTCTGACTCCACACACACACACACACACACACACACACACACACACACACACATCTTTTAAGATGGATCTCTATAGACTCCAGAATAAAATTGACCTCTTAAACCAGCTGTATCTTTAAAGGTCAAAGCATGCTCCTTCCCTTTTCTGACCCTAAAAGTTGATCCAAATTGTTCTTGATGTTTCCCTGTTTCTATATTCAGTGTACTGTCCTCATGCTGTGCCTTCCAGCAGGTGTGTCCATCCTCACATTCAAGTTCATTCACATCCTCATCATCCTTTAAAGTAGCCTGGGTTCAAAATTTTACCTTCTTCATTAAGTTGCCTTTCATTCCCTCAGAAAAATTTTGTAGTAAATTACATGAAAAATATTTGCACTTATTGTGCTTAGCATCCATAACCTGACCATATCTTTCTTACACTCCTTAACATCTCAATGCCATGGAAATAGAAAAATTAATATTAACAATTTCTTAAAATAACTGCCCTGACCCACATTTATTGCTACTAAATATTAACCAAGAAGTGATTTGGGACTCTGATTTTATTATTTATCCTTCATTTAGTGTTAACAATCATGTTTCAGTTCAGACATATGAATGCATAAATTTCAATTTGTCTCAACATTACTCTTTTTGCTGGTTTATTATTATTTTTTATTTTACATACAAACCACAGTTTCCTCTCCCTATTCTCCTCCCACTACTTCCCCCAACCTTCAAACCTGCTTTCTTACCCCCTGTCCTCTCCTCCTCCATCTCCATTCAGTAAAAGTAAGGCCTCCCACGGGAGTCAACAAAGCTTGGTATATCAAGTTAAGGCAAGACAAAGCTCCTCCCCTCCCCTCCTACATAAAGTCCAAGCAAGGAATCCCATCGCAGGGAATGGGTTTCAAAAGGCCAGCTCATGCACCAGGGACAAGTCTGGTTCCCACTACCAGAGGTCTGACAAATAGACCTAGCTACACAACTGTCACTCACTTGCAGAGGGTCTAGGTCGGTCCCATACAGACTCCCTAGTTGCTGGTCTAGAGTCCGTGAGCCCCCACAAGCTCAGGTCAGCTGTCTTTTTGAATTTCTCCATCATGATCTTGACCCTCATTGCTCATATAATCCCTCTTCTCTCTCTTCAACTGGACATATTACTCTTCCAAATATAAAAAACTGTAATAAGAAGTAAAGCTGTTTCTTCCATTTTAAAATTAAAGAAGTTTAAGCATGCTATATTTTTATACTATTTTGTCTTTTGAGAAGATACCTAACTTCTAAACTCTTCTACTCTGTTTTAGTCATGCTAAGGCTATGTTACAAATCATGAAGTATCTAGGCACTCTCTCATGGATTCATTCCAAACATGACTTCTTTTTTTATTTTATTTTATTTTTTTAATTTATTTATTTNGACACAGGCGAGTTTCTGTGCATGGATATTTATATTCATAGTGCAGGAGATGGTTTTAGGGCAGGCTTGGCTACATAAGTACTTATTTAATTGTTCCATGTCCAATATGCATACCATCTGTTTCTTACAGGTCCAGATATCACTCTTTTATTTATTTATTAAAGATTTCTGCCTCCTCCCCGTCACTGCCTCCCATTTCCCTCCCTCTCCCCCGGTCAAGTCCCCCTCCCTCGTCAGCCCAAAGAGCAATCAGGGTTCCCTGCCCTGTGGGAAGTCCAAGGACCACCCACCTCCATCCAGGTCTAGTATGGGGCACTGAGCTGAACAGAGATCTCTCAACAGACATGACTTCTTAAATGAACTGCTCAGGAATTTTAAATTTTGTGATACTGTGAATGGAAAAATGGATTTCAAACATTCTAAGAAAACCATCTATCACTAAAATACATGCCCAGAACCTTGGTATTTAAGTTATGAGGGAGTAATGTAAAGAAAAATAGACAGTGATTTTCTCGATTTGATAGTTGTGTGGCCAGAGTCGGTGATACCATTATTAACTGTCCCTGAAGAATTAAGGGGGATACATTTCTTGTGACTTAGCTAACTTTAGTATTTTATCATCTTCTGAACTTATTTTTCTAGACATCTTACTGCTTTATAAACTATACGATGTTTTGTCAATAATTTTATTTGCTTTAGTTAATTACAATCAGATACTGTGTTCATATTCAAAATACATAGCTAATTATACACAATCTTTGTTCTCCATCTCCATTCAAGATCCCTAAAAATATAAATTATTTACTTCTTTTCTCTATATACTTAAGGCACCAAATAATGGCAAATTGTTGATGCTTTGGTATGGCAATTACAAGTATTTTAGATATATAACTCTAAAATATGAAAAATGCAGGAAATGGAAATATCAACATAATACAGTAGGACGTAAGAATGTCATGATTAGTGTAGTGTAAGCAGACAAAGAGAGAAACTCTATGAATTAAAAAGAAGTTTGATGAAGTAGATTGAACAAGATTTGGTTGTTAACTGATCCTGCTTCATGATAAGAAGGAGAAGAAATGACTACCAAATAACACCGTCTATGCATTCCTACATGACATGGAAGGTCAATGAGATCTTTTGGGTCACGTGCATAAAGGTACTTGGCCCATTAATTATTGATCTTTCCCTCATCACATAATCACCTACCCTAATGACCCATTTCCTAATATCATCACTTTGGGTTGAGACTTCAGAAAAATGAATTTCGGAGAAAGTTGTTCAATCCGCAGCAGATGGTACAGCTATGCAATTGAGCATTGGACATCAACACATGAATCTAAGAGAACACAAACATTCAGACCAATGCATAAACATAAGGCTTGCTTTTATTTAACTTTCTGTAAAATTCAGAAAAGTAGAAAATGAGAGAGCTAGGAGCCTAAAATGCCTTTGGTGGCAGTCTTTGTAAGAGATTAGATATTTTCCCCCTTTGGAGCAGCTTTCATTTTTCCTTGAAATGATCTCCCAAAACATCTCAAAATTCAATGCTGTAGCCAAGTCATCAGCTCTACTGCAAACCACATTTTGATATTAAGGCTAAAAGCTAAATTCATGCTTCCCAACCTCTGAGAATACATAAGTACCATTTTTTTCTAATTATTTTCTACTTTTTGGTTTCCCATTGCATTCCTCTTTTTAATCCTATTCATAGCTCCTGAATTTTAGTGCATATTATTCTCTAATGGATGTAAGAAATTTAGAGTGGTTTAAGTTGCTATTTACCTGGGCCTTTGTGGATTGTATACACACCAACAGGGATTAGTGCAAAGCTGTGCAATTTACCCTTAAGAGACACGAATGATAAATGCTGTAGTACACAACAGAGATGAAAAGGTAAGGCAGTACAATGATTGGCAACTTGATTAGAATGAGAGATTCCCAAGAGATTTATAAAGTATACTTCTAAGAATATCTAGGAAAACATTTCCACAGAGGATTAACTAAGAGGGAAAGCCTGCCCTTGAATGTGCGTATTACCATCCTACAGGCTAGGAATTTGTATGGAATAAATGGGCTAAAGAGAGAAAATGGTAGGATATGCCCAGATGAGTCCTATCTCTTTGCTTGTTGAATGCCCTGATGGGAGCTACTCCACCATACCCTCTAAAGTCATGAGCTATATATGGTTTATGTTTAACATTACTTCTTACAAGTGTTTGGTGGCATCGATGAAAAAGAAAGACACAAGAGGTTATATTAGGTTAGGAGGAATGGGGAACCTGAGAGCTTGACAAGGAGCCTCTTCAGTAATAAAGGACAAAAAGTAAATACATGGGAATAGACAGAGAAAGAAGGAAAACTTCGATAGAAATTTGTCTTATTAAAAGGAAATAGTCTCTGATAAACTGAAGTGAGAGATACTACCCAAATAGAGATTTCTAGGCATGACCCCAAGTTTTACGGATGACTATCCTAAGAGAATAAAAGTGTTATTATCAGGAACAAAGTTATTTTGAAGTGAAGTGACTGTGATGTGAATAGTAGCTGTAGGAAAGGGAGTTCACTTGTGGACAAAATTACATTTGGGGAAAGTGCCCACAGTTTAGAAAGATGCGTCCAGTATCCAGCACCAGCTATTAGTCCTGACACTCAAATCAAGGCTTCAAACTGGAAACAAGAGACACCTGAAGCCACAACAGAATGCATCAGTTAAAATGCATTCTTGAAAATAAGAGTTACAGTTTCAGGGTCCTGATTACAAATTTGAGGTAGGTTCTAGTTGAAATATGAAGTCTCTTTAGACATTAACAAAATGATTGTGTAGCAGGGATAAAGCTTATTAATTCTTTTGGCAGAATGATAATAGGAATATAATAAGCCAGGGTATAATCACAAAGCTCAACATTAAGAAAGTACAGTTTTGACCTAGCAAATTGCCATGCTTGTCTGAGTAATTTATGAAAGTTTTTGCATTGCAAATTTTTTACAACTAAACTCATAGCCTAATTGCAACTGTCTTTAGATTCCGTGGACTTCTGTTATTGTGGAATAGTGGTTCAGTACGTCCTTGGGGTTGATTGATCACAGTAGGTGTGGAAGTACATCTGTCCAATGTCTGTGTCATAATCCAGCTAACTGAGATTCCAGGAGTCAAAAAAGCAGATCAGAAGTTTTAGTTTACTAAGTTCCATTTAAAACAATTAAGTTAACTGAACTGAACACAGATGGCATAAAGATTGGTTGTCTCCAAGATGAAGTTCATAGGTTAACACAGTGGCCATATTGTAGGCAATGGGGTTTATTTTAGGTGTGCTTACTGCTAAGTAAAGATTAAGTCCTTTCTCAAAACCTTCTAGGAAGCAAATATTTTCTATATATTTAAGACATTTTATAGGTAAGGATGGGAGCAGAAAAATTCCAGAATGCATCCACTAATTCAGTAATTGTATTTATGATAAAAGCATGAAACTCCTTGGATATTTGCAGTGATACAACTTGACTCCTTATTTTAATAGCTTCATATGTTGATTTTTCCAACCGGTTTTGAAACAGTATGTGTTAAATGCCAATATTTAATTTACTCACACATAATGCAGAGTTTGCATTGAAAAGAAGCTTTAGCATATTCGGTAACTAAAACTAACAGAAACCTAGTATCCCTGTACTTACGAAATATTTCCAGGTCTGAGGAGAAGCTTTGTGCCTGAGCAAAATAAATCCTGTTTCCTAAGCTATAGTGTGCACAAGGCTTTCCCCCACATCTCCCGTTGCTACGGAAACCTCTTTCGTATCTGGGCTCTCACAGCTGACACATTTCAAAGTCAGCTCTCAACCCTCTCTGCTCACAGCTTAGAGTGATAAATGGAAACAAAGAAAAACACGGGAACAATGAAATATCAATACATACTGCTTGATTAAAAATAAATGCAATGCCGCTTATAGGGGGAAGTTTGAGGTAAGGCAAATCCTCAGCTGCTACAGACTCCAGCTGCAACAAAAGATATGGAATCATCAGCCGAGTTCGCAGCCTCTAAGAAAGATTTCTCTCCTTTGGACCTAGTGACACAGAATAAAATGGAAGCTTAAGGGGAGATTCTCAGGAACTCTCCCATGTTAAAGCAGTCCCTGCTCATCAAAGCATTATGCATGAACTAGGCGAGGCAGAAAAAGAAGTGATGTCTGCAGGCAATTTAGAAAACCCCAAAGCAGTCTTAGAATGTGTTCAAATATTGAAAGCCTACCTTCTAAGAATGTCCTAGAGGGGCCTTCCTACTTTAATCTCTTTTCTTAGCACCACTCAGCCAATGTATTTGATGAATATTTTGAAGACATGTTTGTTAAAGGGGAAGATTCCAGAAACCAAGTAGATACTGCTAATAATGCCCACGTGTACTAGTTTCAGACTGAAGGGATAAATACTCTAGCTCTTGTTGTCATTGGTTAGTCCAGAAGTTATAATAGAATTTTCACACTTTTTAAATATTTTTAATTTAATAATTGCCACAGATTCCAATGGAATATCAACATTGAACTCCTCAGAAACTATATTTCTTTTTATTTATTAAAAATCCATTTTAGTTCAACAATAACCCAGTTTTGAGCCCCAGCATGATAAGGAATAGAAAAATCCTCCTATTTCGATGTGCTTTCACATTTTAAGTGAGAATGTATATTTCATATACGTGCAGATATACACATTGATGCCTTTTGTATCCTACATGCTGGTGAAGAAGAGACCTACCCAGTTGTAGACCCCACTAGCTAGAATCATGACGTGCATGGCAAGATAGGCTCAGTGGTCCAATAGGGACATGATGATTGTGAGGAAAACAACCCATTTTATGACTGGACTTGAGGACTTTCTCAGGGGAGAGAATTCAGACCTATTGTGTATTAGCCAGGCTTCCCTAAAGAACAGAATTGATAGAATTAACTAATATACCAGAGGGGATTTATTAGAATGACTAACAGGCTGTGATCTATGTAGTCCAACAACGGCTGACTCCTGATGGAAAGTCCACAGATCTGGTTCGGTCCATGAGAATGAGTGTCTCAGCAGTTCTAATCTGGTTCTGGGAGTTCCAGGGAAGCCCTAGAGAGCTGCCAATTTTCAATCTATGTTGGAATCACAAAGAAGTGGGTGCTAGTTTCAGTGAAGAAATGGCCCAGATCAGGACAAATGAAATTGCCAGTGAGAGTGAGGACATACAGGCCAAAAGCAACAGCTTCATTCTTCCATATCCTTCTATGGAGACTGCCGCCATAAGGTTTGGCCTGGAATTACAGTGCATCTTCTATCTCAAGTAATACAACTGAGAAGAACCCCTCACAGATGGCTGCTTGTGTTTGAGTTATTTCCAGATGTAGTCAGGTTGGCAACCAAAAGAAGGTTATAGGCAACAGAAGAAAATCTACTACTGTTGTTTTGACAAATGGGTAAGTTATCAAACTATTTTAAGAATACTGATGCTTCTACTGGTAAATTAGCACTGCCTCTCCCAGGGAAGCTTCTTTTGCAGTGCACTGTGGTTAATTCAGAGAGTCATAAATGATTAAAGTATGGAGAGTAAGTGAGAGGAGAGTAAGCATCCTAAACAGAACATTGTATTATCCCTCAAGGTGTGGGGACTATTCCCTCAAGGTGTGGGGACTATTCCCTCAAGGTGTGGGGACTATTCCCTCAAGGTGTGGGGACTATTAGAACAGAGTGGGTAGAAAGAATCTAAGAGTCAGAAGTTGAGGAGAAGTGTTGTAGAGCATGAACTTCTGGACAGGACCTAGCCACTAGACTCAGGAGCTCGCTGCAGGTGTGGTTACCTTCACTAGATTTGCCTCCACCATCTCATTATGCACAGGAGAGGGGCTCCTGAGGCTGCTCCTGGAGGGAATATGGGTAGTGGATGACTTTTGGAGGAAGGATAGCATCATTTTTAGTGGTGTAGCCATTGAGAAGTTACCCATGTTCCCCTAAATAACTTAACATCTCATATCCATACAAGCAACCATAGAGAGACAAGATGGCCCACAGAATCAAATAAGCAGGGCTCCTAGGGTTCACGGAGACTGAAACGACAATCAGGGAGCTTGTATAGGTCTCACCTAGGTCCTCTGCATATATGTTGCAGTTGTGTAACTTGGTGTTTTTGTGGAACTCCTAACAGTGGAATCCCAGATTGTATCTGACTTCAGTATTTTTAATTTTATTGATTTTTGTTGAGCTCTACACTTTTTTTTTCAGTTTTAAGATGGTTTTCCTCCTATTGGCTTGCCTTGTCCATCCTTGATATGAGAGATTGTGCCTAATCTTGTTGTTACTTGATATGCTGTGTTTGGTTGATATCCCTGGAAGGCCTGCTCTGTTCTGAAGGAAAACAGTGAAGGAGTGGATCTGGGGGAGAAGAAGGACGGAAGATTGGAAAGAGAAGAGCGAGGGAAACTGCAGTAAGGATGCTATGTATGAGAAATGAATAAATAAATGTCAAAGTAGGAGAAAGATTCTTTGGAAGAAGAGTTTTATCAAGTGAGGAAGAGATGAGAAAGAAGGCTCATAGGGGCTGAAAATGACCAAAATTCAATACATATGCATGAAATTTTCAAATAATTACAAAAGAACAGGCTGTTTTCAGATTAGATTGTTTCTATTTTCTTCTGTTTCTTGAGAATATTTAGCAATAGAAGTTGATTGAATACATAAGTATGGGTTTGTTCTATTTAGAACACAAATCATCATTGTGCTTTTAATACTTAAAAGTTCAAATCAATATTATAAGCACCAAAGCAATATTTTGTGAACAATCATACAAAAATTAATCAGTATATATTAAACTTGTCAAATATCACAATATTGGCTCCAAATAGCAGGAAATGTGAATGGCCACAAGGAAGAATTATGCCTGTAGCACAAATTTAATTAATGGGACTGGAGAAATGACTCAACGGTTAAGAGCACTGGTTTTTCTTCCAGGGTACCTGGGTACAACTGGTCTAAGTAAGAAAAATCCAAAGTCAGGTATCGGGATAAATGCTGAAAGGTCAGAGAGGCAGAGTAGTCAGCCACTAGTTCTTACTTGTATAAAAATCCTCAGAACAAATAGAATATCCTGTCCCTACAAGTCCTCAGACTGAATGCCTTGAGCTCCCGTCTTCACGCTTTATATTTCTCTCTCCACCCAGCCCTATCCCTTCCTGTCTCCACGTCCCTAGTGTTTGGATTAAAGCTGTGAGCCACCACCACTTATTTCTGTTTCTCTTTTAGACTGGATCAATTTCGTGTAGCTAAGATTTGTCTTGAACTCACAGAGGTCTGTTTGCCTCTGCCTCTGAGTGCTGGGATTAAAGGTGCGTGCCACCTCTGCCTGGCCTCTATGGCTAACTAATGACTTGGCTCATCATTCTGATCTTCAGATAAGTTTTATTTGTTACAGCACAAACAAAATTTCACCACACATTGCTTTGTAAAGACATATCTGCAGAAGTCAATCTGTACATATTCAGCCTTTGTACAGCTTGCAGATTGACTTAACTGCAGTTGTTTCGTCTCTTTAATTCAATATACTGAAATTAAATTAACAGATATCCTTGATAATCTAAAAAAATCAATTGAATTGATTACTAAACTGCTAAATCAAGGACTTGCTTTTAAACGGAAATGTCTGGATTTCAGTGAAAAGTAAAACCATCATGATAGATTAACTAATGCCTCCTCAAGTATGTTCACATCCTAATTCTCAGCACCTACAAACATGTTAATTTTCATGGCCAAAGAAAGTTTTCATATGCGCCTTAAACATGTGCCTTGAGATTGGAATACTCTTGTGAAAAATCGACCTGAGTTTAATGCATTCAATTTTATAAAAGGCGGCAGGGGAAGAATAATTTCCAGAGAGAGCGCTAACCTGAGGGAAGGGATGCTTGTAGTGATAGCAATGGAATATGGAGGGCCACTAGACAAGGGGAGCTAATGGCACTAAGACCTGGCAGTGTCAAGGACAAATATTTTTCTTTGAAATCTCTAAGAGGAGCACAGCCCTGCTGACACCTTCATCTGAGAAAAAGCCTGTTTTACATTTATGAGTTTCAGAACTGAAAGACAATAAATTCCTGTGATCTTTAAGTTTTTAAATGTATGGTAATTTATTATAGAAGTAATTTAACAATTAATAAATAATTTTACTACAGCCTTAAGAACAAGAGGGGAAAAAGTAGACAGAATGGCAAGACAGGTGAGTGGCATTCATTTAATATTTTCCTGCTAATTTCTTATGTGACTATTGTATTTACATCATTTTCCCATTATGTCCCCTCCTTCCACTTCCTCCAAGTGCCTCACATACTCCCTCTCAAATTTATGAACTTTATTCTTTAATTATTATTATCATCTATATAATAGTATATTTATATATGAGTATAAAAAAGAAATCCTATGAGTCCATTTAGTGTTATTCACATATGTATGTGCTTTGGACTCACTGGCTGAAATTAGATCACAGATTAGGGAGTTTATCTTCTGAAGAAGACTGATTTTCCCTCTCAATGGACATTAATTGCCTGTGGTTGTTGATCTAGGGGTGGGGCCTTGTGAGAATCCCTCACCCATGTTCTTTGAACTACACCCCCCCCACACAGTAAATAAAGAGATATGTTTTAATTTAATTTAAATTCTATCAATAAAATATAAATGATTAATCAGGTCCACAGCAAACAGCACAAAGCAGTAACTAAGTCTCCCCATAAAGAACATCTTTTCTATTTCTGTTTTCCCTTTTAATAAAAAAATAGATTCTTGTATCATACAATACATCCCCAGCACAGTTTTCCTTCCTCCACTCCTTCTCAATTCCCAGACATCCCCTCTCCCCCAGATCTACTCCACAATTTCCTTTTCAGAAAGGAGCAGGGCATCAATAAATGACAGCCAGACAGGGCAAAACCAGATGCAATAATAAAAGGCAACCGCCCTCATATTGAGGCTGGACAAGGTAACACAATAGGAAGAAGAGAGTCCCAAGAGCAGGCAACAGAGTCAGAGACAGTTCCTGCTCCCACTGTTAGGAGTCTCACAAAACACCAAGCTAACAGCCATAGTATAAATGCAGAGGACCTAAGTCAACCTATACATGCTTCCTGATTGTCAGTTCAGTCATGTGATCCTTTATGAGCTCTGGTTATTTGATTCTGTATGCAGTGTTCTCATGGTGTCCTTCATCCCTTCTAACTACTAGCATTTTCTATGAGGTACCCAACATCATTTAAGGAGTGACCTCCACATAGTCACTCGTGCAGACTTCAGAAATGTGAACTAGGCAAAACAAAAGACTTTGCATCAGTCCTTTATATAACTGCCAAAGAGTAGCCTAGGGGATGGAGGGATGAATAGTGGTTAAAAACACTTGTATACTTAGGTTTGATTCCAAGCACCCACATAGTAGTTCACTGAAGTGATTTGTGACTCCAGTTTAGGGATTAGGGATCTGGCACACTTGTATGGTCTGCCTTCATGGACACTGCACACACATGGGGTAAAGGAACATCCATGTAGGCAAAACACTCATATATATAAATTTGAAAGACTAGTCCAGCCACTATGGAAATCAGTATGGGAGTTTCTCAAAATTGAAAATTGATCTACTATGTGACACATTTTTAGTATTTACTTTTTGGTATTTAATCAAAGGACTCAAAGTTATATATCAAATATGTTTTGACATCAGTGCTTATTGCCAGCACTAGTCACGATAGGTAAAAAACAGCACTTAAGGCATGGATAAAGGTTTTTTTCAGCCACAAACAATGAAATTGCATCATATTCAAGATGGTATAAATGGAGATAATAATATTAAGTAAAATAAACCACTCTTAGAAGGGCAGATATTATCCTTAATTTTATTTTGTTGTGAATTGACTCACTATGGTTCCTAGATTTTTTTTTACAGCTAGATAAAATCCTGTATGTTTAAATGACCTGAAAGTGAAAGTCTGGGGGAACAAATAAGACTAATTGGAGAAATATGGACAGAAGCTGAGGGTAGCATGAGGATGAAAGTAAAATGCTCCAAGTGTAATACAGACTTATTTGAAAACATCTTTATATAACATATTACCAGGGACGATGAATATACATGGTGGAAATCAAAACAAAATAATTAAAATTAGTGAAAATTGAGACAAAATTAATTAAAAATGATGCTTTGAGTATTAGATCTCTCCTATTCCCTTCATAAAGTACGAAACAATCCCACATTAGTTTGGATTCTAAGGGTTATTTATTTGAAGGGAAAAAACTTACAGAACACCATCCTACATGACAGCCAGGAAAGGAGTCTAGTCGCTGGAGCAAGAGAGACTGCAGAGGGCTGCTGCTGCTTTTTAAAGAGAAACAGAGCACGCCCCAATGGGCTGGTATCTCAGAGGCTGTTGGCTGAAGGAGCAGAAGGAGCTCCAGCAGCACCTTCAGAATGAGAAAGCAGACCTCCATACGGATAATGTAAGCTGCAATCTTCTAAACAACGTTGAGGCCAGCAAGATGGACAGAGGGAGATGAAGATAGCAATGATGGAGAAGTAAAGACAGGTTGAACCTTTCCTACTAGTTTGAAGTGTTTTCTTTATTCCTTGATTTCTTGGTTGATTTGATTTCTGTGAACATTCATATTCTAGAGTTAATATAAACTTGATGTTTATGCATAGAAATGACCTCTTTTAGTTAGTTAACATGTCAGTTCTTATCAGCGGAAGGATCAGTGATTACCAAGAAGCAGAGATGGCATGGTTTGATATGATTAGAAAAGTTCAGTGCAAGGAGTTTCTATGTTTTCTACCTATTCAGTATCGCACTATCATCATAGATATAAACATTTATATTTGCTGAAAGCTTAAACATGGAGGAAGAAGTTGGGCACCAATTTTAATGTAAATGAGGATTCAGTTCACAATCGAATATATTTTTACTTTTTAAAATAGTGCAGTTTGAGAAATACACCCGAGTGTTGAAGCATGCACTACTCTTGCAAAGGATCTAAGTTTGAGGCCCAGAACCCATGTTGTATGGTTTACAATACCTTCACCTCAGTTTCAGAGGATCCAGTACCTTTTTTTTGTTTCCATGAGCACCTGATTTCATTTAGATATGCCAATGTACAGACACACATGCACATAATGAAAAAAAATTAAAAATCACATATATATGTGTGTGTGTGTACCACTATAAATTTATGTGGGAGTATATGTGCACATGTGTATGAAGGCCAGAAATCAATCTTATATGTAATTTTTCCAGAGAATTCCATGGTGAATTTTTTTTACAGAAGTTTTCTCATGGGGACATGGAGCTCACCAAGTTGGTCAAGCCACATGGATCCACGTGTTTTTAATATCCAAGAGTTTCATAATAAATTCAGACTATCATGTTTTTTAAGGTAAGAATTTTTTTAAAAAGTGGTTAATTTCACCACACTCCATTAGTCAGTGTATCTTACAATGAGTAGAGTGGCCATAATCAGCTTGAATTTGATTAATGATTGCATTATGTATTATGTCAAGCTGATTAATAAACTATACTATAATGTGTCCAGAAGAGGTTAGTATGTTAAAACATCTAGAAACCATGTCAGTTGTTATGAAAAAATAAACTTCAAAATTTAAGGAAATCATAATAATATACATTTTTCTTCTCAGAGTTTCCATTGGACATTAAATTAAGAGAAGTTTATCAGATTGGTTTTGATTCAGTGTCCATTTTTTGGTGAGACTGTGTAACTCATGCTGACCTTGAACTTGCTGTGTAACCCAGGTTGATCTCAAACTTGTGGCAATCCTCTTGTCTCAGCTTCCCAAGTTCTGTGACTATGATGGGTGTGAGTCATCACACCCCATATTGTTTCTAAGGCTGCAATCAAGATGCCACAACCCATACATCATTTGACAGGAGCACCAAAAATCCATTTTCAAGGTGACTTTTTCATATGGTTCTTGGTATAAGAAAGTTCCTTGATGGATGTGGCATATAGCTTTACTGCCTCACTACATCTTTAGGATGATTACATGGCTTTAAAACATGACACCAACCATTCCCTAGAGTAAATAATATTCAGAATAAGTAGAAGCAATACGTTTTAGTGATTTTAGTGACATAGTTATACATGAGCACTTCTGCCATAAACTATTTGTTAAGCCAAACTACTCTGGACTGAGAGCTGGGGAGCCTGCATGGGACCTAATTAGGCCCTCCAATGTGGATGACAGTTGTGTGGCTTGATCTGTTTGTAGGGGCCCTGGTAGTAGGACCAAGACTTATATCAGGTGCATGAACTGGCTTTTTGGAGTCTATTCCCTATGGTGGGATACCTTTCTCAGCTTTGATGCAGCGGGGAGGGGCCTGGTCCTGCCTCAACTTGGTATACAAGACTTTGTTGACTCCTCAAGGGAGGGCTTGTCCCTTCTAAGGAAAAGATGAAGGGTGAGGTGGGGTGATGTGAGGGGAGGTAGGTGGGGCAGGAGAGGGGGAGGGAGCATGGACTGGAGTTGGTATATAAAATGAAAATAAAGAAATAAACAAAAGAACTAAAAGAACAAGAGGGGCGATAAACAGTGTGCCTGAGCAACCACACACACACACACACACACACACACACACACACACACACACAAAGAAGAAAACCAGCACTACATCTTGCATCTTGAAAGAATCATATCAATGAACATGCATGTGAAAAAAAAAAAGAAGATTTTGATCCTACTACACGTACTGGCTTTGTGGGAGCCTAGGCAGCTTGGATGCTCACCTTACTAGACCTGGATGGAGGTGGGTGGTCCTTGGACTTCCCACCGGGCAGGGAACCCTGTTCGCTCTTTGGGCTGACGCTCTTTGGGCTGACGAGGGAGGGGGACTTGATTGGGGGAGGGGGAGGGAAATGGGAGCCGGTGGTGGGGAAGAGACAGAAATCTTTAATAAATAAATAAATTAAAAAAAAAACCCTAAAAAAAAACTTCCACCCAAATCTTGCAAAGAAAAACTGAAGGAATTTCATGAAAAGGAATGCTTGGTAAAAATAAAGGAATTATCCCAAAACGGTCTTTGAAAAGCAAAATGTTTGGTTCTGCTCCCAGAAGACACATGCTGTCAAATAAAAATCTCAGCGGTAAGCACAAGTTGTCACCCTATGAGTTATTGATCACAGAGGCCCCGGGGAAACTAAAACAATAGAGGATATGCCATTCCTTGTTTGTTCATTGTAACTCGATGGTTAGACATTATTGCTGAAGACATCACAGCCATTGGTTACAGGACATAAAGATGTCAGTCTTGAACTGGCTAGAAAAATTCTTTCCCTGCTAGCTAGTTTTGATAGTGCTGGAGGGTGCTATGCAAGATGCTGAGGGAGAAAAGGCATCAGTGGGCTTACACAGCACTGGATCCTGAATGTTACAGCACTAGCCAACCAGGCAAAACATGCCTACTAGTCCAATAGAGGCCAGAGTGTTTATGCAGATAACCAACTACTATCTTCAATCAGGAGAAAATTTATGCCTGATACTGTAAACATGGTCAAAATTCATGGCTAGGGAAGTCATTGGTCCTAGAGAAGGAAATATTGATGTTTTTCTAAATGATCACATTATCAAACTGCCTTCTAGGTTAGTGGTTCTCAACGTGTGGATCAAGACTCTTTTGTGGGTGAAAGGACCTTTTCACAAGGGTCATATTTCAGATATCCTGAATATTAGATACTTAGATTACAATTCATAACAGTAGCAAAATTAGTTATAAAGTAGCAACAACATAATTTTATGGTTGGGTATCACCATAACACAAGGAACTCTATGAAAGGATTAGTGTTAGAAAGGTTGAAAAATACTGTTCTAGATACTTAACGTTTCTATCCACAGATTTGTGCTGCTCCCAACTTGGTCATAGATGTTTCTTGTTGCATTGGGTAGTGATAAATTAAGAGACACATTTCTGTGCAAAGTGTTGAGAACAGGTAACAGTCAGTGCTCAGTCAAAGACAGAATGAATATGAATACCAATACGCCCTTCACCCCATCCCTCCCTCCAAAAGGGTTAGGAAATATCTCAAAAATGGAGATGGAAAAAACGTAAGAGTCAGATTCTGGACACCACACAGCATAGCTGTAGCATGTACAGACTCATAAGCAGCAGTGGTTATCTGTATAAGACCTAGCCAGTTACAGATCTAGTATTGAAGGAGACCTTCCGGAGGCCTCAATCCTATTAGCAATTGATGGTTGCTGGAGGAAGGAGGCACTTTTCTTTACGAATGTGGCTACTGGAAAGTTACCTGTATCCCAGTGGATGGCTTCATGCCATGAACATATCAGCAGCACTACTTGGGCTCAGTAGGGTTTTTTTTTAAGAAACAATTACAAATGGAAATCATGAAAGTGGAAGGAGAGGTGATGGTGGTGGGTCAGAGTGGGAAGTTAAAGGAGGCAGTGAGGGGCAGATAAGATAAAGCTATATTGTGATTAAGATATATGTCAGAAAAATTTCAGGAATATATTTAAAAAATAAAAATAACAAAAATATTTTTAAAATAAAATACTGGAAAAAGCAAAATATTATACAAACTGTGGTTCAGTATAAACATAGTCTATCTTGCCAGCAACAGAATAAATAAATGTTCTTTGTCCTGATATTTGCTACAAAGATTTTGGCAGACACCAAACACCAATAAGTAGATTTCAGGACTATTGGGGGAATTCTTACATAGACAAGGTTAGCTTATCCTTGAAACAGTTTTCAACTCTGCATTCTACGTCTCAAATCTAGGAAGATAAATTGACATATGGCAAAACAAAATGTTGGGTACTTAATTGCATAGTTGTTCAGAAAAGGAATGATTTATGCTCTGCTAGGCCTCTTGACAAATTATATGAATCATAAACTAAGCAATAAAATCAGCAATGGTTATTTTGACAATGATAAAATGTAATTAAGCTATGTATCAGAATCTGCATTTCTTGTATGTATAATTGCACATATATCCCTAATTTTGTATATAACTATCTTTACACATATGATGGCACATATTCATACACATTGTTACATTCTTAGTATGTGTGATATTTTGTAATACATAGCATATTATCCTTTCAGAATGCTTTTGAAATTACTGTTTCTCGGTAAATATGAAATACATTCTCTGATTTTCAATTTTTCAGTGAAAAAGAAATGGAAAAGCCCATATATCTGTTCATGGGTTTTCTTTGAAGATATTTATTAAGTAACAAATCATTTAGTTCCATGCCAGGGACATTAGCCTTTCAAAAATCCACCCACAATAGTTTATGAATGTACATAGGTGAGGACTTCATAGGTCATGACTCTGTTTTATTATATAAATGTCTATCTCTCCAAGTTAATTTGTTCATCTGAAGTCCAACTTCTCACCCACATCATTCCATTCTTTGATATTTATCTAGAAAAACTCATTTCTATCTAAAGCTACAATCAATATTAGAGAATAGAAATTTTAAATTACAATGAAATAAGTCAGTCATCTTAGTGTGTACATAGGCTATACTCTGTGATGAAAGTGGCATGTGCATTTTTAAATAGATACTATTTCTTAGCTTTTTTCCCCTACATTTTGGCCTCTTAGTTATAGGCCCTTACATTATATTCAAGTGTATTAAATATGAAATAATTCAACAAATAAGTTAAGCTACAAATTTATCACTGGGTCTTTGGCCAGAATGGTACATTAATCTTACAAAATCTTGTTTTTACTGTATTGATGTGTCAATATTAGAAGAATCTTGAGGGACAGTTTCCCTTCAGAATGAATTTAATTCTACCAACTCCAGTTTAAGTATTATTGGCTTTCTAGATTTTCTAATTTTAACATTATCCTAATGAGTCCCAGAATATATTGTCAACATAGACTGGCAATTTCCAGATGGCTGGCCCATGAGAACTAAAGAGTTTCTTTATTACTTAATATATTTTTTCAAAGAAAATTCAAGAACTAGGTATATAAACATTTCCATTTTGTCACTGAGAAAAATGAAACTCAAGAGAATTTATTACATATTTATAGAGAAACAAATTTTCAATATCAAAATAAAAACCACTAGCAATTTAACATGTCCAAACATAACACCATAACAAATAAAGAACAGTCACCTCCAACTAGTTATAAGAATAAGCTTGTTAGGATAATCCTAAACTTCTTTTTAATTACACCAATTATTTAGTCATCAATACTTCTAGATTTTGCTTCTAAAAGTTTCTTCTATCCCCTTTTTTTTAATTCCTACCGGTCAAAATTTTAAACTACCATTAGCTCTGCAAGATTCATCCAAACTTAGACAATTTTAATATTTTCTCTGTCCCCTTTTATCCATTTCAGTGAATTTACCCTGGGTTGTTAAAAAAAAATCTACTTAAGCTACTGCTCTACTGAGAACATGTTAGAAGTAAGTATAAGCGTCTCATTGGGCAAAACTACATTTTCATAATCTGATAAATAGCCAGTATTATCTCACAATGGATGTCTTTTTTCTTGCATTATTTATTGAAACTATTTTAGACACAATATATTGTCATCATGGTTTTCTCCTCTCACATTTCCTCCCAGATCCTTTCCACCTCTTCACTCATACAACCTCCCCCATTCTTTCTTTCTTTTTGGAAAGCAGGCAAAAAAAAAATCAACAAATGAAGAAGCAAAACACACACACAGAGTATTTCTTACACTCGATGTTTCCCACAGTGTAGAAATACATTCCATTATCCACATATAAAGTGGACAAGTTTAGAAAATATAAGACATTTAGTTAGATTTTAATTTCAGATTAACAGTAAACACTTTTTAACATTATGTCCTTAGAATTTAATTACCATTTTAAAGATTGAGCTTTGTTCCTATAGGACAAAAATCCCCCATCCTGAATGACTCAGATAACTTTTATTGTCATTATGTACCAAAATGTTCATTTCGTGCCTTCTCTTTTTCATACTTTATATTTATTTATTTATTTATTTATTTATTTATTTATTAAAGATTTCTGTCTCTTCCCCACCGCCGCCTCCCCTTTCCCTCCCCCTCCCCCAATCAAGTCCCCCTCCCTCGTCAGCCCAAAGAGCAATCAGGGTTCCCTACCCTGTGGGAAGTCCAAGGACCACCCACCTCCATCCAGGTCTAGTAAGGTGAGCATCCACGAAACTGCCTAGCAGCTGAATAAGCCAGAGAAGCAAACCAGTAAGCATTTCTGTAGTGTCTTTGCTAGGTTCTCTCTTGAGTTACTGCCCTGACTTCTTTCAGTGATGAATTGGTACTTGGAAGTGTAAGCCAAATGATCCCTTTTGTCCCCAAGTTGCCTTTGGTTGTGGTGTTTATTACAGCAATAGTAAGCAAGCTAGGACATCCTTCAAGCAGTTCCATAGGTAAAAATTTATTTCGGATCATTTCCTACATTTTATGTTACCAAGTTTTTTCAACCTGGCATTTTTGAAAAGGGTGTATTGAACTATCCATTACATAGTGAGTCAGCTGCAAATTTGATATTCAGCCCTATGCTCATGGAAAGCACAAACACATTATTCAATGAGTAAGCAAAGGTTAGTGAGATGGAAAATCAGAATGAAGCGTCTGCTCCCAGGTTTTCCCATTTTCAAAGCACGTTCTTCAGTAATCCACTAAACTTTGTGAGGATCCTAAAAGATATACTATCACTCACCTTTAGTTGCACAAGTTGGAGCAAAATACAGTTTATATTATATTCAAGGCACCTTGCGTCTAGCCATTGAACAGATTCTGGATTTCATAGACACTAAGAGAGATTTACATAGATCTAATCTACAAGGGAAATAGAAAAAGACAAGATCTCCTGAGTAAATTGGGAGCATGGGGATTTTGGGGGAGAGTTGAAGGGGGGAAGGGAGAGGCAGGGAGGGGAGCAGAGAAAAATGTAGAGCTCAATAAAAATCAATAAAAAATGCAGGTGGAATCTTAAAGGCGAATTCATTAGGTATTTTAATGGATAATGAAACAAAGGACCATAGAATGGGCAACATAAAACAATAGAAATAGAAATTTATTTTTGCAGTTCTATATAGAAGTTCAAACCCATGATGTCTCCAGTGTTTGTTCCATTTGAGTTCTCTTAGAATAAACTTCTTTTTCTCTCTCTCTGTTTTTCTCCTTTCCACCCTCCCTACCTCATTCCCTCCTTTCCTTTTGATGACCATTCCTTGTTTTGTAACTGCATTACTTAATTGCCTGATGCCATCTGCACATGACACGGTCAATGTCTTCCTAAGGACACCTGCAATAGTGAATGAGAGCTTAACCTAAAATTCTGAATTTATCTGAAAAGAATGTATTTCTAAATAGGCTCCCTTTCATAGGTACTAGGAGATAGAATGTAACCATATCTTTTAGAGGGATACGATTTATCTACGAACAGTTCACTTTCTGCCTTCCCAAAATCCAGGTCTCTTTCATGACCCAAATATATTAACTCTGCCCTAATATCTCCAAAAGTCTCATCTTATTCTAGCAGCAGCTTTAAATTAAAATATCAACTAGATAATTGATAAGTAAAACCTCAGATCTCATCATCTAAAATATTTAAGTAAGTTACTGGTAAGACTTTTGGTATGATCAAAAAGTCTATCTATGGAACTGTGAAGCCTAGGAGACACTGTCAGTGTTAGGACACATATATGCTATTTCACAACATAGAAATCAGAAGGCAGTAAGAAGATTGCTAGTCTAAAGCAAATACACAGCAGAGTAAGATAAATTCTGTGGCACCAAGTAGGGAAACATTGGAGGTATATGTCGTATGGATACTACATTCTTTGCCTTCATCTTCGTGTAGCGATCTTCTTTTGTCTCTGTTCCAAAATGTTTACTTCTTTTTTTTTTGTTTTTTGTTTGTTTGTTTGTTTTTTAGACAGGATTCTATGTTTATTTCTGGATCTCCTGAAACTCATTCTGTAGACCAGACTGGCATTGAACTCCCAAGATCTGCCTGGCTCTATCTCCCTGAGCACTGGGATTAAAGGTATGTGCCACCATTGCCCAGTTTTATTTACCTCTTTTTATAAAGGTACCAGTAATGCTGAAATAGGGTTCCCTTTAGTGCCTTCCATATATTTTCAAAAAGCACAATCACAGGTGCTAAGGGTTAGGATGTAATCACTTTTATGGGGATACAGTTCAGTCTATAACAGACAAAAATCTACTAACACTTTGAAGTTACAGCCAGACATATGAGTTGTGTGCACATATTAGGGGGGATTATCTTGACATATTATCATTTCTCAAACTTTCTTCACATTATGAAAAGAGCTTACAAGGAAAAATATTAAGAGGTGCCACTGAAAAAGTTCTCAAGTGTCTTTTGACAGCTACCTTGTGATTTCCCGATGACAGTGTTATATATCAAGTCATAATTCAGAAAACAAAGCAAAGCAAAACCCCAAGAAATGGAAAGTGAAAGTTCCATTTCATACTTTAATTATATGGGTAACTATGGCTTGTCCTGTCTTCTATCCACAGCAATAAATTATTCCTTTGTTTTGATATACCAAATTATGAGACTGTCCTAACTCCATAATTATGTAACATGGCTTTTGTGCTAGTTCTTTTGGAAAACAGACATAGAGAAAACCACTTTAGAATTGCAGAATCATTTCTGAATTGAATATAAAATTATTGTGTGAGCCCTCCAAGTTAACTTTACTTACATTTTAAATCATACATCTGATAACAACTGGGTTACTTCCATACTATTTATGTGCTCTAAGAGATTTGTTAAAATTTTAATTCAATTGAACATGAAACCATTAAACTATTATCTATCTATGTATCTATGTATCTATCTATGTATCTATCTATGTATCTATCTATGTATCTATGTACCTATGTATCTATCTATCATCTATCTATCTATCATCTATCTACCTACTTATTCATCTATCATATATTTATATATCTTGATTAGAGATCCATGGTTCATAAACCTGTAAGACGAATTTTAAGCCTTACATAATTTCCTTTTCACTTCACTTACATACAGTTGAGAAACAAATTACTTACTATTTGGAAGCAGATAATAAATGTAAATTTATCTCCGCTACTAGCAGGTTTACTCAATTTGAGTGATTTAAGTCGCTTGACAAGCATACCAGGTAAGCTGCTTGATTCATATAGCTAATCTGTATGGTAATTGCATTACAGATGACACTATCACCAGTAACTTTGCTAATACATGTAGGGATAAGTCCCACCCCTTAGGGGGCGTGTTCGCCTCAGGCTAAAGTTCTCCTATAAAATTGGTGAGCGTGCTCCCAGCGCTCTCTTCTGCTTTCCTGGTCTCCGCGGGAACAGTGGTTCTGTAAGTCTATTCCTCCATTAAAGCTGTCTATATTTTGACAATCTGTCTGTATTCGCTTACGCCGTTACAAATACATTCACACTGGACTTTAAATAGACCTGACCCCAATGCTTACAAAAATGATCCCACTTTCGTAGTTTACCCTTATAAGGATAGGCTATTGTAGGCTAGAAGAAGGAACAGGGTCCCATTATTTCCTGCCTCCAATCTATTCTATCCCTCCAGATTCACCCCTTCATTCTTCAAAATAGCTGTGATCATGTCAATATATTTCTCAGGAATCATCAGTGACTTTCATTGTTCAACATATTAGGTGTCAATGCCTCCTTCATCAGTATTAGTTTTTATCATAGAAGGTCCACACCCAGACATCTAAAAATTAATATATATATATATATATATATATATACACACATACTAACTCATACTTTACTCATACTTTAAATAAATTGCGGAATATTATGTACTATTTTGTATTGAATGGCACTCTGTCAGAATTAGTGGGACTCAAATAAGACTATTTAACAAGAAATTTATGTCACCAAGTGTGCATATTAAGATGGAAGAAATATCTTATTTTAACGATATCAGCTTTAATCCCAAGAAACTTTATACATAAGTAAATTAAACTTAAAGAAAGAAGAAACATAGTAATAACAAAGATAAAAGTATGAATCAATGTAATTGAAATTAGAAATAGAATAAATAATATCAATTGAACAAAATGTTTTTTTTAAAAAAATAAACCTCGTTGGGTCATACACAAGGCCCTAGCAATATACAATACCACTAATAACTATACAAATAAATAAGCAAATATGAAAAATCTAAAGTTGTTGAAAATTTTTAAAACTATACAAAATGTGCATATATAAAAGGCAACAGAAATATGCAAAAGGGGCAAAAATTGATGAACATTTAAAGTAATCACAGAAATGATCAAATACCTTAGGATTATTCTTAGTTTGCAATTATATAAGAAAATGGAAAAGTAGCTAAAAGTTATATGTACAGGAAATGAATACAAAATGAAACAAAATACAGGAGGGAGCACCACTTAACAGCAAGGAAATATTGCTGTGAAATGCAAAATATTGGTGGAAAAATTGTATTGGGAAAGATATTTGTGGTTATAAATTCACTTAATTATTTTTTTTGAAAAACAATGAACTTGTATTTCAAAGAAGCAAGGTCTAAACCAAGTAGAGTGGCACATGCCCATAATCCCAGCACGTAGGAGCCATTCAAGTCCAGCTTTGTTTACGTATTGACTTCCAAGATGGTCTCATCTGCACAGTGAGTCCTATCTGATAAAACCAAAACCCCCAAATAAAAGCAACCACAAGGAAAAAATCTAAATATTTTAATGAAATTCTATTGCAAATAATGTGTACCTAGTTTATATCTGAAAAGCAGTAGCGATATCTTGAAGTCAAAATAATTTGCTGAAACGTGGATATTGATATATTCCAGCAAAAGAGGCCTCATCCAAAGAAGAAAGACAAAATGTTCACCTGGATCAATAGATTGTCTGTTTCTTCTAAAAGGAAGAATAAAGGAATAAATCATGCTGTGGTGGAAGCATGTTAAATCATAGGGAATCATTTAAGTGACCATTTGTAGCTTCATCAGTAAAATCCTTTTTTTCAGTATGGTCTCTATATTGTCCTTCAAATAAATAAAAAGATGCAACCATGTCTTTGAGAGTACAGTCAGGAGTAAACATAATATCCATTTTCAAATGAAACTTAACAATTATTTTTAATTGAGGGCATTAAAAACCAGACAGTTTCTACTCTGTGCAGCATTGCATTTGAAGCTGTGGGGGAAGATAGATGACTAATCATGGCTTACTAATTGGATTGCATCTTTTTTCTTAGTAGTTAAACAAGCAGGAGGCTTGCCAAAAGCTGGGTAGAATCCAGCAAGAGGTTGGTCAGAACTGTAAACAAACAATCTAGAGAACATGTGTTTATTTTTGGTAATCCAAAGCATATTTTTAAGTATTTGTAACATCTTCTAATTATAAAAACAATGCAAGACATATGTGTTTCATAAATGATAGAAAAATTCCAAACTATAAAGAAAGAAACAAAGAAATTTCTTATATATTAACTAACAAGAAGAAATTATTTTTTTGGAATTTTGCTCAATACTCTCAGTTGTACTGAAGTAGTCTATATAAACATAAATATATGTCCTGCAGTTCTTTAGTCTTGATTCTAACTTTAATAAGATTGAAATTTGGGGACATTTGTCTTGCCTAGGCAACTTTGATCTTATATTTTGGGTTATAGAACTTACATTCTGTGTCACAGCACAACAATAGGGACTGAATTTTTACTCTACTATAAGAACAAATCCGTATGAATTCTGTTGAACAACAACTTTCAATTTATTGGACATTAGGACATGGAGGGCAGTGGTTTTACAGAAATAGAAAGCAAATAACGTGAAGTCCTTAATCGCTGCTGCTTATTACCCAGGAGATAATGCAGGCTATAATGCATGGCCAGGCGCAATCTCCTTGAATTGAGTATATAGATTTGGGAGTACAGACGGGCATATGTAAGCTGGAATCTGTCGCATGGAATATTAGAAGTAAAGAGTTCCATAGGAAGGAAACTCCAGAGCCCACACAAAGCTAGGCATACTTTTTCCTATGAGTCAGAGTAAACATCCTCATGATTTATGAGGCAAGATGTAGAATGTTCTGAGGAGTTCTGCTTTAGTAATGAGGCAATATTAGCCAACACTAAGCACTGCTTTCCCCCAAAAAATTCAAAGCAATACCCAAAAAATCATACTGTTTCCAAATAGCTTAACTATGTCCCAGCATAAAGGTCAAGGATATTTATTTATAGAATTACAAATATCTAGAACCTAACAAGGTAAATTCACAATTCAATGTGTGACAAACACTCAAAAATTATCAGATACGTGAATAAGCATGAAATTAAAACTGGATACTGAGGAGGAAAAATCAATTGATTAAAACTGACCTAAATAATAGAGTTAATAGGCCAAGTTTTTGAAACACTATTTCATATGTAAATTAAAAAGAAGTCAAACATGTTGAATACAGACATGGGAGGCATAATAAAATCATAAATGAACTTGAAGATACAGGAGTGTGTGCTTTTCAAATTAAATAAGAAAAATGGTCAAATTATCATAAAACTAAAAATGATAGAGTTGTAATAATCTATGGGGCAACTTGAAACCAAATCATATTCACTTGGAGACCTCAAGGAAAAGACTCAAGGAGAAACTGAAAATTTATTTTGAAAAAATGATAAACGAAAATTGTACCAATTTGATGTGACATATAACACATTATTCCACCATTCCTCGCCAAAACTTAAAGATTTGGTTTCTAGCAGTTAGAATACAAAGTTAGTATAGCAAGCTTCTTGTCAGACTATCTTTGTACTGCCAGTATAAAAATAATAACAAGGAGGCTTATTATTAACTATGAATGTTTAGCCTTAACTTAGGTTTGTCCCCAACTAGCTCTTAAAACATAAATGAACAAATTTATATTAGCCTGTGTTCTACCACACAAATTGGTTACCTCTCTTCCATCTTGCTCCTCCTGTTTCCTCTCTGTTTCTGGCTAGCAACTCTGCCTTTTGTATTCCCAGAGTTCTCGCTCTGCCTGGAAGTCTTGCCTATCCCTCCTCTGTAGCTATTGGCCATTCAGCTTTCTATTACAGCAATCACAGCAATACATCTTCACACAGTGTATAAATAGCCCACACCAAGTTACAGTAATCTGGCTTTTATTAAGCAATCTCATTGCCACTTGAGATAAGTTTCATGCACCGATGTAGGTGGGTCTTCTGTCTATGTGTTAATTTCATTGGTCAAATAAAGAGACTGCCTTGTCCTTTGATAGGACAGCAGCTTAGATAGGTGGAGTAGACAGAACAGAATGCTGGGAGAAAGAAGCAGAGTCAGGCAGACACCTTGATTCTCCAACCCAAGATGGACACAGATTAGGATCTTTCCTTGTAAGCCACCACTTTGTGGTGGTACAGAGATTATTAGAAATGGGTTAATCAAGATATGAGAGTTAGCCAATAAGAGGCTAGAACTAATGGGCCAGGCAGTGTTTAAATAAATACAGTTTGTGTGTTATTATTTCCGTGGCTAAGCTAGCCGAGCAGGAGCTGGGCAGGACAAAAAGCAGGCCTGCTCGACTCATCACTACAATGCACCTTCATGGACATGAGTTATTTGGACGTATATTCCTTTTTCTGGATTCTAATCTCTAATTTCTACATGCGAGGCCCTATAGTTGCTTCTCCCTACTTAAGGATAATGGATGAGGATTTAATCCCTCCAAATGCAGCAATACTATGTGTTATGAAAATCATACCAAGGGATGGTCTTGCCATGAGAAGTGGCTCACACACCTGTAATCCCAGCAGTGGAGAGACTAAGGCAGAAGGATAGTCAAGAATCTGAGGTTAACATGAGTTACAGAGTAAGACTCTGTCTCAATACAAATGACCAAATTGAAGAGATGGGAGAGAAGAAGAAAGGGGAAAGAGGGAGGAGAAAGGGGAGAAGGGGATTTTGACAGAGGTTGGGAACAGTGAGATAAACAGCTTCTCCAGAATTTTTTAATGTCATTTGAGAATTGGAGAGATGCTCCAAGAATTAAATGGATGTGTAGTGCGAGTTATTATTTAAAGAAGAGGGTAGTATAAAAATTATTTTAAGGACAGTCAACAATTTCAGAAACAACAAACATGAACCAAACTATGTATATGCATATCATATAAAACTGTGCTAAAAGAACGTCTTTATAGAAGCTAAATATTTCCTTTTAAGAAGAAAAAATAGATACTATATAGAAAGGATAAAGTAGAGAATGATAAATATAATGAAAGCTTTCAAATCAAAAATAATGAAAACAAAGAATAGGATAGCATCTTTAAAATATTTAAAGGTAAAATGGCAACCAATGTTTCTAAACCACAAGAAAAAAAACATTTATTAAAAAGGAATGAAACATGTATATGTTTCAGATAGAATACAAACAAGAATACACAAAAGATTTCACCAAAACAACTTTGTGATATAATAAGTGTTCAAGAAATTGTTCAGATAAAAGGAATATGGTACCAGGTAGAAATATGTATACTTCACAAAAGTGACAGAGAACAAGAGAAACTGCAACTGTGAAATAAATAAAACATGCCTTTAAGAGATAATTTGTAGTGAAAAATAGAAATATCACCATGATACAGAGGGAAATATAACATTTGTGGGCATAAAATAGATAGTGACCACATATCAAAGGCCAGAGAGGAGAGAGAGTGAAAGACACACACATACACACAGAGGAGTATGCTTGTCTAGTTTTGTTGTTTGTTTGTTTCTGACTAGAGTGTGCTCCAATGAGTAAGATGAGATGTTTACACTTGTATAAGCAGAGCCTTTTCACTGCAGTGAACAGATAATCTTATACATGCTAGGGAATCTAAAACTAGGCTGCTCATGCTCCACTGGACGTCTTCACACCTGTGCATATACAGGTAGTACCAGGTAGTACTAAGTGGACTCCCTGGGTAAAAATAAAAACAGAACATAAAGTTGGGAGGCAGGGTTGGTGGTATAAGAACGGCCAGTGAAAGGTGTATATGATCCAAACCCATTGTATAGATGTACAAAATTCTCAATGAATAAATGAAATAGATTTTAAATAAAAATATCATTTAAGTTTGGAGAACATGGTTATTAGAGCATGTGCCATAAAACCCAAATTAGTTTTCTCAGCTCCCCATATGGAATGCTTATAAGAATAAATTTGCCTTATGTTCTGGAAAGGAGTTAAGACACATATATTAAGAGATTTGAGTTGAGATTAGGCAATTTGAACATCAATCCAGGTAAATAGGAAGCATGTGAAAGAGGTAGGCTATCAGATTGAAGTAAAATGATCTAGGTTCTCTGTAGGATGGATAATAAAAACCCAGAGTCAGATATTGGGGTTCAACTCGAAAACAAGAAAAGCAAAGCAGCCAAGCTAGTACAGAAATCTTACCTCTACCATGGCTGGTGAACGCAGACTAAGTAGCACGAGCTTCTTTCTCCTTACATTCTGTATTCGCTCTAGGGCTGGAATGAAAGGCATGACTTCCTAGTGCTGGGATTAGAGGTGTCATCTACCACCACCTGGAGTTGTTCCAGCACTGATCTTGTGTAGCCAGCATGGCCTTGAAGTCGCAGGGATCCATCTGCCTCTGTCTCCCAAATTCTGGGATGAAAGGTGTGTGCCACCACTGCTTGACCTCCAGGGGCTTAGCTTTGCCCTTCTGATATTCAGGCAAGCTTTATTCATTAAAACATAAATAAAATATTACTATAGCTTTCTACTCTTGTTAATAGAGGTAGAATATGACCTGACAGTCAGTTAAAAATAAGAAAACTTACGGTGGAATTCAGAGAGATGTCTTTATTGCTCGGCCAAAGAAATAGCAGGGATCTTTGACCTGTACAAGAACTGAAAGGTCAGACAGAAAGTGGGGAGAGGATAAGAAGAGTTCCTGTAAAATCTTAAGGGAAGATGATGCATCAGAAGGAATTCAGTGAGGTTGTTGCGAATGACACAGATGAGTATCTGGGGGTCAGGGTGTATGTATGTATGTATGTATGACTAGCTTTTAGGGAAAAAAAAAGAGTGTAAGGTTTGCTGGAGATACAGAGATTGATGTGCCACAGGATGCTGACAGTACCAGAAATTCTGACAACAAAATTGGAATTCTAAATATTGGGTAAAATGAACTGCACACGGAAGGTTGTGATAAAGTCTGGGTCTGAGAAAGGGTCTTTCTGATTCACAGGGTCTTTTTGATTCCTTAGTTGTACTTATAGGAAGCCTGGAGTTTTTCAGTGAATGTCAGAACCCACTGTACCAAAGCAAGAAGAAACTTTAGAGAGTGAGCAGAACTCTAATTGTATTATTCTCACAATAATATGATAGAGTTGCTTTGGCTTTCTCATGTTCATTAACTGGATTTCTATCGGAAACTTCATTTTAAATGATGAGTCCCTCACACAAAATTTGGACAACAACTGCCCAACAATTACCTAGGATACATGAGGGAATCCTGGCCTCTAGGTACTTGGATAAAATATTATTTGCAACGATTTTGTTTGCTAAAAGGAACTGTAGTTATTGCAAAGCTGCTAGATATCTGGGTGTTAGCATTTACAGGAACAGAGACTTATTGAATGTTAACAATCCACACATTAGGGTCCATCCACAAATACACATACACATGCACAAACATGTAAATGTGTGATGAGAGAGATGGGGAAGGAGCGAGGAAAGGAAGATTTCTCTGTGTATTTTCTCACTTTCCATTGTTCCCTGGATTTATTAGGCTTCATGTGGCTGTGTTTGAAAACTGCCATGCTTTCAGAAGAGAGACTGTTATATGCATATGTATTTTCTTTTCCCCTAGATCTTTATTATCAAAATGACCTCTGTTGATGCAGAACAACCTAATCTGCAGGTTAAATTAATTTTCTCAACCAATATGCATTCAATAAATGTTTGCCAGATGAATGAACCAAGCAAAGTATCAGAGGGTCACATTTACAGATCCAAAATACTGAACATATCAACACCATTCAAGTTTTCTAACTTTAGGGAGTGAATCAAAAGTGCCACCATTGGTCAAATAACTTCAGAATTTCTATGGGAAAGTACTACAGGATGTCAATATGGGTGTGTTATCCTCAGTCCTAAACCACACTTCTAAACCTGGAGATATTTTCAACAAGATGCCTTCTCGTACTTTCTGCCTTGGAACACGTAGATTTCTGCTGACACAGTGACTAACTAGTCCATTCCTGGTGTAGAAGGTCATTCTGTCTATGTGTTGTTTTTATTGGTTAATGAATAAAGAAGCTGCTTTGGCCTATAGCAAGGCATAACTTAGCTAGGCAGGGAAAACTAAACTGAATGCTGAGAGAAATAAGGCAGAGTCAGGAAAAGCCATGTAGCCTCACCAGAGACAGACTCCAGAATTTTAACAGGTAAGTCACATCCTCATGGTGATACACAGATTAATGGAGCTGAGTTAATTTAAGATATGAGTTAGCCTGAAATACACTTAAGCTATCGGCCAAAGAATATTGTAAATAATATGTTTTCTGTGTGATTATTTCATTGCTGAGCAGCTGGGAACAAACAAGTGGCCTCCTACTACACATTCCCACTCATTTCCCACTTATCTTGAAAATGCCTGTACCTTGGAGCCCTCTTCTACTCCCAATAATATATGGTGGCAATGAAGGCCAATAATAAGAGCCCTAGGACAGCTATTCTCCAGAGTCTTGTGGTCTCAGAATTCAAGGAAGAAAGTAAAAGCTGAAGATACTATCTAAAACATATTTTCAAGGCATGTTCAACCAAGTCATTTCTTCAGTGTTACTAAATTCGATCCAGGACATTTTCACTTCAGTTCCCCTTCTTGGACAGCTTGCTTCTTTTACTTCTTATTGGATTTCCTGCCTGTCTCATCTGCAGCATCTATCACTCATGCTACTCAATTACACAGCCCCAGCTTTTAAGGATGAATCACATGAAGGAGGAGAAACATACGCCCTCCTGTAGGAATCAAGACAGCTCTTGGTTCCTGCACATCAGCCACAGTGCATTTCACCACTAGAGCACCAATGATATACTGAGACAGGAAGTGGTATCTGCAATGCCACTGAGCAAGGTATCCATCCAAAGAGACTTGGTTCCCAAAAAGCCAGTTCAAGCACTAGAGATAAACCTTGGTGCCACTGCCAGTGGTCCTGCAGTCTGCCTCAACCATGCAACTGTCACCCACATTCAGAGGATCTAGTCGGAATCCATACTGGTTCCTTCCTTGTCCAGCTAGAGTTGGTGAGCTCCCATTAGCTCAGGTAAACTGTTTCAGTGGGTGTCCCCATCATGGTCTTGACCTCTTTGCTTATATTCTTACTCCTCCCACGCTTCATCTGGACTTTGAGAGCTCAGCCCACTATTTGACCATTTCTTAGATTTGCCTCCTTACATAGCCTTGAAATATCTGACTGGTACTGATTCAAACATTTTCCAAGTCTATTCATGTACAGTATCCTGTATTACAACCAGATTGATTAGCAGATTCCCACCTTCTCTCCTCCTAGACCCTTCTCCAGGCTATACTGAACTCTGGAATCAGGGCTGAATAGCAGCAATTATTCCTGGTCTCTGGATTGAGTTTACATACAGTGTTATATACATAAGAAGTTTTGCCTCTGCTTCCATTACTAGATGAGAGGCTAAGGAAGAGATGTTGCCCTATACTGGCTCATAAACATTTGAACAAGTCTGTAGTTCTCTTCTTGTAAAGGAGGAGTTCTGTCGGCATATTGGATTTATAAAACCCACCCACAGGAAGTCCATTCGTCTTGATATCATTGCCTAAATCTAACATTTATTGGTGAGGAGTATTTTTCTGAATGTGCAAGTGATAAAACACCTCTAGGAGAAGTCCATGGAAAGCCTGATCAGAGATGGGGGGAGGAGTAGATTGGAGGAGGTTAAGTGGGAAGCAGGGGCGGGAGGAGAGAAGGGAAGGGAAATAAATGTAAAATAAATGAAAAAAAAAATAAAAACACACCTCTGGGGCCAAGAAATTCAAGATTAAGTGTCAAGTATATAGATATCTGATGAAAGTTGCTGTCTGCTTCTAAGGCAGCATTCTGTGGGGGCATCTCCCAGTCAGAAGGCTTGATGCTTCATTGCATGGCAGAAGGGATAAAAGAAAAATGATCTCCTTCTTCAAACTCCACACCTTTTATAAGAGTGCTAACTTATTCATGAGTGCTTAACTTGCACGACCGAACCATAATCCAAGGGACCATACCTCTTCATTTTATTGTACTGAGGGTTAAGGTTTGCATTTTACCGTGAATTATATACATGATACCATCATTAAACCAACACAGAAGATTTAGAAGGAGGCATGTTATGTTATGTTATGTTATTATGTAAGGTTAGATGAATCTGGGCCTTTTTATGAGATATAAAAAGTTGCCTTTGAAGGCAACTACAGTGATTAGCTTGTAAGAAAGGCAGGTTATTGAGTTGGATGAGAATGTGTGAGGACTAACAGCAGGGGAGGGCACGATGATGCAGGAAAATGCTGGGACAGGACTGAGATGCCACAACGAGAACATAGCCAGGGATGAAAATTCCTCATCATAAGAGCAAGAGTACCCAAGCAGTAAGTAAAAACAAATCACACATTGTCCTAAGCACATTTCTGCTTTGAGTTTTGGACAGTGTCCTTTTGTCAGCTGAGATATTTTCTAATAGTCAGAAATAAATTCAGAAACAAAAGCCTGACTTCAGATGGGAGGAAGGGAACAACATGTACGCTAGATAAACTCTTATCCAGTCTTGAAATGTTTCAGCTCTGTGATTCTAGACTAATTCCCAAGGACTAGAAATCTTTGCTTGTTCTCTTAGAAGCAGGAGACAAACTGGCAACTGAGCAGGACTATCTGTCAGTGATTGGATAGACAGTGTATGTGACGGCAGCTGAAGAATTCAATCCTGATGCCTATGACAAAACTGTTTTGTCTATGTTGGTAAGCCCTAGAGCCTCACAGGTCTAGTATAATGCCTGTCCTCTGCGAAGCATGTAGAAGGACATGAGAAAGAGTTCATGATACCGCCAACTGGCAAAGCAGGAGAATCCAGGGCCCATAGTGGAATGTGTGAACACTGATGCCTTGGAATTATCTGTTATATAAGGGGGTTTACTTGGCAGTCTGGACATGCATACGATGATAATTCCTGATTCACGGGCCTCTTCTATATGTGATCTGAGGGCATGTAACTGAGACCAAAGTGCTTAGTCTGTTTCTACTACCTCTGTGTAAAAGGAACTGAGGGACATCACAAGCTGAAGCCTACAAACACAGACCTGGCCTCTTAGAACTGACAAGTGAGGGATTCAGTCCTTCCTCAGCATTCTCCCTTCATTATTATGACTCTTCCTTTTTTGGGTCTGAGTGTAGCCCTTTCACAAATGGCCTCATATTCTTCAAATTCCCAAGATGGAACTTTGGAAACTGCATAAGCAATGACCTAGGCTGAAGTCTTCCTGAGAAGGACTTCAAAGGCAGGTAGGTTGGCACTCCCTCTACCTACAGGGTAGACAGGGAGGACAAGACACCAAGTCTTCCTACACAGTTCTGCCTTGATGGATTCCAAGAAAAGGACTCTTCTCTGGTGACTGAAGTCTAGTCTTTTTGAAAATATGTCATTTCCTTTCTAGTCCTGAGAAGGGACATAATGAGGGAAATACTGGGTCTGCCCTGGGCCTCAGACTGGTCTATGATGTGTACAAATTTCAGGTGTGCCTAACTTTGAATGACTGCACTTTATAAAGCAACAGTTTGGAGCAACTAAGTTATTTAATTTGGAGTCTTAAGTACCAGACAAGGACGACTTTACACAATGTTTACATAGGAATTTGTTTACAATCACCATCTGTCAGCACACCAGAAAGCATAAATTGATAAATAATTGACTTGCGTCTATAATTAATGATACCTGTGAATATACAAAATCATATAAAAAACATGATACATGAGTTTCTCAGTAAACAGATGGAATTTTTTTTACCTGGGTCTATGAGACTATTAAAGGACCACCCTGAGACTAAAATGCAGAATGCATACCAAACTGTTATCCAGTTACCCATTCTGAGTTTTGTCCAGGCAAACTTCCACAGTGAAGGGCCTCTTACTCTGTCCCCTGGCTCCAACTTAAAGGCACTATTTCTTGCCTGTGACATTCATATCACTTCAAACTGATCCTTGAAACTGTCTGCCAACTGGGTTTGTCTTTGAGAATTTTGCACCTATGGAAAACTTCCTTGCCTGGTCCCCTTCTGAGAACTTTTTTCTTGTATCTGTTTCAGTTTTGTCTTCAGGACTGCCTCTCTGGATTTGTAGCTCTTTCTTAGTCACTCAGTGAAACTCTGTGTGTTTGTGTGTCTTACCAGGTTATGATGTAATGAAACTGGAGATTGATAGTAAAAAAAAAAAACAATACAGAAACTACACATACATCTAAATCATACTTTTGAATAAACAATAATTCATACAGAAAGATTTAAAAGACATAAAATTTCCAAAGAAATCTAAGCAGAATGAGTAATGCTGGAAGCACTTTAGTATCTGATTGGAGATTCTAAAGCCACAATAACAAAATCAACATGCCACAAGCACATAGATACTTAAATAGGATGGATTAGAGGCCTCAGAAATAAATGCATGAGGCTACAGACTTGTAACTTTTGACAACTGTGAGACCCATATGTAGAAGAATGATATACAACCATAGATTTCACTCTGTAAAAGATTCATTCAAATGGATCAAAAACTTTAATATAAGACCTGATAGGTTGAAACTACTGGAAAAAACAGCCGAAGCACTCCAAGATATAGTCATAGACATGAACATCCTGTCAAGGACTACGATAACTGTTAGTAGTAAGACCAAGAGTCAAGAATTGAGATTGCATGGTATTAAAAGATATATACAGTGAAGGAAAGAATTAATAGAATAAAGAAATAGCTTTCAGAATAGGAAAGAAGTTTCATAATTTATATATTTGATGAAGAATTAATATCTAGACTACATAAAGAAATAAGAAAATTAAACACCAAAATAGTAAATGATGTAATCACTAAATAGACAAATTACTTAAACATATAATCTCCATTGAACAAATACAAATGGCCAAATTAAAAAAAAAAACATGTTTACCCTTTTAGACATCTAGAAATAAAAGCAAGATCGTAGTGATGTCCCATCCCACCCTTTTCTGAATGGCAATTATCAAAAAACAAATAATAATAAATTCTGGTGAACATACAAAGTAACAAGGAGACCATATGTACTTTTTGATGGGATTGTAGATTAGTCCAACTACAATGGAAGGAACTATGGACCTTCCTCAAAATAACGGTATTGTAATATGACCCAGCTATAAAAACTCCTTGGTATATATTTCAAGGAATTTAAGCCAATATGTTACAAAGATACTTGTAGAGCAATTTTTATCACTGTACTTTCTACAAGAGTCAATACTGGAACAACTCTAGATGCTCATCAACAAATGGATAGGGAAAGAAAAGTTCAGAATATACACAATAATCTTTTATTCAGCCCTACTTAAAACTGAGTGAAATTATGTTATTTGAAAGAAAATGGAAAATGGATGTAATTGGAGAAAGATATATCAAAAAAAGCCAAACATGGAATGGCAACTTTAATTCTTACACACACACACACACACGTTTCAGGAGGCAGAGACATACAGAGAAAGAGGAAATTAGAAATCGGACTCTGTGAGGAGAGGAATGAATTAAAAGGTTAGAGAAGAGGAAAACCAAAAAGGAAAGAAAATGTTACTAAGAAATACACTAGAATACTTAAAAGTTTTATTAATGATTGCACTAGCCAACTCCAATACCATATATTATATATGGCCAACTTTTAAACTGTCATGATGTAGGAGGCTGCTTGTTCGTTTCCTGGCCACCAAGACTCCTGAAATAACCACACAGAAACTGTATTAATTAAATCACTGCTTGGCCAATCACTATATAAAATTCCTAGCAAGCTCTTACATACTAAATTAACCCATTCTATTATTTTATATTTTACCACGAGGCTCATGGCCTATTGGAAAGGTTTCAAGCTGGCACCTCACGTCTTTCCCCTCTGGCAGCTACATGGTGTCTCATGACTCCACCTTCTTTCTCTCAGCATTCAACTGTCATAAGTTTTATTTGGATCATACTAGATAGCACTCAGGATCAAGTAAAGCACTTCTCAGTCAGGATGCCACACATAACAGAAAACTATTCACATGGAATAAGGAACAGAGCAATATGCCTGACACAAACTACTCACCTGACTAATCAATAAATACACCAACTCCGTAAAATGGAAGGACTGGGTGGCAAATCACTATTCACATGAGCCAGAAAGCAAGTTATGGATGTGACACCTGTCATTCATAAAAACTGCTGAACGATAAAAACCTTTCAAACTATGAGATGTAGATTAGTAAAGATACAGAAAAATAACTGTTCATTCTACCTACATTGCACATACCAAATATTAGCTGTTAACCATCAGTCATAAGTAAATTATAGGAAAGATTATTAATTACTCAAAGAAAAAATAATAAATACCTACCTTGCTTAATGACTTTAATACCTGACCATGGCCAGCTTTATAATCTAATGAGTTATAGGTTAATAGAAGATTACAGGAACTTGAAATAGATATACTTGATAAGTGCATTATCAGACTGTGGAGGGCATTCATAAGATTAATGATTGCACTAGCCAACTCTAATACCATATATTATATATGACTAACATGTAGTAAGAGGAAATATAACTAATGGAGGAAGGTCATTGGTTAAAAAATAAATAAACTGCTTGGCTGGTCCTCATAGGTTAAAACATAGGTGGGAGGAGTAATCAGAACAGAATGCTGGGAGGAAGAGGAAGTGAGCTCAGAAATGCCATGCTCCCCTCTCCCAGGCAGACGCGATAGCTCTGCTCTCTGAGGCAGACGCATGAAGCTCAGACCCAGGATGGACATAGGCTGGAATCTTTCCCGGTAAGACTGATGCTACACAGATTATTAGAGATGGGTTGATCGGGATATGAGAATTAGCCTGTAAGGGCTAGAGTTAATGGGCCAAGCAATGTTTAAAAGAATACAATGTCCGTGTAATTATTTCGAGGCATAAGCTAGCAGGCGGCCGGGGTGCTGGGGACGCAGCCCTGCCGCTCCTAATACTACATATAACAAGATAAACCTCAGATATGTTCTTTGTAATATAATATCTATATATAAAAGGATCATCTCAGTCAGCAGTCTTGAAGCTGTTCTAGATATAGAACTCAGAGGAAACTGCAACAGAGGTGCTCTGAAATGTTGGATCATCTGGGCTATCTGTTCCTGTTAAGGATTTATCAGAGTGTCAAACATTATTTTATTATTATTATTATTATTATTATTATTATTATTATTACTTTTTAAAATACCAATCTAAATTCCCACTCTCTCCCCTCCTCCCACTACTTCCAAACACCCTCCCACTCTACCCGCTCCAATCCTAAGAGAGGGCAAGGCACCCTGCCCTGTGGCAAATCCAATACCCTCACTACTACATCTAGGTTGAGCAAGGTATACATCCAAAGAGAATAGGATCACAAAAAGCCAGTACCTGCAGTAGAGACAAAACCCAGTGCCACTGTCAATGGCCTCTCAGTCTGCCCCAACTGTCAACCACATTCAGAGGAACTAGTTTGATTCCATGTTTGTTCACACCCAGTCCAGTTGGAGTTAATGAGCTCCCATTAGCTCAGGCAAACTGTCTTAGTGAGTGCACCCATCATGGTTTTGATCACTGTGCTCATACTGTCACTCCTTCCACTCTTCAACTGGACCTTGGGAGCTCAGTCCAGTGTTCTCATGTGGGTTTCTGCTTCTGTTTCCATCTGTTGTTGGACAAAGGTTCTATGGTGATATTTAAGATAATCATCAGTCTGACTACAGGGCAAGGCCAGTTCAGGCACCTTCACCTATGTTGGTTAGGGTCTTAGCTGGGGTCATCCTTGTGGAATCCTGGGAATTTTCTAGAGCCTGGTTTCTTGCTAACCTCATAATGGCTCCCTCAGTCAAGATATCTCTTTCTTTGTTCTCATATCTGTTCTTCCTCCATCTCGATTACCCCATTTTCACAAGTTCTCCTCAACCCTCCCCTTCTCCCCTTCTCCCCTTCCTTCTATCCTCTGCCCCCATGCTCCCAATTTTGTCAGGTGATCTTGTCTGTTTCCAATATCCACGTGGGTCTATATATGTTTTTCTTTGGGTTCATCTTATTACTTAGCTTCACTAGGATCAGGCTTTCTCTGTGTTTCTTTGGCTATTCAGGAACACACTCTATAGACCAGACTGGCCTTGTACTCATAGAAATCTGCCTGTCTCTGCCGCCCAAGAGCTGGGATTAAAGGCATGTACCACCACACCTGACTATATCTCTTTTTAAGGACTTTATCATTTTTCTTTTCTCTCCAAAGCCTACGTATATTTTTAAACACACTGTAAACCATTTAGAGGTGTTTTTTTTGTCTGAATCTATCTTTATTGTGTCTCTTTATCTTTTTTTGACCACATCAGCCTTTAGATTGCTAATTGATATGGCTAGGATTAAAGCTGCTGCTTTGGAGACTGGAATTTCCCCACTCCTTTGTTTCCTGGGAGTCTAGCTTCTAATGGTGAAGGTATTGGTGGGAGTCACATTTATTGTCACAACTCTGTAGTTTCAAGGTCCATGCCATCACCAAGAAGCATGCTGCTGGCTGCTTATTAACACCATTTATGTGTTTGGGGGCAGGCCTCTTAAAAGTGTTGCCATGCAGTTTTTGTTTTTGTTTTTTTTTTTTTGGTGCTAACACTGAGTCAAGAAGCTGTTTTTGAAGAATTCATGCCTCTGCTTGCCACCAACAAAGAGAGCCTACTGGAGTAAAGAAAGTTACCACGAAGCTGCACTCAACTCTGTTCTTATATATCTAGAATACCTTTTTTAAGCTCGCAGGCTTTACATAGAAATCATTGCCAAACATTTTGGTGTCATTTGTACATGGAATTTTCTGTCCCACTTGGCTCCTCAGCCATTTAGTCCCAAAGAAACTCACAGAGCCTTACCACATTTATAAACTGTTTGGCCTATTATCTCAGGTTTATTATTCACTAGTTCTTACAACTTAAAATAACCCATAATTCTTGTCTATATTAGCCACATGGCTTTGTACTTTTTCTCAGTGAAGCATTCTTATCTTGCTTCCCCTGCATCTGGTTGACAACTGACTTTGCCTTTCCTCTTCCCAGAATTCTCTTAGTCTGGTTGTCCAGTCTATACTTTTTGCCTGGCTACTGGCCACTCAGCATTTATTAAACCAATAGGAGTGACAAATGTTTACAATGTACAAGAGCATTTCCCACAGCAGGGAAATCCTGTCTCAAGAAACAACAAACAAACAAACAATTATCTGGTTTGTTTAAATTTTTTTTATACTAGAAAATGCAGACAGTGTTTTCACAAAAGTAACTGTATAGAGATTTCAAATACAATAAATGAAGGTGGTTGCGTGGCTTTCTAATAACAGATATGTGAAGACTGAAAAACAATGTTACCCGGAAATGGCATATAAAATGCTCTTCAAGGGCCAACGAGGTGTCTTTACAGAGGAGACATGCAAGGTGGAGACAGACTAGCCATAACTTTTTCAGAGAAGAGAACATACCATTCCAACATTGAGAAATGGGGTCCGATGTGATCAAATAACCTGCATTTTATGGTTGCATTATAAATGAACAGGCCTCATATCTCTAGGGAAGGTGAAATGGAGAGTAGCAGCCCTCAGATTCTGGGAAAACATGGTATTCATCAAAGTGCCTTACCCTCTGCACTACAGTTAAAAGTGTCTACACTACAGTTAAAAGGCAAGTTCTGTATTTCCAGTCATAGACAATCACAAATGACATAGCCCTATATTCATACAAATGGCCATAGAATGAGCATAAAATAAGTGCCAAACACCTGTGACTATGCCAATAGTGCAAATGAGCATAAGAAGCCTCACAGAAAAAGCTAGAATCTGGGTCACACAGATATTCAGCATGTAAAAAGGATGATTCTCAGGCAACTATGTATGATGACCAGTTAGACACAGCAACAAGAAGCATAAACTTAGAAAACAAAACACACAAGTTAAAAGAAATCTGAAGTGTCTGATTACTGCCAGAGATCTACTTCCACCTATAATACTAAAATGGACGAAATTTCCAAAGGGCCGAACATTAAAATCAAAAGTAAAAAAACTATGATGTGGAGACATGAATATATTAGAATCTAAGAAATCCTGAGGTTAAAAGTGACTTATGGACACTGTTATTGAAACCAACTTGGAGGAACTCAAAGCTGCATTTGATGCATTACATAGACAAATGCTAAATATAAATCATTCAGTTGAGAACATAAAGAATATAGCTGTAATACTAAATGCAAGCTCATTTGCATTGGGCAAAGCTATTGAACTATATGAACAGTGAGATGGCTCAACAGAACCCGAAAATCCTACATATGCACATGTACACATGTACACACACACAGCTACACCCACATGTCACATGGGCATACAGGCACACAAACATGCCCAAACACAAATAATGAGCCTTTAAAAAAAATAAAAGGTTATTCCACTAAGCCAAATCTCTTGGGTATACATACCATTTGCAGGCTAATGTTACACATGGAACTCTCTGACCTAGGTTAAGATTGGTTAGGATAATGTGACCACCACAACTCAGTGTCATCTAAAAGAATCTCATTTTCTTCTTGGCAGTTATATTTAGATTCCACTTGCTTAAGATTTGCACCTTCAGCCTCTGCAATGCATCAGGTAAGAAAATGAATGTGCGATTCTTCTTGCTAGCTACAGAGCTGTTTCCTGCTCTCAGGAATCCTGCAGTGGGTGGAGTGAGAAAGACTGGGCCTGCTCTGAGTTATTCCATGTAGTACAAAACTCCAGGTATCAGGCTGTGCCTATCTTTGAATTACTTTAATTTAAAAGCAACAGTTAGACCTGAGTTGCTCCTTTTAGACTATAACTGCGACACAATGACCCTACTTTGTACTTATACAAGTAAACAGCTACTATCTGTCAGCACACTGGGAGGCACACATTGATAAAAAATTGAATAAAACACCTGTAAATATACAAATCTCATAAGCACATGAGCTTATCTGGTACACCAGATTGAACCCTCTCACCTGGGACTATACATGAAGGGTCACCTTAAGACTGAGATGCTATAGGCTCATGGAACTATCACCTCATCCCAAGTGGCATTCAGAAAAATTGCCACAGGCAACATCCTTTGCCTCTGTTGCTAAGCTCCAGGTCCACAGCAGGACCTACCTGTGGGACACAGTCCTCTTGAAACTGACACTCAAAAATTCCTGCTAAGAAGTCCTGCATTTATACTCTGAACCTTGACTAACTCTGGAGCAGAAGTTAGCAGAACGGAGCAGGTTCCCTACAGAGACTTTCTGCTCTGTCTTTATGACAGCCTCTCTGAACTCTGCAGCCCCTTTAACCTTTTCTTAGGAATTCTTTTCTTAGCCATTCTACTACACACACACACACGCACACAGAAACATTACAGCATGATATGTAATGTGAAAACTGTGACTTTGAAGTTCATATGGTAATTGAGATTGGAATAAAAGAACCTGTAATTGTGGTCACTTTTATTACATCAAAAGAGGAATATTTAGTGATTTGCAGCCAACAAATCTGACCTATCTTGTGATTAACTGTGGTTCAGTAAATTCAGACATGTTGAGGAGGCACATATTTCTCCACCACTATAACTGACACAGTGCTCTCACAACACTGAAAAGTCAGTATAAGTCAATCAGGGGTAACTGCCAAAGCAGAGAGCATTTCAGTGGAATCAGCAGAACTTTGGGAGTACTCCCCTGAACTGCTATCCTTGACAGTTACCAAACTATGTGTCCTCCACTACTAACTCGAGTCCAGCCTCCACTCCAAAAGCTTTACTTCACTCAACTGATAGGGAACCTCTGTCAGCCAATAATCTTTAAGAGGCTGGATCAGGTTATGGCGTGACCTTTTCATTACCCAGAGAAAACCACCAACCTGTCCAGGGTGCTCTCTCCTACAAGAATGTGGACAACTTAGGGAACACTATAACATTAAAGAAAATCTGCCCTTAGACAACAACTACCCAATTCTATAACTTTAAAGAGGAGACGGCCCTACACACTCTCTTGAATCACTTACAAATTATGTCATGAAGTATTTGTGAGCCCCTTCCCCTTTGTCATGGAATGTTACTGGATCCAATCTTTTGAGAACCTCATCCCCTTCATTCTAACGGCTCTGATTTCAAGACAGAGGTTAAGGGTCACATCTTGCTAGAAGGACAGGGGTCTGCAAAATTCTATCCTTTCACAGACTGGGAAAGGAGTAATTGGGGGGCTAGGAGCATGGAAAACATGCAGTCATTTAAACAGATGCATTCTGGTACACTGAAAATAGAATCTGCTAATTTCACCCTTCTGGTTTTTAGTCTTCTGTTTATCTTCCTGTTCCCTGAACCAACATGGCCATAACATACTGGCAAGTCTAGAAATTGAAACATTCAAGCTGCATGTGTTTTCAGATGAAGCAGTGTACAGGGGATGGCTCTAAGGACAAAGAAGAATTTCCAAGGAATGTATACAGATGTTTATATATTTAGTATAAAGTTCTTATCTAAGTTGATAGATAACTGTGTTTAATAATCCACTTTCTTCCCCTCTCAACCCAGGTGCTTTAGGCACCATTCTCTGTGCTTCCATGCACCTCATGAGTTCTCTTCTCAGCATGCTTTTCATTTCTGAGCTGTCACTGAGAACTTACCTGTTCATCTACTCCATTTAACTATGGGGTTTGTGGATGCAAAGGCCATGCTGTGTCTCCCATGACAGCCACAGTTTCTGCAAGGTACTCACAGCATAGTGTGCACTGTCAATATTTGGCCGTGAAATCACTTGACATCTTGTTGCCTTTGAATTGTTAAATAAATGACATAATTATTTTAACCATATTTTTTCTGAATTCAAAGGTCACATAAAACATAATGATTTCAGTGTTATAAATACAGAAAGTAATTATGGCAACCTCTTCCATCAAGTCATATAATATTTTTACTAGGAATAATTAGCATCAACTATTATCTGACCCAGGAATCCCATTTTTCACTATATTTATCTAGAAGTACGTAGGGAAATAACTTTACAAACCCAGTAAAGCTGTGGGATGAAGAGCATATGAGAGAAAAATGTTGATAGCCTGAAGGAAATAAAACCCCTTACATTTAGTTTTCTTGTTTCCCATAAATTACTTTAGTAGTAAAATTTTTAAGAATGTGAGTAGAAAATACAACTCTAAATCTCAAAGACTGATAGGGTATATTTCTATTCAGGACTTAATAGAAACATGGACATGACCACATAGCCTAGATGCCCACATGACTTCAGTATTGCACAGCTGTCTAGCTGGAAACAAATTCTCTTGATAGTCTAGCATTTCCAACACCAGATTATACAACCACAGATCTACAGTACATGAAAGGACTTGAAAATTCATCTTGTCTTGTCACCTGTCCCACCTTAGACGTGCTATATCTTACAAAATTCTTTATAGAATGTACAATGTTTCCCCAGGAAGCTATTTACTCTGTTTTATTTCTGTCATGGGACCACAATGAGTTTATCAAACAACTGTCTGTAAATCCTTTATTTTTAATATTAAAAATAGTATATATGTATATCTATGTCACTGATGTAAAGGCACTCAGAGAGGCCAAAAGAGGCTCTTGAGGCCCCTGAAGCTGGAGATACAGACAGTTGTGAAAGGTCTGTTTTACAGACTAGGGAGCAATTCCAGGTCCTCTGGGAGGGGAGTGGGTGCTCTTAACTGATAAGATATCTCTCCAGCCCCCACATCTCCATTATTGGTTTGCTTATGAGGTAATATACACACACATGCACACACACACACACACACACACAAGCATACATGCAGAAACCAGAACACAACCTGTTAAAGTGGGTTCTCTGTCTCTACAACATGAGTCCCAGGGATCAAATTCAGATCAACAGTCTTGATAACAAGTGCCTCTATCCACTGAACCATCTCTCAAGCCCCAACCCTTGATTTGTGACTTTCACAAATAAGCTGCCACATTATTCTCAAATTTTTCTCAACCAAAATAAATATCAGAATCTTTTAAGGTTTTCTTAAAAAATCAGTTTCTAAATCTTTGCTCTCCATTATATTAGTCACTTACCTCATGCAATTATTTATATTAAAAGCAAATATTCTCCTTTTTGGTTAAACTAGCATAATTTGATGTGCCAATAGCCTCTGGTAGTGAATTCTTAATTATTGCAAAAATGTGCTTTTGGCCAATGCTGGTCTAGATCTTTCTTCATTCTGGTCTTTCCCTGTATAAACAATGTTTTCCTTTGAAATTGTGTTAGAGATGATAATGTCTATTTCAAGCAGAGAAGTTATAGCACTCACTCCCAAGGCTTCATATCAGAAGCCAGGTGTTCTGTGCAATACAATCATCTAGAAATTCGATTCCTGATTCTAGGCCTGAGATGTTTGTTTTGCAGTGTTGTCGCAGAGTCCAAAACCACAGATTCTACAGTCTGAAATATTCTAAAAACTTTGAGATACATATCACATATTACTATGATATTAATTCTCTCCTAATCTTTCCCTTCCTGTCTCCCCCCTTCTTTTACTGGACACTAATTTACTAAAATGTTTTTTTCCTTGAATGCAGGCAGATTCTATCCTGACATTAAACACAGAGTTTAATATTTTTGAAAAGGCTGTAGCATCAGACTCTGGGAACAAACAGACATGTAAACTTCTTTGTTTTCTAGTCCAGTAGCCTGCATCTACAAACCACAGCTACTGATATCACCACATCCCCTGATATGGATCCAGGTACTAGCCTTGATACTCCACCGGGGTCTCTTGCTGACCCGCAATGTTCTAGACCTCTGGGGACTCATGCCAAGCCAGAATGTTCTACATCAGTATATGTGCCCTGGATGGTCACACAATCTACTCAGCATGCACAGCGCCTGCAGCCCTCATTCAATGCCTTTATACTTCATGGCTCCATCAGACGCAACCCGTAGAAAACAGAGTCAAAGAAAGAAATTCAATTTGGCAAGAACAAAGCATTAAACCAATCACTCGGCCCTTTTAAAAGCAGGGCCACCATTTGAAATTCTCCTGTTGAGAATTCTCTGTTCAGTTCAGTACCCCCTTTTTTAAATTGGGTTATTTAGAATTTTAATGTCTAGTTTCTTGAGTTCTTTATATATTTTGGAGATCAGACCTTTGTCTGATGTGGGGTTGGTGAAGATCTTCTCCCATTCAGTAGGTTGCCTTTTTGTCTTAATGACTGTGTCCTTTGCTTTACAGAAGCTTCTCAATTTCAGGAGGTCCCGTTTATTCATTGTTGCTCTTATTGTCTGTGCTACTGCGTTTTATGTAGGAAGTGGTCTCCCATGCCCATGTATTGCAGGCTACTTCCCACTTTCTCTTTCCTCAGGTACAATGTGGTCGGATGGCTTTTTGGGATCCTATTCTATTTGGATGCATACCTTCCTAAGCCTGGATGTAGCTGGAGGACCTTGGACTTCCCACAGGGCAGGGTACCTTGCCCTCTCCTAGGACTGGAGGGAGAGGGGATGAGGATTGTGGGGGAGCAGAAGGGAAGTGGGAGGAGGGGAGGAAGTGGAAATTTCGATTGTTATTATTTATAAAGTAATAAAAAATTAAAAAAAAAGCAGAACCACACCCCCCACTGGAAATCTGGCCTGGTCACAGGAGATGGCCAGTTCAGGCTACCTAATCACTATTGTTAGGAGTCTTAGCTGATGGTATCCTTGTAGATTCTGGGGGTTTCCCTTGCGCCATGTTTCTATCTGACCCTTAAGTGCCCCTCCCCCCATATCAAGACATCTTTTTCAGTACTCTTCGTCTCCACCCACATACAAATCTCATCCTCATGTGCCCATCCTCACCTGTCCCCAGTCCACTCAGGAGACCTCTTCTATTTCCCCTTCCCAGAGAGATCCATATATGCCCCCTTGGGCCCTCCTTGTTATCTAGCCTCTCTGGTGCTATGGGTTATAACATGGTTACCTTTTACTTTACAGCACATATCCACTTATAAATGAGTACATACCATGTTTGTCTTTCTAGATCTGGGTTAGCTCATGCAGGTTGTTTTTTTTTTTTTTTTTTCTCGATCCATTCATTTGTCTGCAAATTTCCTGATTTCACTGCTTTTAGCACTGAGCAATACTCTATTGTGCAGATGTACCACATTTTCATTTTCTTTATCCATTCTTTGGTAGAAGGACACCTGGTTTGTTTTCAGATTCTGGCTACTGTGAATAAAGCTGCTATGACCATAGTTCAGTCAGTGTCCTTGTGATATGACTGAACATCCTTTGGATATATGTCCAAGAGTGGTATTGCTGGGGTCTTGGGGTAGATTGATTCCCAATTTTCTGAGAAACTGCCATATTAATTTCCAAAGTGGCTGTACAATTTTGCACACTCACCAGGAGTGTTCCCCTTGCTCTGCATCCTCTCTGGTATAAGCTGTTATTTGTGTTTTTGAGCTTAGCTTTCAGGTGTAAGATGGAATCTCAGAATTGTTCTAATTTGCATTTTCTTGATGGCTAAGGATGTTGAGCATTTCGTTTCTCTACCATCTAAAATTCTTCTGTTGTAGCTGGGCGGTGGTGGTGCACGCCTTTAATCCCAGCTCTCGGGAGGCAGAGGCAGGCAGATCTCTGTGAGTTTGAGACCAGCCTGGTCTACAAGAGATAGTTCCAGGACAGGCTCCAAAACCACAGAGAAACCCTGTCTCGAAAAACAAACAAATTAATAAATAACCTATAAAATTCTTCTGTTGAGAATTCTCTATTAAGATCTGTACCTCATTTTTTAAGTTGGATTATTTGGTTTGTGATGTCTAGTTTCTTGTGGTTTTTTTTTTTATGTATTTTGGAGCTCAGTCCTCTGTCATATGTGGAGTTGATAAAGATCTTCTAGCAGAAGAATATGGGAGACCAGCTCAGTCACACAACTTATGACCTACAGTCTGTCCTGCCTGTGAAAGGTGGTAATGGTGGCACAGAAATTGTGGGAGTGGTCAACCAATGACTAGTCCAGTCTCAGACCCATGCCACAGGAGTGATCCCACTCTTTACACTTTCTGGGGTGCCAGGACGTAGAGACTAGATGGCCCAGAGGCCTAGGATCGAACTGAAAATGTTTGGAGAAAAAATGTCAATGTTATTATTACTGACAATATTCTGCTTTATTCATAAACTGGTGACTACACTAATTGTCATCAGCAAGTCTTTGTCTAGTAATAAAAATATATGCAGAAACACAGCAAAACATTAGGCCAAGTTTGGGGAATCCTGCTGAAGAGAAGGAGAAAGGATTGTAGGAGTGAGAGAGTTCAAGGGCATCACAAGAAAACCCACAGAAACAACTAACCGGAGCTCATGGAGTCTTAACTGACAACTAGGGAGGCTGCATGGAACTGACTTAGGCCCCCTACCTGTATGTGACAGTTAAATAGCTTGGTGTACTCATGTGACTCTTAACAATGGGAGCAGGGGCTTACTGTAACACTTTGCCTGGCTTTTAGGAACCTATTCTTCATACTGAATTGTCCAGCCTTAATGCACGGGGAGGAGCTTAGTCTTAGCACAACTAGAAGATATGCCATGCTTCGTTCTTACTCTTGGGCAGCCTGCTCCTTTCTAAACAGAAACAAAGGAGGTGTACATCAGGACGGGAGGGTAGTGGGGGAGGGAATGGGGGCATAGGAGGGCGAGGAAACTGTGTTGGGGATGTAACATAGAAACATTTAATTAAAAAACAAAGAAAACAAAACAGTAGGTCACATATATCTGTTCAGGTTAAATTTAGATTAATCTAGTCCTACAATAAGTTCAGCTTCTCAGCAAGTGAGTAGCATGTTACAAAACTAATAGAGAACACAAGGAAGAATATCAAAGAAGGTAATTGTTGTAGGAATGGATGAGTAGATGAATTAACAGAGTTTTCCTTAGGCCTTTTAAGAATAGGTAATTTTAAAAAAAAGCAAGTCTAACCTCGTATGAAAAAGGAGAAATTAATGGCTCATTTAACCAAATCAAAGGAGGGGTCTGAACCCAGAACAGTTGTAACCAAACTTCAAATAGCAGCTGCTTGCTTACTGTGATGTTCTCATTCACCCTAAGCTCTGTCTCATTCTCTCTTGCTCTTGATCCCTCTCACTCTCCTGTTTTCTCTGTCCCTCACCTCCCTCCTACATCAGAGACCAAGAGCCCTTTGCTGATCTTTTGGCCTATCCTGGTTTGACTAAAAATAAACAGTTTCTTAACAAGGAGACAGACATGTCCCCGAGATAAATGAAATGAAGGAACAATAAATCAAGTAATATAAACCATAGACATAGTTTATAAACAAACATCAGAATCTTGTCAACATTTTCAAAACATAGATAAATGCTGCAAGAACATGGATCTTTTTCCTTTGGAATGGAAGGAAGTTTTTCTATCCTTAGGGCATTGTTCTGGGATTTATAGGGTATATGTAAAATATACCCACAGAGCCAAAGGGAAGCTTTTAATTATTTATGTTCTTGGGGTTTCTCACTCCGTTGTTCATCTGTATTAACAGTAATAAGTCCCAAATGCCAGAATCTATCCCAATAAAACAAACACTAAGCAGTCTGTCTTTATACTCAGGAAATCCACATATGCTACACTCCTACCTGTATAGGTCTGTACCTTTGGGTAAACTAGGAGCCAAGATTTTTCCTATCGTCTTCTTTTGTAGTACTTATGGGACATTGACCCTTAAGCCTTGGGCTTGCATATCACTAAGCTGCACCTCCAGAAACAGACAAGATACTGTGGATAGATGACTAAACATCGTTTTCTTTTCCCATTAGAGATAGAATGTCCGCTAAGGAACAACTATTTATCTTCCAGGGTTTTAGGAATTTAGCTTCCTATATGCATTTCTCATCTGTCTCTTGTGCAGGAGACTTTAGTTTTTACCCATCCAAGTAAGCTCATTCATCTATATATTTGTTCAATGGCCTGCTTCAAATCATATATCTTCCCCCTTTTATAAAACTTAGATTCTTTTCTCAAAAAATATATCCTGATTATAGTTTCTCCTCCCTCAACTCCTCCCAGTTCTTCCCTACCTCCCTTCCCTTCCAGATTTACTCCCTGTCTCTTATTAGAAGAGTAGGTTTCTAATAGATAACAATCATACATGACAAAATAAAAAAGTAAGATGAAATAAAAATTATCATTTTGAAGCTGGACACAGCAACTCAATAGGAAGAGGAGTCACAAGGGGAGGCACAACGGTCAGAGATCTGCTTGTTCTCACACTCAGGAGTCCCATAAAAATTCTAAAATAACAGCTCTATTACATATGCAAAGGACCTGCTACACTCCTACCTGTATAGGTCTGTACCTTTGGGTAAACTAGGAGCCAAGACTCACATAGACTCTGTATTTGCAGCTTTAGTCTCTGTGAGTTCATCTGTGCCTTGTTTAATTTATTCAGATGGCCCTATTCTCCATCCCCTCTGGATCTTACACTACTGCTGCCCCTTCCTCTACAGGGCTCACCGGAGCTCTGAGGGGAGGGCAAATAATATATATTAATAAAACCCTAATGCTGCTTGTTAATTTCAAAATCTCTCATTTTCCCCTTCTTTCCTCCACATTAAAACTTTGGTCACATCTCATTTACAAAGCAATTTGAGAGTATATTAAAGGGGTTCAGTGGGTATGACCAAGAATCAAAGCATTTTTTCACAGTCTATCACATATTGAAGCAATGATGATTGGATCAGAGGGATTCCCGAAGAGAGCTGGGACATCCGGAACTCCTCTGCAGAGAATGGGACTGCTCTGGCAGGGAACTGATATGGGATTGTCCCATTGGGAGCAGGATATAGCCTTCAAAAGAGGTTCTGCTAGTTTCAGCAGACCTGTTTCCAGAGTTAGACCTGAGGGACAGGGGCTTGCAAGGGGAAGGGTGCTGTAATTTGACAAAGTACTGGGGTGAAACAAAATGGTAGCACTTGGATGGGGTAGATCTTTTGAATTCTGGAGCCCAGGTTAGAGGACCCCAGTAAATGCCAGCAATGAATCTCAGATTGTGTTCTTTTTTTTTTTTTTTTATAATTTCATCTTCCTTATTCAATTCTGTTTTCCATGCTTTGCTTAAAAGTTGTTTTATTTTGCCAAAAACATTATTGAGAAATGAACTATGAGAACAGGAATAGTATATGCCTTGGTGAACTCAGATGAGGAATTCTCAGACATGCCATTTTCTAGTCATATATTTCAGGCAAAGTGCCAGGTGCTATTAGTTCTTCGCTGTAAAAGATTTAAGTAGGATTTGGGGTGTTTATGGGATATATACAAAGTACTAGACACATTTGTGTGGTGTATATTGTATTTCTAATATATGTCAAGTTTTCAAACAAAACTCACTAAAATTTCCTTATTAATAATATACTTATTATTTAAACCTATTTAGGTTGGAATTTCCCCATCCTGTATACAGTTCACAGGATGTTTGTCATTTATAGTTTCTCTTTTATCCAAATCATTTTTTTTTCATTCATTTAACTGCCACTAATTTTCTAACCGTCGCTTAAAGTTGACAAAACAAATGTCAGGCTCACCTAATTATTAACGAACTCACAGTCTAACTGCGGGAGAGCTGTTCCTGCCTGGCACCAGCTGCGGCACTCAGGAGAGAGGCCATGCACCTTCCTGGGCAGCATAGTAGAGCTGACCCTGGGGGGGGGAGGGGCAGCTAGCCCTAAAGCTGAAAATGTGGGACAGCTGTCCCCACTACTTTCTGTCATGCAGTGGTGTGGGTGGGGGAGAGATACCCCCCACAGCCCTCACCTACTGCAACAGACAAGAGTGCTGACTCTCCTCCTAAGCAGCTGCAGCACTTGGGAAAGTGGGCCCTGCACCTTGCCTGGACAGCACAGTAGAGCTGACCCTATTGACTAGGTGCAGGCCCATCTGAGAACATGAGCTTGAGAGATCTGGCCTCGCCCCTCATCTGCCATATGGTGGTGTGGATCGAGGAGAGAGGCCCTCGCCCCTCACTGCCTGTGGTAGGTGGGAGAGCTGTCCCTGCCCCTCACCAGCTGAAGCATTCAGGAGAGTGTTCCCTGCACACACCTGGGCAACACAGTAGAGCTGGCCTTGAAGGTGTTGGAGCAGGAGAGCCAACTCTGAGAGTGTGAAAGCAGAATTGGCCCCACCTCTTGCAAGGGGAAAACTAGCTGGGCAATGCTGGAGAGCTCCCCCTAGAGGTGAAGACAGGAGAGAGCTGGTGGGCTGACCAACCCTGCAACTACCCAGGCCCAGAACCAGGGCTATGTGTTAGGCCACCCCAACATCCACCCCATCTGTGATCTGCTGGAGCACAGGAAGGCCAGCCCCGCAGACCCAAAGCTTCAGGATCTCCATGACCCAGGGCAACTGCAGGATAACCAAGAGGAGTCCCAGTGAGGGCCCAACACCAGAGGCCTTGGACCAGATCAATGACTCTCTGCAATGAACACTGGCAAGTAAAGATAATGTGGATAAAAGGGTCTACTGCATGACTCACTGTGTCATGCTACTGCTTCCTTTTCCCTTCTCTTAAATTTTGTTTTATTTTGGGGAGGCTTTGTAAGGGCAGAGGTTGGATACAAAGGGATGGGAAATGAATGGGATTGAGATGTATGATGTGTAAGACTCAAAGAATATCAAAAGGAAGTTAAAAAATAAAAAAAATGACCTTACAGGAGTGGGTTCTCTGAAACCAGGGTTAAGACCTAGAGAATTCTATCCACCACGTGAAGGCGGTATTGTCAGAGTTCCCAGAAATGTTTTGTACACAAGGCTTAGGTAAGATAGTATGTTCAATAGCACTCAGAAAGAGTTCACGTCACCTTCCATAATGGCCCCTGACCCCAGTGGAGATTTATTTCTTGTTTAGCCATACTTCAAAGAGAAGTTCTCTGAGCACTTTTTTTTTCCTTCTAAGTTTTTCTCTCATGTATTAGACACGTTGCCTGAGAATCTGGTCCCTACCACCATCTACCTTAACAGACGATTTGTGATTTCCCAAAGCCCCCAAATGCCTTAGCTCAAAGCACTGATACTTTATGGCTGTTATTTGGTATCCCACCTCCTCAGGCCTTTAACTTAAGTCTTTGTTTTTCACACTATTTCATCATCTTCCTCACTGACATATGAATTTCTCCTGATATAAACATGCCTTCCAAAGAACAGACACTGTTTGCTGGGAAAACAGGGCAGTGCACTTTATTAACCTTTAACTGCACATGCATTGTTCACTAAATCCACCAAGTAAGAGGTGCATATGTTTAGCTTCACAAAACAGACTACAAGAACAATAGAATCTGTCATTTTTTTTAGATCTTTCATGTGTCCAAGGAAAGCTCTGTTGCAATGCTATTTGATCTTCCCCTAGACCTCAAAGCTGAGAATGTTCTCAACACGCTTTTCACAGCAGCAAACTTCTTCTAAAACAAACATGGGAGCCACAGTTTGAATGGAGACCCTGAAGTTAGTAAACACTTTAAAACGGAACAAAAAGAAAAAGAACCCAAACTCTCTTCTACTCGAATATCTGACTGCTGTCTTTAATGAGTGTGAAGAAGCAGTCTCAATTTACTCAGGGCGGGAGAAGCTGCTGGGCTTGTCCGCGGAACCTGAGTCTTCCGGGGCAACAGGACTGGCCATGGAGGCAAGGACGGTCTTGGCTCTCTCCTCTTCATCCTTCAAGGCTTCCCTATACAGAGCTGTGAAGGCCGTGGGGCTGCTCCGGACAATCTTGGAGAAAAACTGCAGGACTTTCATCTTGCTGGTTTCAGCACGGGCCCTTGGGCCCCACAGGAACTCATAGCATGGAGGATCACTGCCGGGTACCAGCTGGTATTCCAGGTACTTCTCGGAAACCAATTCTTCAGTGATGAACTTTCTGGGATTCCCACAGATGAAATCATGCTGGTCAGGAAATATGCCAACCGTATTCAGCATGTCCCAGATCTTCTTCTCAGGAGCACGGTTGCCCTCCATGAAGATGGCACCAAGGATGAGCACCAGGAGGCCTATCTTGGGGATGCCCTCTTCGTCATCACCACTCGAGCGCCCATCATAGGTGAGGTCAAGAACTTTAAGGAGCTCATAGGAGTGGTTGATAACATCCACTTCCTTCACTTCTATGCCAAAAACCATTTCCATGCATTCACAGGCACGCTTGAAGATCACTTGATAGTAGTGCTTGAACTCTTTGACAATATTCAGAATTTCTGCCTCGGTGACGGGCTGCTTTGTTGTATACTTGAAACTCAGAAACTTCACCAATTCGGTCACCTTATACTGTAGCTGACTGTTGAGCAAGAACTTGGAGAAGAGGTAGGCCTTTGAGACGCTCTGACGTCTCCCTGCTTGACGAGCAGAACCTTCATTTGGTAGAGTGGCTTGGGCAGGAGCAGAGGAGGAACAGGGAACCTGAGCAGCAGATTCTCCCTCTGAGGTGCCCACCTCCTTAGCTACAGGAACCTCCTCACTGAGCTGACCCTCATTCTCTTCTTGGGCCTCACGGCCTTGCTCATCCCTGTGGGACATTATAATTTGTTTTGCAGGTAAGTGGCAGGAGAAAGTTGATGAAGAGTGGCCTGAGGGTGAGAGAAAAAATGTGAGGGTTTGATAAGCTTTCAGCATGACAAAGGTTTTCTCAGTATTTATCTTAGGTAGTTCTCTTGGGTCTCATGGGCCTGCCTCCTACCATCTCTATTCTACTCTATGGTCTCTGGCTATGACTCAGTACAGTAACTATGTCCTTTGTTCCTGGAACCTCCATATAAGCAATTCAGGAGAGGGGCTCAGGTCCCAGACAACAAGCACAGACTGGGACTAACCGCTGTATAGAAGTACACTCTGCCAGGTCCACACAGTTATGGAGTAAATGGGTCCTCTTAATAGCAGTTTATGAGACTAGGTTCACCTGTTGCATGAAAAGTGTCTTCTTTCCACCCTCCAACTGACTATGGCAAGGCCTGAGAGACCTCTCTCTGATAAACTGATTCTAGTCTCTTGACACTACGGGGGCCGGGGGATACTGGCACAACAAATCAGTATACCAGAAAGTAGGGTCTCTCAGGGTAAGAACAGCAAATCTATAAGGGCTCAAAAATTCCCTCCATCTTTGTTCAGGGTCCACATACTATTTGCTAACAGAACTTGTCTCATTCTTTAGTTGGGCAGATAGAGCCAACTCCGCTCACTTAGAATAGTGCCTTCCCCTCACTAAGACCAATAAGACTAAGGATAGTGGCCTCTGCTCACTATCCTTTAGACCTTGGCAGTGGCAGAAGAATCTAGTATGTACTTAAAAGGAGGTCCATTAGTCTTCCCTCAGAGTCCTCCCCTCTGGCAACCTGAATTTCCCCATCTCAGATTCCACCCATGTTAAAAATATCTAAAACAAAATAGTCAACATATAAACAGTCCCACCTTTGTGAAATACTGGACTGCCTGGAAATGAGAGGGGTCTCATACAGACATGTTTGTCTGGGGCCTTCTTGGGCTAATATTAGAAGAGAAGTTTCCTATTTTTATTTTTTATTGAAATTATTTTCATAGAATATATTATGACCATCGTTTCCCCTCCCTATTTCTTCCTAGATCCTACCTTCTAATCCCAAGCTTTCTTTCTCTCTCTTTTAAGAAAACAAACAGGCAAATAAGACAAGCAAAGATAAAACAAAATGAACAAACAGCAAAAAGAAACAAAATGGGAAATAAACTGACACACAGGTGTATGTGCACACACATTCATGGACACACAAGTGTGTGCACACACACTTACCCAGCATGTACACATACGCAGCATGCATGTGTATGCACACACACTTACATGCATGCACAAAAGCAAACACACATAAGCAAAACCCATAAAAACTTAAAATCTGGCCGGGGGAATGGTGGTGTAAGCCTTTAATCTCAGCACTTAGGAGGCAGAGGCAGGCAGATCTCTGCATTTATTTGAGGCCAGCCTGGTCTACAGAGTGAGTCTGAGGGCAGCCAAAGTTACAGAGAGAAACCTTGCCTTTGAAAAGAAAACCCTCAAAGTTGGAAACCATACATAATATAGAAACAAAAGACTAGTGGGGGGAGGGGCGGAACAGGGAGTGGGGGTGGGGAGAAAGGGGAAATGGGGAGGAGCGGGATGGGGTGGGGGGGCGGGCAGTCAGTCAGGGCGTGCCTGGAGGCAGGGGATATGGGTTGGCAGAACAGAGGATGGGGGAGAGGCAGGAAGGGGTCCAAATAAAACATTACGAGGGAAAAACCTCCACAATACCTCTGAGTTTGTGTTGGCTATTTACTGCTGGGTGGTGGCATGGGACCTGCCCGTAAGCATGGTTTGGATATCCAGAAAAATTCCCTTGGCGAAACTACTTTTTCATTTGCAAAAAGCTGTTAATTTAGAAAAAGTGCTTGTTGTTGGAGATGGAGCTCGTGCCTACTACCCCATCTCACAGTGGGACCCAGTTTAGTTTGGAATTGTACAGGCATTGGAATTGATGCGCGCCTTCCACGAGACACGGCTATGTAACTCTAGCAGTTTGAGGGCCATGACACAGCAGTTTCTGTGGGCTCATGGCTGGGCTTGTTTCCGTAAGCTATGTTCTGTCTGAAAAAGGTCCCCAAGACTCTACAATATATTCCCGTACTTTGGCGTCCATCCGGAATTGTCTGGAAGCTTCCCTCTAAGGACTAGAGTTAAACTCTGTCAGAGAAATCACCCCGCAGGATTCCAAAATGGAGGACGCCACCATAAACCAGATCCGTATAAACAGGCCTTCCCCACCAGCGCCGGCAGTAGAGGCTTGGTAAGGAGCAGAGGCCATTCTATTTGTGAGGAAAGGTTTATACACCAATGTACCTAAAACTTTTCACATATCCTTACCTTCAAAACCACCACAGGGCCTGCAATCCCTCCGGCAGCTGAAGAGCAACAGCCGCACCTCCTTCGCCCGCCCGTCCTCGCCGCTTCTGATAGCCGAAGCGGAAGCGGAAGTCAGTGTACGTCACATACACTTGTTACCGGAAGCTGTAAAACAAAGACCTCTTACCTCACATCCGTTTTCACTAGCGGTAGGATGGGTTATAGAACACGCTAAAGGCCCAGGAAAGGTTTTAGGAAACAGAACTAGAACTTGTGATAGCAATAAGCTCATACAAAGGAAAATACTAAGTGTCTTTTGGACATTTGAGATTCTTCTGCAGGTTTCAAAGCCACAGAGAAACCCTGTCTCAAAAAAAAAAAAAAAAGAAAAAAGAAAAAGAAAAAGAAAAAAAAAAGAAAGAAAGAAAAAAAAGAAAAGAGTTGAAAATTCTGCTTATTTTTTTATCCAATTTTTAAAATTGGGTTATTTGGATTTTTTTAATATTTATTTATTTATTAAAGATTTCTGCCTCCTCCCCGACACTGTCTCCCATTTCCCTCCCCCTCCCCATATAAGCATTTAATTTAGTAGCTTATAATATTTCATTGTTAAAAATAATAATACAACCAAATGACCCTTTACAGAAATAGTGGAATATGTTATGGTATGATTTCACTATTTTTATTTTTAAATATAATTTAAAATAAATGTGTTTAAAATTTTAAAAAAAGAAAATACTGGGAGCAAAGCATGGAAGCCTGCCAGCGACAAAGAGGCAAAGTGCAGCAAGTCCTTCAAAATAAAATGTGAAAGCATTAAAGGAACCACATTATTTTGTATCTTAATTTTTTTTATGAAATAGCACTTTTATAAATCAAAACTGTTAACTATCTCCTTAGAGAAAGCCTTTAATCCTTCATTAATATGTCATTTTTAATAAACATAGTGACTATTTTTTAAAAATAGCCTTTATTCTTAGTCTGTGTCTACAATTCCCGGCACCTTTTTATCTCTTCCTCTTCCAGAGGCCACAACCCCTCAAACCAATATCTTTACTATACTAAGATCAGCAATATGGGGTGGAGGGGGCAGCCCTTGTTTGACAAATTTATAAGAGATTCAGAAATAGCTATATAGGTTTGGGTGGGATTTTTCTATCAGTCAAATTGGAGACTCAAAGCATTTGTATTCTTCTTACTATAGTCTGTATTCCTTGCTTCCACAAGGTCTTCTGTTTCCCTGAAACACTTTCCACAAGACTATGGAGTGTGGTGATGGAAATACCTGTCCCAGAAACCCCCGCCCTAACATTCACAGACAAAGAAGGTGATGTTTCTATGTGAGACCCTCTCAAGGGATTCTCTTACCTTGGTTCATGGGCCAGAGTGCCTCTGTATAAACTGAGTCTTATTCTTTGTAATCAGACTCTCACTTCCCTGAGAACAAAAAAACTCTTATATATCTGGCATCCAGTTACTGATGTCAATGTGAGTCTTTATTCAATTTTTTTTTTGTTGGTGACGTCCAGAAGAACAGTTGATTGTTGTTTAAAGATATGGTTTGCAATAATGTTGCTAACCTCTTGAAAAATGTGCCTGTATATTCCCTTGGTTTCTATGGAGATAAACTTCTGCAATTAATATCAGTACTGTTCATTTCTAAAGCAAACTTTTTTCTTGCTTTACAACCAGGTAAGCATTCTGGTACAATACTCAATAGTATTGTTAGAAAGTCTTTCTTACTAAATTCTAAGAGATTCACAAACATAACAATATAGGCTTGATATATCCTGAAGTTAATCTGCCAATAACCACATAATACTACTTTATTTCAGAGGTGTACATGAGGTGGTGTTCTCTCTCTCTCGCTCTCTCTCTTATTCTCTCTCTGTGTGTATTAATTATACTCATTAAACTCAATATTTATTTAGATAAAGATTAGTATTATTTAATATTTTATGGCACTGGGAATTGAATTTAGGGCCTCATAGTTACAAAGTAAGCACTATACTACTGAGCTACCAAGCTATAGTCTCAGCACTAAATGTTTTATTGCATATATTGTTTAAACCACTTGCAAGAGTGGCACAGGCAGAAACAACTTTGCATTTATATTTATTGTGAGTGTCCATTAGCACATGCATCATAGTACACATGCAGATATCAGAAAAGAGCATGTGGAAGTCTCCAGACTTGATAGTAATTGCTCTTACCCACTGAGCTATCTCACTGGCCCTTTATTTTATACTGTAGTAAAGGTAAATAAATATCAGATAGAATGTGTTACTTGTTCCATGTCACTCACATCATTAGTATGGGGCAGAGTTCTTAAGGAGTGTATCCAGAGTCTATATTTCTACCTACTATGTCAAATTTAAATATAATTTTATTATGATATGCTTATTTAAAATAACATCTCATGGCTAGAGAGGTTATTAAGCCAGTAAGACTGTTTCCCGTATATGTATGAGGATTGGGGTGTGGATCTCAGCACCCACAAAATAAGCTATGTATGTTCTTATGAATGGCTATAGCTCAAGCACTGAGGATGTCAGAGGCTAGAAGATTCTTGAAGCTTGCTGGCTGCTATCCTAGGGAAAATAAAAGAAGCTCCAGTTCCAGCAAGAGATACTTCCTTAAAAGAATAAGGTGGAGAGTGATGCAGGACACCTGATGACCCCCTTTGGCCTGTGTGCAACTCACATACATGCATGTGCATACTACACAGACACTCTCTCATATGTATAAATAAATGATATGAAATGAAATCGTACTGACACGTATATGACAGACAGTATATATTAGTTATTTTGAAGTTATAATGGGAGCGAAAGCCACCTGAATTCATAAATAAATGGAAATATAAAGAGACATTCCAGTAGCCACTTTGAAATTTCTCTTATCTTTTATGATCACACACAGAAAATGTGGATCATGTTCTTCAACAAAATAAACAATTAAAATCCAACTGAATATCTAAAGTAAAGCAGTGATCAAACACCAGTAAACTACCTGGCCTTATACCATAATGACTCATTAAAAAGTTTATAATCAGAACTTGTCACACAAAGCCTTTTTTACTTCAAGAAGACTCATGCTGGAACTTCCAAAATCAACATACAATCACACTGGATTAGCAGAAATCTGAGCCATATGATTCATTTGCTTATCACTTCTGAATGTATAAATGGGTGGAAATCATTCCAGTTTTGTTTTGGTTACTCTCCCTTTGTAAACCAAATGAAACTTTGCAAGAAGTAATATTTGCTATCAGGGTAGAAGGCAGTACTTTTCAGCTCTGACCTAATGCTAATCTCATGAGATATAGCAGTGAATAACCTATGAATGAAATGATTCTATAATAAAATTAATTTACAAAATGCTTATACTATGCTTTTCTTGCTATTGATTAATGAGAACACATAGAATATTTAGAGATCTAAGCAATTCTGCAATACATATACATGATCAACTTATTTCAGTGTTCTCAACTTATTTGACTATAAAACATTTTATTGTGGCATACTAATTTAATGCATCATTGTCTGTCATACCCTTACTAACTGGATATTAGGCATAGACTTGTTTTCTGGTGTATCAGAAAAAGCATTAGAAAACATGCAGGCTTCAGATACTCTTCCACTATCCCTTTTCATTATCATTGTGTATGTAATCATATTAACTCATGTCTCTAATTCTTATTCTTACAATAATATCTATTTTGCAGTCACTCTTTAACATTAAATGAAACAGTAAACAACAAATGCCTCATATAGATGCACAGCACTATATGTAGCCATTTTTGCTCACTCACCTAAAGCATCTTGTCTCCATCAACCTCTGTGCATCCTCTCCGAATGCTTTAAAATTGTATCACAATACTCTGATTTCTCTTCAGATCGTATAAATCTTTCGCCTTTTACTAAAATTGTATCACAAGACATACAAGAATGCTCCTTTGCTCCTCTAGATTATACCACAATTTTGTCATACATTTCCCCCCGCATGAGACTGCTCTGGGTATGAATCTGCTCACAATTGCCCTATTATGAGACCAATTTCAGACACTTCTCATTTTATATCAAATACACTTATAATAAATTCTAAGTCACAGAAATATAAAGCAAAGAACCATGCTATGTGTACTTTTTTTTTGCTCTAGAAGACAAAGAATACAACATGTAGACTAATAGTTGTGGTGATATTTTGTTTGTGCTATAACACATAAAGCTTCTCTGAAGATCAGAGTGTGAATCTAGCTAGTAGTTAGCCATAGAAGCCAGGCAGTAGTGGCACACACCTTTAATTCCAGCACTTGGGAGACAGGCAGACAGATCTCTGTGAGATCAAGGCCACCTTGGGCTCCACAAGATTGACTCAGTCTAAAAGAGAAACAGGACCATGCTGGCTCATAACTTTAATCACAGCACTAGAGAGGTAGAGATGGGAAGTGATATGGCTGGGCAGGGGGAGGAATCTAAGATGGGAGGAGACAGGAGCTCAGGATTCAGTCTGAGGTTTTGTAGATACATTCAGTCTGAAAAACTGTAGTGAAAGGATATCCCATTCAGTCTGAGGATTTCATTGAGGTAAGAACAATTGGCTGGCTGCTTTGCTTCTCTGATCTTCAGGCAAGCTTTATTTGTTAAAGCAAAAATAAAATATTACCACAAATAATACTGTATAATAAGTGTAACTATGTCTTAGGAAAGGGGAATCTAATTCTACTTGAAAATTTGACAATTCTTAGAAGTCATGCTGGTTATTAGGTTAAGGGCACATGCAAGGGTAATTAGGTAATGACCATTAACTGCTTTTCATTATTTTATTAAAGTATGTATCTGTTTTTTTTATTTTTAAGGGTATGAGCAAGTGTTTTGTCTGCATGTATATTTGTGTATCATGTGCATGTCTGGCGCCTGTAAAGGCCAGAAGAAGGCATTGGCTGTTGTAGAACTAGAGTTACAGAGGTTGTGAGCAACCAAGTGGGTACTGGGAACTGAACTGAAGGCGGATCCTCTAAAAGAACAAAAGTGTGCTTAACCACTGAGTCATCTTTCTAGATCTTCACAGATAACAATGTGAAAAATTAGAAGTGGGAGCCCAGCTTTTGGTGCTTTATATTAAATCATCTACTGACTTCTTTTGTGGCCTGTTTTCTTTAATTTTGGGAAGCCTTATTTTCTGGTTAAAATTCTCCTAAATCTAGAACTTTTACACAGAATATTCTTCTATCAAGACACAGAGATACTAGAGAGGATGTGAAACTATTTCTAAATTTTATTATGTAAAATTTAAAGTTATATATATTTAACAAAATAGTGGGTCTCGGTACTTGAATGTCCTAAAAAAAATTCCAAACTAGACATATTCAAAATTGAACTATCTTTTCACCACAAAGGTTTCCAAAATCTAGCCCAATTATTGAAGTCAGACCTAGGGGTCACGCAGAAAGCCTAATAGAAATGATGAATTTGCTAACTCTGCTTCTGGTGGCTTTAACGTGATAAGGAAAAGTTTACAAAACAAAAAAAAATTCCACAGAATAGGTAATACTAAAAAAAAACTTCTATGACCAGCATGCTATTAAGACATATGCTCCTTCTATATATAATAGATATGTATATATATTCAAGCTAAGTGCTCATCAATGGATGGGTGGATATATAAATGTAGTCTTTATCCATTGTGGAATGCATTAAACCTTAATTTTTTTCATTCCCAACAATATGGATGGACCTTGAAGACATTGTGCTAAGTGAAATCAGTCAGCACAGAAAAGCACATACCACATACTCTTATTTGTGTGTGAAATCTCAAACAGTCAATGTCCTAGCAGTTGAAAGTGAAAACAGTTGTAATTAGCGACTAGGAATGGCAATATGAGATGATGCTAAGTCAAAAGGTAGAATGCTTTCAGTTGTACTGAAGTAATAAATGGTAAGTATTTAAGGTGATAAATCCATTAATTTTCTTGATATATAGTTATTAACACTATTTAAATCACTGCTAAGTACCTCAAATTACATATAATTATAATTTGTCAAAAAGGAAGGATCCATAAGGGAGATGAAACAAGGTAGCCAAACATTATGTGCTTAAGAATGTAGGACATTGCTGCTCTATTCACAATAGCCAGGAATTGGAAACAACTTAAATGCCCCTTAACAGAAGAACAAATAAAGAGAATGGGGTACACTTGCAGGGTGGATTATTATACTTGACTGTTAAAAAATAACCTCATGAAATGTGTAAGCAAATAGATAGAACTAGAAAAAATTACCCTGAGTGAGGTGATCCAGACCCAGAAAGGCAAATATGGTATGTACTTACTACTAAGTCAGTAATAACTGTTAAGTAAATGATAAACAAGCTAGAATCCACAAACTCAGAAAAAATCAGGTAACTAGGAGGGTTCGATGAGGGAGACACAGGGATCTCCCTGTGAGAAAGAAATAGAATATATTTTATTGGTGAACTGAGGGGAGAGGGGGATGGAAAGATCATGTGGCGAGGGGAGGGAACATAGGGAGAAAGAGCTAAAACTGGGGGGGGGGGCATTTGAGTCGTGGCTTGGAGACCTAGTGTAGTGGGAACTCCCCCAAAATATAAAGGCAATCCTAAGAAAGCCTCTAAATGATGGGGAAGACAGAGGAGTTCCAAGTACCCATCTATTGTCACCAAATGAACTTTAGGACTATATTATATCCAAATGAGTTGTTGTCTAAGAGGGTCTCATGGAAATACCCAAACAACTCAGGATGTTGGCAAAATAATAGGTTGCTCTTCACAAACTGACTGCAAAGCCCCCATACTAACAATAACACCCATACAGCTCACTGAACATAGAGAGGAGCCTACGTAGAACTTTCACCCCCCATGCTGTCTTTCATAAGAGAACGTATCTGCAGGGTACCAAAAGGGAATATTTATACAAACCCAGCCACAAAACCTTTGATCTGTAATACTGCCTTGTGTGCAAAATATGCTAGGACTTGGTGATGAAGAACAAGAAATTCCATAACCCAGATACCTTGGGTAAAAGCAAGTAACTATTGGTATTTTTTAAAGGTAGTGATGAAATTATTCTTAATGACATTCTGCTACACACATGTAAGTGCCTTATTCATATTCAGCCCTCATCAGAGGTGTTTTCTCCTGTAGCAGATGGGAACCAATACAGAGATCCACAGCCAGACATTACATAGAATTAGAAAGACTGTGGAATATAAAACTCTAAATGTTGTGTCTCCATAAACTCCCTCCCTTAAAAGCTCAGGGAACCTCACTGAAGGGGAGACGGAAAGAGTGTAAGGGTCAGAAGGGATAGAGGAAACCAGGAGAACAAGGCTCTCTAAATCAGTCTAGCTAAGTTCATACGAACTCACAGAGACTGAAATAGCAAGCACAAGGCCTAAATGGGTCTATACCAGGTTTTCTGCATATATATGTGTGTGTGTGTCTGTGTGTGTATGTATGTATATTGGCTTTCAGTTTAGTGTTTTTTATAGAATTCCTGAGTGTGTGAAGCAGTGGTCTCTGATTCTTATGTCTTCTCTTGAAGCTGTTTTTCTTCAATTTGTTTGCCTTGTTTAACTTGAATGTGGTGTTTTGTTTGTTTGTTTTATCTTATATTTTATTTTGTTATATTTTGCTATTTCTTAGAAGCCTGCTCTTTTCAAATGACAGAAAGGGAGTAGATCTGGAGGCAAGGGGAGGTGGTCAGGAACTAGGAAGCATAGAGGGAGAGAAAACTGTAACAAGGATATATTGTATGAGAAAATAATCTATTTTCAATAAATGGAGAAAAAGAATCTATGGCATGGGGCTTCAGCTTCCTGAGTCTTTCCCACTTTTCATTGCTTTTTATCTGTGTGCTTGCTCTATGTGTGTGTTTCTCCACCCTTGCCTAATAAAAGCCTTTCTTCAAAAAAGAAAAATAATCTATAGCATATTGAAAGCTTACAAATATAATACTAACCATATAAAGTAGTTTGGGCCAGAATCCAGTTCAGGAAATTCTATTACCAATAGCTACATAGTTTGTCAATCTATAATTTTATGTACATTCTTTTGTTTTATATTAAATGATCCTAATTTCCATATTTCTAGTTATGACTCATCACATAATAGGCAATATAGAAAGTACATGTTGTTTCTCTGAAGTACTTAATATCATAAAGAGATTTTAAAAATATGTTCCTAATGGTGTCATAGTCTCATTCTTGAATGGTTCTTGTAACATATAGGTTTGTTGCATGTTCCAGCTACAGTTGTCTCAACCAAATCTAAAGCTAGTCAAAGAGCAGTCGTGTAAATCAGCAGTGAAGTCAACAGCTACCTGTTTGATATTAGACATTATATCTAGTGGCTACATTTTAAATGTTTTACTATGTTTCCCAAGAAATTGTCAGAAATTAGAAACTGTATAGGATAAATTAATGTCAGAAATCCTTCACCTGGGACATAAAGAGGAACAACATTGTATCATCAGGAAATCCATTTCTTATACACACAATTAAAATTGGCTGAAGAAGTATTTAAAGAACATTGACTTGAGTGGTATCAAATTACTAGGCATCCTGAGAATTGAGAGTAAATTTGGACTCTGAATGTGGAGAAGTAATGAGATACAAGGCAAAGGATATCACCAGGGGACAAATAACTATCAGGTTACATATGCAATGCAAAATATAAAGTTTCTCTTGTGTGTCTTTGGGAACTACGGTAAGGAGTTAGCAATGATATTGGCATAATCCCATTTAAATTTCTGACACATCATTCTGCCAGCCATATATAGAAGATTCTCAATGCAGGAAGAGGAGAGAGAATGATTAAAAGCAGGAAGGAAATCACCCAGAAGGCTGTTGACACAATGTAGCTATGAAATGATGAGACATTAATCTAGTTTCGGCTGCAAGTATAAAGAACCTCGAAGAGTCAGACTCCCTTCCCGGAGTTATGCCACACGTCCACTCTTGTGAAGGATGACACAAAGTTAAAAGTCCAGCGTGGTTTACTTACACGTTTGCATTAAGATGCATGGTGATGCTTAATTGATTGTTGACTTTTTTTACACTGAGAGATAGCTGGGGATTCATAGAACATGGTTTTGGATGTGTCTGTGAGAGAATTTCCAGAGAAGAGTGACATATGGGAGAGGAGCTGAAAGAAAAAGACCTATTCTGACAAGGGCCACATCACCTTCCAGTAAGCGGAGAGCATCTGTAGAATGAAAATGAAAGAAAACAAAGCTAGTCAGTATGCACAGGCTGTGTTCTTCCTGGCCAAGTGTGTTTATTGCTACTGTCTTCTGTGGATATTAAACTCCGGATCCTTCAGCCTTTCAATATAGACAAATCAGCATTTCCCTGGAGTTCTTCCAGCCCTTTACCACTATTATCGAGAACAGAAATTGTTTCTACCTCTGTGCTTCTAGGGCTTAGCACAATGCATGAACACAGTGATGTGGTACTCAGATATTCTTCAGTCATTGCCCTAGCTATGGGGAATATTGACAGCAGACCATCTGCAGTAATTAGAACAGAGATAATTTTCTCTGCAGAGAGATGCCTTACTAAATACCATAACTCACGCCAAAATGGCCTAGACACAATAAATAATTGATTGAGGCATACGTAAGACTGGCCATATCCACACTCTGTGGAGTGGGCCACCTCTGAATTGCAACAATAGTTAGAGATCCCCGTGCCTGCGATTGGACTGCTTCACAAATTAACTTGTCTCTCAGGATATTTATGTTTAGTTCCTTTTCCTCTCCATTGCTTTCTATCTCAAGGGTACTTATTAGAAAATATATGCCACCGTGAATCCATCTCAGAAGGACTTTCTGGGTAATATAACCAATAGAAGGACTTCCTGGGTAATATAACTAACAATTAGGAGATTTGGAATAAACAAAGTTTAGTTAGATGAATGCTCATCCGATTTTGGCTGAAAAGGGTGAAAATCATGGGCTTTTTGTGCTATTTAATTTTATCCCAGTCATCTCAAAGAGAATATAGTAAACAATAAGCTCTGAGATGAAAATATATTCTTTCTTCTCTGTATATTCTTAAGTGCACAGAAATAAACTATACTCTGACAGCGTGCAAACTTCTGTGCCAAAACTATTTCTGTTGGTTTCTTTCCATGTAATTAAATCATGTACTTTCTTGCTGATATTTTTAAAAGAAATGCTTAAATTTTAAGATAACACTAATAAAATGTGAAAAGAAGCTGTGTTGATAATGTATTCCTGGAGAGATTTCAAAATCAAGACATTTTTACAATGTGACTTGAAGTAACTCAAATCTGTATATATATGTGAAAATTCAGTTTCTCATCATTAAAGTTTTCATATGTGTAAAAAAGAGCCTTTGATTTTGTTTTCACTTATTTGCCGTGCTCATCTGTTACTAATGTGTAAGTTCTTGAGCTAGAAATAAAAAGCCGTCATAGACCGTTCAAATCTACTGAATTGAGATGAGAAAGGGGTTCAAAATGCTGAAAAATTACGAAGCTCCTTTTGCAATTTTCCCCACATACATAGAGGCATAAGTCTAACAATAATAACTATGCCTGTAGCTGTTCTATTGAGAATTTCAACCCTTGCAGAATGCAGTCAAATGTGCAGAGATGTGCAGAGTAGAAAATATATTAAATGGGGCTCCCAAATCATACACATGGATAAAATTCTGAACTGTTTTAAGTGATGGCTGACTCAATCAGTGATAATGATTGTAATAAAGTTTGAATGGCTATCTAAATTCTGATTTCCCTGAGAAGTAATCCTACAAATGTGTGACAGACACATTTGGAAAATAAAATATATTAAGCCAGACTCTCAATTCAATAATGATGATGGTGCTGGGCTTCTTTTTTTTTTTTTTCTTTCTTTCTTTCTTTCTTTCTTTCTTTCTTTCTTTCTTTCTTTCTTTCTTTCTTTCTTTCTTTATTAAATATTTCTGTCTCTTCCCCACCTCCGCCTCCCCTTTCCCTCCCCCTCCCCCAATCCATTCCCCCTC
>NW_026067990.1:5179720-5217355 GCF_014885135.2 Alexandromys fortis
AGTAGTCCTCATTGTCCGCTATGTTCAGTGAGACCGGTTTTAACCCAGGCTTTTTCAGACCCAGGTCAGCTGGCCTTGGTGAGTTCCCGATAGAGCATCTCCATTGTCTCAGTGTGTGGGTGCACCCCTCGCGGTCCTGAGTTCCTTGCTCATGTTCGCTCTCCTTCTGCTCCTGATTTGGACCTTGAGATTTCAGTCCAGTGCTCCAATGTGGGTCTCTGTCTCTGTCTCCTTTCATCGCCTGATGAAGGTTAATATGCAGGAGGATGCCTATATGTTTTTCTTTGGGTTCTCCTTCTTATTTAGCTTCTCTAAGAACCCGAATTATAGGCTCAATGTCCTTTATTTATGGCTAGAAACCAAATATGAGTGAGTACATCCCATGTTCCTCTTTTTGGGTCTGGCTTACCTTACTCAGGATAGTGTTTTCTTTTTTTTACAGAGACAGGGTTTCTCTGTAGCTTCTTGGAATAAATAACTACCAGGTTATCTACCCCTGCAGCCAGTGTACACATACAACACACACACACACACTACATACCCACACACACACGCACACACACACACACATATATATATAGTTTTGTGTATGCAGGGAGACCTCTTAAAGTCTATACCTTCCAAGAATGTCCTACAATTCATCACTGTAAATGAAGGCATTTCCATTTGCTGGATGGGAATCTTGAGTCTCAGATTCCTCCATGAGAGAAAATTACACTTATAATAAGTAATTTATGCTGAAGATAAGAAATAACATGCCACAAAAATAACTCTGTATTGGATATATTCTTTGCATACTAGGTAGGTCCAAAGGGTACTAGAAAAATAAGTTTATCAGTAGACATCTGTATATGAATTCAGGAAAAGTTATTGAATCTTCCTTCATATTGTGAAAAAGAAAGAACTGGGATTTATTTGGATTCATAGTATTGAAATTCAGTAGACCTAAGTGTTCAAATTAGAAAAGGAGCCAAGTACCCAATTGCACTTTTATGATATCTCTCCTGATTTCATGATATCATTTTGATATTAATATGAAAAGAGCAATTCAAGCATTTACAGAGGACTTCTGTCAATCATTTGAAATTAGGAAATGGATCCTATATGTTACTATAAACACGGAGGATATACAAAGTTTAATAATAAAGAAAATTGGAACCATCTGAAGACAGAAAGGGAAAGGACAAGCAGAGTCAACCGTGTCTGAAATATGATGTGATGAGGACACAGTACTTCATATTGGTTTTAAAGTCAATTATTTCATGTGTACATTTGTGGGTCGTGGTATTTATTCTTGAGCAAGGATAGTTGAACTAGTTCAGTTTTGTGTAGTTATTTAGTTCAAACGTTTGTTATTCTTTGAAAGTAAATAACCCATTAAGTTAAAAGTAAGCATTGATTGTAAGGATAATCTATCTCATCTCATTTTACAGCATTTAGGATTAACAACATGAATCTTAAGAAATTAAATCACTTTGCAAATATATTAGCTACCCGATTACATGTGTGTTCATTGATTCAGCAAATGTGCCATTGCACATAAATGGTGCAAAATCTGAGGGCTCACATACGAATAAGCCTGTCCTTGAACTCATAGACCTCTTAGTTATTTTGTCTATTTGTTTCTATAGATTGAAAGAAGGGGTAGAGTTGGTGGGTGGGGAAGATCTAGGAAGAGTTGGGAGAAAAGAGACTGATTAGAATATATTGTATAAAAAGAATTGGCTTTCAATAAAATTATTTGCAATGCAGTATAAGAACAAGCAGCAGTATAAGAAGCAAGAAGCCGATACAGGACACCAAGTACACAATGAATTAAGATGTACACAGGAATGCATGCTAAGATAGCTTTGGAGAAAGTGATGAGGCCCAAGTGAAGTATCATGTGATTATTAGGAGCAAATTCAGGACAGACACAAGGTGATCCAGATGCATCAGCTATCACCAACTTCCTTGTCCTTACCTGAACATACTCTGTCGGGCTTGCACTTTGCTTGTCAATCCCATTTACTGAAATTCTCTTTCTTACTGTAGATACATATTTCCGATTCACATCCTTAAGAGCTAATAAATTTCTTCTCATGGAGATTATTGCACTCCTTTTCTACTAAGGCCACTTATCTCTAATTGAACAATGAAATGCCAAGTCCAAAAGAATTGTCTTTACATCAGGCTGTGAGTTTCACTAGCTATGGAGCCATGCACCTATTATCTGGCCATTCGAGGACTTCATTATCTCATTTGTCAAATGAGCATACTGATGATACTTAAGACTAGAATTCTGAGATTATATAGTATAATGACTATCCAACTCTTAACATGATGACGAGCATGGAAAAATCACTCAGAAACATTTCTTGTGGCCATTAGTATCAGTCTCCTTTCTTAGACTGAAATCTTCTCGAACAATGTCTGGAAATATACAGCATTTGCCTCAGGGTTTATAAATAATGAGGATGCAGGAATCAGCTGTTAAAATGAATAGATTCCAAAGGAGTTATGACAAGTTTCCTAATGGAACAATAGAATAGCAAGTAACTGAGGGCTTATACTGAACCAATGAATTGTTTTAGACATATATTTACCTATAACCAAAATGTATGATTCATTTAAGTTTCAGGGAATTCTGAGGACACAGTACCATCTGGATGGTATGAGGCTTTTTAATGTGTTTAGTACAAAGTCTGTTGTTTTTTTTTTATCAAATTAAATACATTAGCTGTGATATTTCAGAGCAGTGTTGAGCTGTCTTTAGCTCTGGTATACTGTGTAGGCTCACACACCCAATATAAGCTTTTTTTAGATGTGCATTCATGTACTTAAGTCCCAGACTGTGGAAGAAAGACTCATATAAAACAGTTTCATTATTGCCTCACTCTGACAATGGATTGGCTTCCTTTTCCAGACAATGTCTCACTATGTAGCCTTGCAGTTATGATCTTCCTATTTCCAAAGTGCTATGATTACAGGAATGTGCTCCCATACCAAGCTAAATAGCCATTATTGAAAGTCATTTTAAAAAAGGAAGAGACTCTCAAATGTGGGGGTTGAATAATCATAACTGAATGCACTGTCTTCAGAATTTTAATATTTAGCTATTCTGACGTTTAGATACATACTTTTGTTTCAGATTGCTCATTCTCTCTCTGAGCCATATTGCTGCCTCCATGTCCTCCCAGGTTCACATTTGAATAGGACTGGGCGGTTTGCCATATATTGAAGAGAAATACAGAAGTAAAAGTGAACTAGTTTTGGCTTTAGATCTCAAAGGGGCTTTTCTGTTTCTATGTGCTCATGGACCGTTACAATTTCCAGAGAAATAACACAACTTAGAATAGTAATATATTAATAACTAATATATTATCATAATTAATAATAATATAATTAAATGATGTATAATATATAATTATATAAATAGAAAATATATAATTATTACAATTAGTGATGGTTTAATTCAAGTATTGTATATTTATATGTATTATATATTTATATATTACATATTTTTATCTTTATATATTATATAATATACAATATAAAATTTATATAATTAATAATATATATTTAAGTATATTATTAATTAATATATTATCTGCTTTTATAAACTGTTTGTTTGCAGTTTTATCTTAAGTATTTTCCTCTAAATTGACAAAGCAGTATTTGTTCACACTTTAAATCACATTTATGGGTATCTAGCTATTTTAACAGCATAAAAATAATTCTTAAACTTTGACAATTTTGGCATTCTTAGAAAGGGTGAAATTTTTTCAAATCATCTTAGAAATCACATTTATGAAAGTTTTCATATATAATCATGTAATTAATATTTTAAATGAAAAAGTTACAATGACCATTATAGGGTTATTTTGAAGATTACACATTATAGCTGAGAAGACAAAAATCTAAATAAACAGAGAGATTTTATAGTCGTGGATAAAAATTGGCAGTATGAGTAGATATTGTATTGAGAAGTGGATTTACTTTTGCACAAATTGACATGTTCTTCCCAATATCTATGTGGAAGAAAAAGGATCCAAAATAGTAAAAAACAATAATGCAAGAGAACGAAGTCACAAAAAAATCATTTTCTAATTTCAACATACATTAAAAATTAAAAACTAAAGATGGTATAATATTAGGAAGCAGATTGGCATATGTCTTAGTAGAAATGAGCTAAAATCCTCAAAATACATCCTTATATTTACAATCAACTAACTGGTATTTATCACAGTTGTACGATGAGTATAGTAGAGTGATAATTCCTTTTAACAAATTGTTTTGTGGTTTTAATTTTTATTTTTTACTTTTGTTTTTTCAAGACAGGGTTTCTCTGTAGTTTTTGAGTGTCTCCTAGAACTAGCTTTTGTAGACCAGGCTGGTCACAAACTCACAGAGATCTGTTTGCCTCTGCCTCCTGAGTGCTGGGATTAAAAGGCATAAAGCACCACTGCCCAGCTTCGGTTCTGTGGTATTTTACTAGCATATGCAAATAATGAATTTACACTACTGAGAACATACTCAACAACATCAAAATTAATTCTAAAATTAAAAATTTATCCTCTCCACATGTCAGAGGTAAAATTTAAAACTTTAAGAATAAAAAACTTTGACTTTGGGATTAGGTTAATTATTAAGTGCAATATCAAAGGTATGGTTGATAAAAGAAGATATTGACAAATAAAGTTTTAAGTAAATATAAAGTTCTTGAGTTGTAGAAGATAAATCTTGATGTTAAGTAAAATAAGCGAGAAGCACAAAGATAAATGTATGCACAAAGACAAGTGCATGTTTTTTCTCATATGTGAAATCCAGATTTAATGTGTGTGTGCGTGTGTGTGTGTGTGTGTGTGTGTAGGTCATGAAACTGGAAAGAGGATCATGAGTAGAAAGGGAGAGATCCTAATGGAGGGGGAATTGAGAGAGCAATAAAAACAATATGGTATGAAAGCTGGAGTGAGACCTATTGGGGAAAGAGGGAACCAATCAATGGGGTAGGCAGTGGAGGTTAGGGAAGACAAAGAAGGGAACTAATCAGAATAAAATATGATGGCACAATATGTATGAAAATTCCTTATTGAAACCCCTTAGATTAAGTGAGAAAAAAGCTAAAATTAGATCTAACATATGGACCATCCATAACACTTTTGAGTATACACCCAAAAGACTCTAAGTTCTACTGCAAAGATAGCTGCACGCTATGTTTATTGTTCCGTATTCACCATCATTAGGAGATGCATCCAGGCTAGGTAGCTATATATATATATATATATATATATATATATATATATATATATATGGGAATTTCATTCAGGTGTCATAAAATTAAACCATGGCATTTTAAGGAAAGTGGGTAGAAATAGAAATCATCACAATAAGCGAAATAAGTCAGACTATGAAGGAAAAATATCCCATGTTTTCTGTTATATGTAGAATTTATATGTAAACCTGTGTATTTGTATACAAGTAGTGCATGTTTGTTTGTAGATCATAAAAATGGAACCGTGAAAAGAAAAAAAAAGATCTTAAAAGAGAGAAGAGAAGCTAATGGGATGCATTTAACTTGAAATTATTAGGCAGCAATATTGGGGGATATATGGAGAACAACAATAGAACGAGTGACAAGGTAAGAAGGATCAACAGAATTTTATATCAATCTATATATATCATACATATGCAAATAATTATGTGTATATGAACTTTAAAATTCAATAAGAACAATGGGCATGAGATTCAAATAAAGACTTCATCAGAAATGCATTGGTGCAGTAAATAAGCATATAAAAAGGTTCAACATTTGTTATTATGAAAACATAAATGGAAATTACAAGATCTGGGGAGAGGACTCTGTAAGCACACATGTAATGACCAGAGTTCATATTTCAAGTACACACAGAAAAGCAAAGCACGGGCAGCATACACCTGTAATCTCAGTGTTGTGACTGTGGAGACAAGAGGATCCCTGGGACTTTTGTCTCCACTAGCTGAGCTGGTAATCTCTGGGTTCATTGAGAGACTAACTCAAAATATAAGGTGTAGAACAACTGAGGAAGATTTCCAACATAGACCTCTGGACTCCACATGTACATATGTGTGCATGCATGAACAATTACATGCATGCACACAGAGAAAGACAAAACATAAGCACATAATAGCATACAACCAATAGAATGACTACAAACAAAGAGAATATAGCAAGTGTTAAAAAGGAATATGGAAAAAAAAGAACCCTTGTACATTAATGATGAAAATGCAAAATGTCTCAAAGCCATAATATATAATATACCATATAATTCGGAGACCGTTAACTTTAACCTCCACCCTCCCTCTTTATTCCATTCTTCCTCTCATTACTCTCCTGAATTACACGTTTATTCTCCTTATACTTCCATAAATTTTTTTTGACAATTTCTTTAAGCATAAACATACCACATGACAGTTATCTGTCCAAATGATGTTCTCTCAAAGACTTGTGAAGAAATGTTCCTCAAAACTTTTTCATTTGAAAAAAAAAAAAAAGCTACAGGAGCTGGAGAGATGCCTAAGTAAAGTGCTTTGTTGTTCTTGGCAGAGGACCTGGGTTCAATTCCCAGTACCTGTATGATGGCTCACAATTATCTGCAACTCCAGACCCAAGGGATTCAACGCCCTCTTCTGGCATGTACAGGCACTACATACATGTGGTACACATAACCCACATACATAAAATAATTTTTTTTTTAAATAATGGGGGTTAATCTGCAGTTCATCAACTGGCGAAAGAATAAGCAATATGTTTATCCATCCAATGGAATACTACTCATTTTTTTTAAAAGAGAAAGACTAGTGATAGATTCAACAGATTCAACAGGAATGAATTTCAAAAATATAATGCTAAAAAATATATAATGCTAAGGGAAGAAATAAAGAAGTAAAATATTGTATATTGTTTTATTTTCTTTATATAAGTACATTTAAGGGAGAAATTTCTGATTACAGAAAATATCACTGATCCCCTGGGACTGGGTGTGTGTGTTGCCAACACATGTCCATAAAACCTTTCTGAAATGATATAAATGTTCTAAAACTGTACTGTGGAGGCAGATGAACAACACTAAAAATATTAAAATTCATAGAAATGTATAATTAGACTGAATAAATTATATGTAATATACATCACACAACAAGGAAGCTATGAAATGTCACATGAAAACATATACTTCTTTGTGGTGCCATTCTAAATTCCATTAAAGGTTCACAAAGAAATATCACACATCTAAAGTCAAACTGCAAAGGAAAAGAGAGAAGATGATAGCAGAAGAGAAAATAAACACAAAATTGAAAGATAAACAGCAGAGAGAGGTAGTAAATGATTTACCAAACAAAATAGCGCTGAAGCCTAGGCAAATACAGAAAGAAATAATTGGTTGTTATTTATTTGTTTTAATATAAGACCTTCCCAAAAGCTCATAAGTTAAAAAATTGGACCCCAGTAGGTTGTGCCATGATGAAGTGATTGGGTCACGAGGACACGCTCTTCTTTAAGGATTAAGTCATTGGTAAATTCATAGCCAAGTGAGCTCTTTAAAGTTTGGAAGAAATAAGCTACCGGCACATGACCCTGAAAAATATATATATATATATCTCCTGTGGTTCTTTGCTGACAGTTTCTGCTTCCTAGATAATGTTCTACTTCATCACAGAACCAGAATAATGAATGCCAAGTAACTATAGGCTGACACTTTTGAAACCATGAGCCAAAATAACTGTAATGGTTAATCTTGTCAACTTGATAGGATTTCAAATTACCCACGGGATGAGAGGGAACAGATCACTGGGCATGTCTGTGAGGACATTCCAAGGGTGGGTTAATTGAGGTGGGAAGGCCTAACCTAAATGGAGGTAGTGTCATTCCATGAGCCATGATTCTGGACGGAAGTAAAAGGAGAAAGTCAAATGAGCATCAAGTTTATGGTCTACTTCCTGACAGTGGATAGGGCTGGTATTATCTCAGTGGTCTCCTGCTCATCCTGCCATACTTCCCCCACCTTGACGGACGGCATCCCCTAGACTGTAAGCCCAAATAAAGTCTTCCTGTCAGGCATGCTGTCACAGCAACAGGAAAAATAACTAAAATTGTAACACTTTCCTCCTTCAAATGGTTTTTCTTAAGTATTATGTCATAGTGATGAACAACTGACTGACACAGCTAAGTTCTTTCTTTGATACATCTGAGCAAGGCTTTTGATTGGAAGCTCTGTTACACACATATATACAAAAATCATATCTGATATTGAGGTGCTGCGAAAGAATCATGTTGGGACTTCGACAAATTCTCAATATAAAACTACTGCAACTGATTTAATTGGGATTTCTATTGCTGTGATAAATCATCACAACCACATTCATCATGGAGAAGAAAGGGGTTTTATTTCATCCTACAACTTATAGTTCATCATCCAGAGAAGTCAGGAGAGAAACTCAAGGCAGGACCATGAATGAAGGAACTGATACAGAAGCCTTCAAGGAGTTGAGTTTATTGAATAGCTGGCTCAGTTTTCTTTCTTATAGCACCCATTGATAAACAGCTCAGGGATGACATTGCTTGCAGTGATATGGGTCCTCTCCCATCAATCATGAGTACAAAAATGTACTACAGGCTTGCCTCCATGCCAACCTGGGGGGGGTCATTTCTTTCAATTGAGGTTCGTTTTTCACACATGGCTTTAATTTGTCTCAAGTTGACAGAAAACAAGCCAGCATGCTAACCATGTATTCTAGAACTGGATAAATAACCACAGGATGAATGTGGGGATCCATAGGACCCACTGTGATTTGGACTTCAGTCAAAACACTACCAATCACCTGAGCTCCATATGCTTTTTTTTTTTTTTTTTTTTTTTTTGCTTTAATCGGAAAGCCATGATGCTTTCTGGGGTCTTACAGACTCAGTATCAATTTAGAACCAGGACCTAATAGACCCTGAAAAGTCTTCCTATTTACAGTTACCCTAGTAAAAGTTCATAGGTTCCTTTGGAGAATGGTAGAAAAAAAGTCGACAGCCAACTCCAGTATTTTAACAAAGTCATTCCCCAAAGGACTTGGTTTTCTCTCCATTCAATGAGCTCTGGTTCCGTAAATTGGCTCAAGTCTGGAAACTGTTTGATGGGTTAGGATTCCCTATTGATATGGCCCAATGCTGCTTTATTTCCTTTGTTTACAAGTTTTTCTGCTTAGATAGATCTGAGAGAAACTCAGTAGGCTTCTAACTTATGTTGTTCCTGGAAACACCATGATTGATTATCCAGCCCCAAAGGCCCCTACATGTCATGCCAGTATAGACAAAGTTTTGCCCATGGTGCTCATTATGGTAATCACATTCACCATGCCTTTGGCAAATGAAGGCTGCTGCCTGGAACCTTATAGCATTAAACCCATTATATTTAACTCATCCAATTGGATGTCTCTAACCCTAAGGTATTGCCCATTGAGAAGTGCACTATTGCTGGTGGCCATGTCAAAGGAACAGCAGATGGCAATTGACTTCATGGGCCCACCAGGAAACGAAATGCTAAATGGGTAAATTTTAAACGGTAAGGCCCCAAGACCACAGACCCCAGAGTGTCTTTTGTGTTTCTGCTGTGCCTTCATGTTACTGTCGCCATCTTTCTCTGGTATCTGCCAGGGAGTGAATGGGTGTGGGGAGACCCCCCCCCCACTGCTTGTAATGTAGTGTGTTTGTCTCATGGGAATATCCCATTCTGCTGGGCATTTATACCTGTACCTATTATGATGAAGATATTTCTTTTTAAGCTGTACTACATAATTGATAATGATAATATTAATTTAAGTAGTTTTGGTTGAAAATAAAACAAGGAACTGTTACACAGCTAGAACACATGAGTTTCTATTGAGGGGCCATATAGATTGTGGCTTAGGTCAATGATTAAGAAAAACAATGGAGTCCTGGTATCCCAGCTAGTTTAAATTCTTTTAATCTTAATGTTGGGAGATGTGTTCACAGGTTTCTGGGTGCATCACAGCGGGAAAAAAAATCCTTGAAAATAACTTAAGGTTATACTAAGATGTTTCTGGCAGATAGCTTAGAGGTAAATAACATAAGACAATCTGAAGTTTTAGAACAGCACAGTTGAATCAAGGATTCACTAAGGTCAGGGACCGAGAACAAAGCAGCCCAATTATCATTAGTTGATGTGCCTTTCTTGCTAGGATGTACCCATTTCTGCCCTCAATCGCCTTATATAATAGAACTGTTGATGAGTGGATATACACTGTAAAGATGTAAAGTAGAGCCGACTGATTGTTTTTTATGCATAAAAGTTTAGGTTTATGATTCCTTTAAGATTCCTCATAAGATTGCCTTTAGAGATATGTCATAAAATTTTTGGCTTTTTCTTTGTAACCCCAAAACATATCCTTCCAGTAAGAATTGACTGAGAAAAATATCCTGCTAGCTCACACTATGTTAACCTGTAAGAAGTTACTTAAATGGAAATGTATGTGGGTTTTGGGGATGACTTTGTTTTAATCATGTAAGGGAGATAAAACATATGTTTACCTGCATTCGCTGTCATCATTCTTTTGAAAAATAGAATGTAACCACATTGTAATTTCTATATTGCCTGAAAAATTTTGTTGGGGTATATAAGCTGTAGGGGGAAAATAGAGAACCAAGAAAAGAATACAGGAGACGACTAAAGAAGGAAATTATAAAGAGAGTGTAAGTATTTTTCCTAACCCCCACAGAAAATATGCTACAGTACATTGACTCTGGAATTCCCTTTGAGCCCTGCCCTGCTGGAGGCTGCCCCCCCCACACACACCGGCAGCGGTTCTTCAAATGTGCGAGTGCCCTCTCACCATTTCTCATCTTACAGCATTAATGATGCAGATGTTTTATGGCCTTTCACATTGTAGTGGATTAGATTTTAAAAAGTGAATTCACTTGAGTCTTCTAATTTCTCTGAGCCTTAAATCCCTCTACCAACCCTAAACTAGGGGATACCAGGTATCTCAGCTTCTTCTCAGTAGGCCATTTTTTGACAAACACTTTAGCCAGCCAATCAAATAAACTCTTGACATCTTTTTAAACCATGTGAGCTTTATCACTAAACCTAGAATCTCCACTCAGTGTGTCCATAGTAATAAACTCAGCCTGATCCAGTTTTACCTTCTTTCCACCATTATCCCACATCTTTAAAGCCCATTCCCACACACATTCCCCAGACTTCTATTGAATAAATTAACAAACTCACTAAGCTTTTCAAGGTTACATAACACCTCCTTCTGGGACACACTTTCTATACCATCTCTAAGGGCCTGCTTAGTGTAGAGTTTGGTTCTAGGTTCAGAAGCAATGATAGGTGGTTCCTGGGGGACATCAGCATTGTCTTGCCTGGTACCTTTCAGGGAAGGTCACTGTGGATTGATTCTACAGACAATGGAGGATCAAGTCCTCCAGTAAAAAAGTGGATAGGGCAATACTGCACAGACTGAAGGAGATAATGGATCCTATGATAAGGATAGGTAGACTATTTTTAGGTGAAAAACTTCAAAATCTTAGGGTTCAAATCCTAAGCCTTATTAAGGTCCTGTTATATATTTTTACCCCGATGTGTTAGGAGCCTACAATTTTTCAATAAGTCACTGTTTGAACATCTGATATTCTTCAAGACTAGGATTTGAAACTACACTGTAAGTTAGCCAGTTGTATAATGAAGATTCAACGTTGATTTTGGCAATTTGCTCTCTGTGGCTGCAGGAGAAAAAATTCCCTTCTAGAGAAAACTTAGAAACCATGTTTATGCTAATCTGGAGCAGGTTAATATTATCACTGAACTCCTTGCTGTCACAGAGGCGAATCAGGATCACCAAATGCACTTATCTTGACAAGTTCTTTAAATGGTCACCACGGGTTTTCAGTCCTGTCCATGCTATCAGAGGAGGCTTTAGTAACTGTAGTTTGTCTAGTTGGAAAATCAGCACCAGGTAATGCCAAATTAACTAGAGAAATTCATTCCTATTATTCTGCTTGTTTAGAACCACTCCTGGTACCACAATATGTATTAGGGTTCTCTAAAGGAACAGAACTGATAGAATGAGTTATCACCATATATGTTGATAACACATATATAGATATTGATAAACATTTAAAAAGTTTTTATTAGAGTAGCCTACATAAAATGGCCTAACCATGGACATCTCACAATGGGGAGGTCAAGAATGCAATAGTTGGTCAGGCCACAAGGCTAGATGTCTCAGCAGTCTCAACCTGGTGGGGAAGGCTTGGAGGAGTCCTGGAGAACTGTTGCTCTTTGGTCTATGTTGGTAGCCTGAAGAGGTTCATTCTAATATCCCTGAAGGGATTCCACAGCAACAGCATAAATGGACTTGCCAGTGAAAGTGAGGACAAGGGCTGGAGAGATGGCTCAGTGGTTAAGAGCACTGCCTGCTCTTCCAAAGGTCCTGAGTTCAATTCCCAGCAACCACATGGTGGCTCACAACCATCTGTAATGGGGTCTGGTGCCCTCTTCTGGCCTGCAGGCATACACGTAGACAGAATATTGTATACATAATAAATAAATAAATAAATATTAAAAAAAAAGAAAGTGAGGACAAGCAGGCAGTAAGGCAAAATTTTCTCTTTTCATGTCATTTTATTTGGGCTACCACCAGTAGGCTCCTTCCACATGTAGGCTACATCTTCCTGCTTTGTCTGACAAAGAAATCTCCAAAAAGAGCCCCCAGAAGCTTATGTTTTAAGTTTTAAGATTCAAGGTGCATTTAAGTTTGACAACCAAGATAAGATTGACCACAACATACAAGAATAATTTTGAAATCTCAATAAAATGCTATTAGATTAGATTTGGTGATTCTCCACACCACCTCATGTGGTCACATGTTTAATTCAGTAAAGAAACACACCAGGACCAGCAGGGGCAATGACAGTAGCAAGTGGTGGCAGTTAATTAATTAGAGAGGGGATGTGGGAACAGGATCGACAACAAAATACGTATGTATGACAATCCTGTGCTGTAACTTGTTATTCTGAATGCCAATCAAAGAGAAGTGAGGTGAGATTTACATTCTGAAAAAAAAAAGTGCCTCTGAGAAGCTCAAGGGTAGCTGATGGATACCTTCTCATTAATAAGATTAGAATGCTTTCCGTTAACCTACATTTTAAAAACATAGTTAAGTTGTTAAAACGTTATGAAAAGTCGCTTTTAATGCAAACTTTCCCTCCATTACTAAAGAAACAACAAACCAAGCCTGGTAGCATAGGCGTATAAATTTCAGGTACTCAGGAAGCTGAGGCTTTTAGGATATATAGCCTTTAATTGATTGAGGAAATTATTTTCTATTAGATTTCTTGAGCTTTTTCCTTTTATCATAATACTAAATTTTCTAAAATGCGTCTTCCATATCTATTGAAATGATTGTATGGTTTTCTCCTCTCACACATGATTATGTTGACCTACTCTAACTGACATGAAACCCTACTTATTCTAAATGCATTCTCCTCTTTTATGCATTGTGAGCTTATATTTGGAAGTATTTTATTGGAGATTTTTGAATCAATTTTATGAAGGACTTTAATGTGCGGTTTTCTTTGTTAGAGTGTCTTTATCTGATTTCCTTAGGAATATAATGCTGGTCTCATAAGTTGAGTTATGAAATAGTCCTTTTTATTATGTATAGTGGAAGAATTTTTGCAGAATTGCCATTATTTCTTCCTTAAGCACTTGATAAAAATCTATCAGTGAAACTTTCTGCAGTATGATTTTTTTTAGTTGGAAATACTTCAACTAAAAATTCAATTTCTTAGAGTTACACAGCACAATTCAGTGTCATCCCGTGAGCTTTGAGATCTTTTAAGGAATACACATGCTTCGTTTAAATTATACAATTTGCCATTGTGCTGTTTTTAATAGTTTGTTATTATGATTCTAATACTAGCATTGCTTATAGTGTCTCCCTGCCCTCTTTCTCAATTTCTTCTTTTGAGACAGACTCTAGTTGTATAATATGGCCTGAGAATTTGCATGCAGACCAGGTTGACTGAATTTCTGGTCTCCATCTCTTTAGTGCTGGGATTTAAATGGGCGCACCACCATACACAGATAAACTCTTCACTCTTGGATCTATGCTTGAGGATCCCTTTGTCTTGGCTAGTCTGGTGGCATTCTGTTCAAATTTTTAGACTTTTTTGGTGTAAGAGGTCCTTCTTTCTATGTGTTGTTTGTGTTGGTTAATGAATAAATAAACTTCCTTGGCCTGATAGGGGCGAACTTAGGTAGGTGGGGAAGACGGAACTGAATTCTGGGAGAAAAAAAGCAGAGAGGGAGACACAATGGAGCTGCAGAATCAGACATGCTGAATCTTTTCTGGTAAGCTGCTGTCACGTGGCAATACATAGATGAATAGAAATGGACTAAATCAAGGTGTAAGAGTTAGCCAATAAGAAGTTAGAGCAGAGATTTAATGAACACAGTTTCTGTGTGGTAATTTTGATGCTAACCTCGCTGGGCAGCCTGGATGAACAAGAAGCTTTTCTCTACAATGCTTTTTTTTAAAATTTTTTCCAAGATATGGTTTCTCTTTGTAGTCCTAGGTGTCCGGCTACTCACTCTAGAGACCAGGCTGGTCCTAAGCTCGGAGCTCCGCCTGCCTCTGTCTCCCAAGTGCTAGGATTAACGGCATGCACCACCACCACCCAGAAAATTTGATGACTTTGGAAGAAATCTGTTTTCTTTTTGATTCTCAAGTTCAGAACTTTTATCTTTTAAATAAATACGTGTGTGTGTGTGTGTGTGTGTGTGTGTGTGTGTGTGGTGTGCTTGCCCAAGCGTGCATGTGCACCACATGTGTGCAGGAGCATATGGAGGTCAGAGGAGGTATCAGAACCTCTGGGACTTAAATTAAAGATAGTATTGAACCATGTTGTAGGCACTAGGAACCAAACACAGGTCCTTTACAGAGAAAAATGTGCTTTTATCCCAGGAGCCATCTTTCCAACCCCACTGCTCTTATCTTTACATTTTCTTTCTACATTGTAGTTAGGTGTTCTTTTCTTTGCCTAGTTTTGTTTGTTAAATATTAAAGACTGGGTGCCATTTCTTTCTTTTATAGTCTAGAATTCAATGTCAATTTTCCCTTAGTGTTACTTTAGTTATAATTCATAGAATTTCTGATATGTTAAGCTTTTGTTACATATTCAAAATGTTGTCCAATTTCCCTTGTTAATTTATTTTGATTTATTTCTACATTTTTGACAAGCTTTATTTTATTTTAGTCAGAACAAAATTTATATAGTCTAACCTATTTTAGCATATTAATATTTGCTCTGTGGCCTTGAACATGTTTGGCCTTGGTGACAGTTGTAGGCTTTTGTTTAGAATGCCTTGTGTAGTGGTTTGAAAGAAAATGTTTCTCAAATGGAGTAGCACTATTATGAGGTGCAGCTTTGTTGGAGTGGGTATGACCCCCCTTAGTGGAGAACACATGTCACTATGGAGGCAGGCTTTGAGGTCTCATACATACTGAGGCCATACTCAGTATCTCAGACTACTTACTCCTGCCTGCAAGTCGAGACATAGGACTCCCAGCTATTTCTCCAGCACCATGTCTGCCTGCACACCAGTCTGTTGCTCCATGAAGAAAATGGACTGAACCTCTGAAAATGTTGTCTCACAGCGGCTGAGTGTTTTCAGAGTTTTTGGCTCATGTTGCTAGATTGCCATCAGAAATTCACTAGATTGCTCTCTCAGTTGCAAACCATTGACACTCCTAGTCTACATTTTATTGACAATGCCATCTTTTAGAATTTTACATGGATTTGCCAGTATAATAAGTAAAAAGTTATCTCTGTTTTTGTGATGCTGAATTTTCCCATATTTTATCTTGTTTTGTATTTATTATCTCCTTTTATTTATTTCTTCAATTCATATAAATGACAACTTATGACAATTGTTTCTCATTTTGAATTGATAATAGAATATTAGGTAGTAACTATGTCTAAAATATATAATTTGAGTTCAGCTTTTCTATGGTAGTTTTTCCTTTTATATGGTTAAATTGGATTTGGTTTCATCATATGTGATATATCTCTTTTCCCATCAAATTAACACAGAATTTTAATTATGTATTTATATTTGCTCTGTATGTGATGTTTATCAAAAGATTTTTTCTGTTTCATTAAGTTTAGTATTATATTTTTATTCTTTCAAAATTGTTGTGTTATAGAACTGCCCTATTTCTTCTTTTACAAAATTTTCTTAATAAATTGTATACATTTCTTCCTCTTGTTAAATATAAGATTAATTTAACTTCAATAATAAATTTTAGATTGTAAAATAAGCATGTGTGTGTCTATAGTATATATAGTAATTTGGAAAAAAGGAATATTTGTGTGCTATGGGCTTTTGAGATATTTTTGCTAGTTTTAATTCTTTAAAAAGTTATTATTATGATAATAGAGAGAGCCTTAAAAGTTTTTGCCTTTAATACTCTCTCAAGGCTTAATTTAAGAGGCCATGGATAGCTAAAGGGGGGGTGCTAAAGATGTGAGGGGTAAGAAATCTACTCACAACAGGAATCATCTGTCCATGTTTCTTTATTCTTCTCTCTCCAATCCATCATTTCTCATTGTTCAACCTGTTCCCCGTTCTCCTAGTTCTACATTGTTCTTAATTCTACATCGTTCTTCCTTGTCCTCCTCATTACAGATGTTCCCAGTCATGTATACCCTTAAAACCACTAATTCCCCAGCCCTAGCAGGTGGTTGTGCTTCAAAGAAAATCAAATAAGAGTTTTCAGAGAGAGAGAGAGAGAGAGAGAGAGAGAGAGAGAGAGAGAGAGAGAAAGTAGCTACATCTGGTCAACTCCTTAATGGAGAAAGTTAGTTAAGAAGGGACTAAATCACCAGGAAATTCTAGAGGGCAAGATCAGTGTGCTATGCTACATTTTTAGGTGGTTAGTAAGAGCTAAAAAGGTTTATTTTCAGTAAATTTATGAAGAGGGCATGAATTGTTTAAATCAGCACACCATTTCTTTTCTTCCAGTATACATAGAGGATTTCAGGTAACTAGGCAACCTATGTAAACAACCAGGGAGAAGCCGATGGCTATTCATCAGATCCCCCATACACGAGATGCGGTAGTTTCTACGGGCCTAAGTCTGGAGTTAGACTTACTGTTCTAAGCAAAGGAGAGACCCAGGCCTCTAAATTATCGGTTCTGGGCTACGCTGTTATCTGCTGCTCTGATCGTGGGGGTTGTGGGTCTTTCTCTGGGTTGCAGTTAATTATCCCTTCAGGTGTCCTGGAGAGTCCTGATCTAAAATCATCAGTAAGCTGAGGTGAAAATGAATGTAAGGAGTTAAAAATCTTTTGAGTGGGTGTGAAACCACAACAGCAGCTTTGGACAGGTAGTAATTCTATGTCCTTGGGGATCTTAGATGGGCTGCTCTCTGACTGAACCCTAAGCTTTGACCAAATGCCTGCTGATAAAGATAATTGCAGGAAGGCAGATCTTCAGCTTACTTAGGAGAGAGGAATGGAGGCCTGGTAGTGAGAAACTGTCCTCACGAAACAGTTCTATACTGTGGGAATTAATTCCCAAATATGTGATAGAAAGGGATTTAGCTATAGCAATTTTTTTTTTTTGGTTTTTCGAGACAGGGTTTCTCTGTGGCTTTGGAGCCTGTCCTGGAACTAGCTCTGTAGACCAGGCTGGTCTTGAACTCACAGAGATCCGCCTGCCTCTGCCTCCCGAGTGCTGGGATTAAAGGCGTGCGCCACCATCGCCCGGCGCTATAGCAAAAATTTACAGCAAAGGACAGCCACTTTATTCACAAGCAATAATGCCCCAAAGCCTTGCCTTTTGGTTTAGCCTTTACCAGATCCCTTTGTTCTGATAAGTTGCTTGTGAAAAGATGGCTGAGTATTTGCTGTATATTGTTGCGGCTTGTAGCAATAATAAAAACTAATATCTTATTTATTCTTCTTCACACTCTTACCATCTTCATTATAATTGCTATTAGGTAGTGTTCAGTAACATGCATTTCTTCAGCCTACTACATACAGCATGCATCTTTTTGCCAAAATAGAAAATGAACAGATAGATGAAAGAATTCAAAAGAAGGAAAAATACTGAGATAATGGATATATAAAGGAGGAATGGTTGTCCTTTAGGGCCTTGGAGATGATGCATGATGAAAGTTTGAGTCATTGATTCAATAAAGCAGTTTAATTGTTTCTCAGAGTTTGGTGTAATAAATTGTTAGCTTCTAACTCCAGGCGGTGGCTATTATAAGGCTGGCATTTCACACTGATGATGAGGGAAAACTCCCTACAGCAACTGGAAAAAGCCATTTGGGCTGATAGAATAGATATAGTGTCAATCAGTATGGATGTGTTAGTAGAAAGCAATCACCGTTCCCATCAGAGGTACCCTTCCAGGTAATGAGCATCAGATCTTAATGGCATTGTACACCATTACGTATGTATGAATGTTTGCACATTCCTAAGTATTAAAAACAAAGAATAAACGATGTGAATACTCTGGAGGTATTCCAATTACTGAGTTTTGACAGAAAAAGTTTTGTCAAAGCATTGTCCTGAAAGAAAGAAAATAAGTCCTATGAACATCTTATGAAGAATCCTGGTCATGTTTTAAAATCGGTCTATCAGTTTCTAATATGTTTAATTTTCTTTAGGGGCATGTATGTTGACAATGTTAATTCAATCTTCCCAACAAACCTTTGACTATTAAAAACACACATGCAGAGATATACTACATGATATTGCATGGTTGAAGCTCACACATAATACTGGATTGTCCAGTGAACTAAAATATTGTTGATAAGTTACTTCTACATACCTTTAAATTTCAATATAAAGTAATGCATATAATCAAGCTGAGTAAAGGAATACAGACATAGGAAAACAAACTATATTTTTCTCTCATATGTAAAATGTATATTTTATATATAATTATTACAATTAGAACTATATTCACTTTTTAACTATATTTTGAAAGAGAAATGAGAAGGCCAGTGAAAGGGGAAAAGATGACAAGGAAAGGTAATATGGATGAACAGGAGCCAAGTATGTGATACTTTTTTAGTGAGACTATACTGAAGATGAGGGAAGATGTTGATTAAGTTGAACATATAATGAAGTTTTATCAACTCAAAAACTATAAATTATAGATGATACAATTTACTAAAATACTATATTTTAAGGGGATATTTGTATACATGTCAATTCACAACATCAATTAATATCTGTATTTCTTTTGTGAGAAAATTGAAAGGAAAATAATTACAAATTATTTTAAGTATTCTATTAACTTGCTTTTCTGCTTCCAAAAAATGCTACAATACAATTATAAAAAAGCCAGAAGTAGTTCAAAGTATAGATCCTCAATTTGTTGTTGGAAAAGTCATATTCTATCACTTGATCTTTTTCTCATGTGCAAAGACTAGGTTGTATACAAAGTTCCTTTTACTTCTACCACTAAATAGTTACTAACTTTCAACTCCCACTATTTCTCTCAATCCCCTTCATAAGAGCTAATAAGATTAGTTCCAATTCTTGCCAACCTAATGAAAATGATAATCTTCCCAATGGAGAAAGTAACTTTCCTGAACTCTCATAGGAAATATTGAGTAGCGACTTTTTTCCTTGTCCTTCCTAGAAGACAGTCTGTGCCTTCTACTGCAGAGGATGAGGTGTTTTAAAGTGATTGTTAGATGATGTTTTCTATAGTATGGATTTCCTATAGCATGGCCAAAACCATTCCTCTCCCTACTTGCCACTCTATTGCTAAACATAAGGCATTTTAACCCTTTAAGGCTACCTCAAGTACTACCCTTCTCTCCAAGATTCCCTCCTTTCTGCAATATATGCTGGTCTCTAAAAACTTGGGGGGGGGGATCCCAGTCAACCACTTGCTTAGCAACTAAACAACATTGTTCTTTTCAAGATTGTTATTTGTCATGTATAAGAACCAGCTGTTATTTGTCACATATAATAAGAACTAGCTGTTGAAGTAGGTTATGCTCAGTACTTTAACATGGAATTTCTTGACCTTCAGGAACACAAGACTCCTCTCCTTGCTTTTGCAGATTAGATCTGCAGCAGAACCTAAGCTTTTGGTGAAAACAGGATTAAGTCTAAGGTAACAGCTTAAGAACATCTCGGCCCTTTTTCAAACATAATGTCTGGCAATGCATATGCATATGACTCCCTAAATTACCTGTATCCATTGCTACTTATAACCCCCCACCCACCCACATGCACACAGAGTTCCTCTGCCCACATGCCTTATGTGATGGTTTGATTCTCAAGTGTTGCTGTAAATTGTTAATACAGTTTTCTTTTTAACAGTGTTTAGCTTTGGTTCCATAGTTTCTGAGACTTGGAAATATAAAAGCATGGTACTATAATCTGTTTATCTTTTGGCAAGGGCTTCATGCTGTATCATCACATAGTGAGAGAGGAAGCCCCAAAGCGAATTCCATCTTATTTGCTTTCTTACTTACCTCCTGAAACCAATTGGGTCCTGTAATATCTTCATTAATCCCTTTGTGACAGAGCCTGACCAGATTCAAACACCTTCTAATGAGCCACCATGGGTCAATATTGATAAATATGTTGTTAAAGTTTTAGAAGGGATGAACCAGAACTAGTTCATAAAAGTATTTGACTGAAGGTTTCAACTGTGATTTTTGACCCTGATATACTAGGATTATCAGTTAGGCTTGGCCAATTTTCAACAAAATCTACCTCTTCTCTTACTTGAGTCCTGAATTTTGTAAAATGGGTTTGTGTGCTTTTAGTTAGGGTTTCAAGATGCTTCTGTGCAGGTGAAACCAGATATACTTAGTCATGGCTTCACCAAGGATCAAGTTTCTAACAGCAAAGCTTTAGAGTCCATTTAAACTATAGTATTTGTTTATTTATTGACTGAATTACTTCAGAAGGTACAATGCTTTACCCTGGAAGACGATCTCCGCCTCACCAAACATACTCTTGAAGTTTTATTTTTATCATGATTTACCATATATGAAGTGGATCTAAATGAAATTGGCAAATGATGGAGACAGAGCTCCACCTCACTAAATAAGGCTAGCCACAAGTGCTGGGAATGGGTTATATCTAAACAAGTTCTTGTATGAAGGATTCCATGGGAACCCTCAAACAACCCAGGATATTTCCAAGACTCTATAAACTGATGCTATAAACTGACAGCCAGGCTCTATTTTCCAAAGGAAATACCTACACAACTTATTGAACATGGAGAAGTCAAACTGGTGCCTACCTATAGCCTTTGAACTTTTATGAACAAATTAATATCCATAGTATTGGAAGGTTCTCTGCACAAAATCAAAGGAGAATGGCAAACACCAACCCAGGTATAACTCTTTAATTTACAATGCTGTCCTGCCTGCAAGATACACGGGTGCAATAGTGGCATAAAGCTTGTGGGAGTAACCACCAATATCTTATTTAAGTTAAGGCCCATTCTATGAGATGTAATGTATACCCAGCGTGGCTTAGGTGGGTGAAAACCTAAGACTATACAGACCAGGGACATAAAATAAAAGCAAATGCTGCAGTTCTACTAAATGAATTTAGCAATAAAATGACTCCCACATTCTGGCATACTCTTATATTTGTGCCTTGCTTGGCCATCATCAGAGACGTTTTCTCCTGCACTATATGGGAACAAATACAGGGATCCACAACTAGACAATATGCAGAAAGTGAAAGACTTCGGATCACTCAGCCTTAAAAGAGAGATCTCCATCAAGTCTTCCCCCTTGGGGCTCAGAGAACTCTGTGGAAGAAGAGGCAAAAGGAGTATCAGAGCTACAGGGTGGGAAGGACACCAAAGAATCAAGGCCGTCTAGACCCAGCAGGGCTGGCACATGTATGAACTCCTGGAGACCGAGACAACATGCACAAATCCTGCATGGGTCTGCGACACATAGGATTCTAAAGCCAAGAGAGGAAGCAGACATAGACTCCCATCCCTATACCAGAAGCTATCTCCAATTGATAGACCACTTGCAAATGGAAAATTAGTTTTCTCCAAGGTAATCTCATTGGAGAAACAAGCTACTCTTGAGGCTAGACTACATGTTCATCAGTAGATGCCCAACATCAAACAAACTCAATAGCATCTTTGAGGTTCCATGTCTCATAATATTAAGTTGGGGTATTTTTGTTAACTTACAGCTTGTTGTGTATTTGACTTCCGTTTTTGTGTCTTTATGGGATTTCTTTGTGTGTGAATGTGTCTCTGCCTATATGTGTTTCTTATGGTTTTTGCTTGATTCTTTTTCTTGTTTGTTAGCTTTTCCTGCCCTGCCTATGTCTTTGTCAAAGTGGTCTGTACGTTAACCCACAGTCATGTATCCTACATGGGCACGTCATCTTTGTCTTACTGGGACTCTGATACATCAGTGTTTAAGAAATGTAAGTGATTACTTCCTTTGAAATTTAACGGGATAACACAGACTGGTTTGCCAAGGACTAAAAACATGAATAACCTTCTAGTAAGTATCTTACAATATAGGTTAATTTTAGCCTCTTATGTAAAGTTCTAAAACTCTAGGAAAGGGAAATGAGAGAATGAATTATGTTACTGGCAGGATTTTGAAGTAATACTGGATAAATTTAGAACAGAAATAGAGTCCATACTTACTGCTCTATCTGTGAGCTTCATTATTTGGGATATGTAATTTCATTTCCTAATGGCTCTGACTTGGCTTAATGAAGTCAGCTAATGCTTCCCTTTAATTTTAATGGAAACTAATTTTATTTCTTTCTTTGCCTTTCTAAATTATAATATCTCCTTCATCACGAAAAAGAACTATAGCAGACACACATGGATTGCCTGGGTGCTCAGAATCAGAACTTAATAGATTTTAGCTATAGCTAATGGAGACATGAACTTGGTGTCAGTGTTTTGACTCCAGATACACAATTGAGAAGCCAAACATAACTTCTGCTGTTTGATGACGTTTTCAGCTGATTCTGCTAATTGGTCATCAGCACAGTATAACCAATGAGAAAGCAGTTGCCCAAATGCTTGCAGTTGTGTTCCTTTGTGCTTGCTTCATAATGAATCATAACTTCTTTCCTTTATGGCCAAAAAAGGTTCCATTGAAAGAAAATCTGGACTTAAAAAATGGTTTCTAATGCTAATTTTCAAGCAAATTGAGCAAATGGAGTTCTAATTTTCTGTATACAATTTGTGGTGGATTTGTTAATGCATTTGATTTTTCTCGGCCATTCTTAAAGCACCTGCAGAGTTTAGCAATGGAAATAATTTGACTCCTAAGTACTTGCATCTTTCTGCTATTTTATGATTTTTAGCTCTTTGTATTTGGGCCACTACTCCATGAGGGCTTATCCTAGGTGAGGTTACTATGGCAGCTTGCTTGGCACTCGCTCTTGTTTATATCCTTTCCAGCAAAAAAGATGGTTTTCTTGGTCCGCAATCTCACAAAATGCTGCCCACAATGTTAATGAATTTTAGTTTATCCCTTCAAATTCAAGACTTCTCTGATGAATCTATGTGGGATTTAATGAATGGGGACCATTATCAGACATTTGCAGTGAAAATCCCAGTCTTCCAAGTGAGCACACTGAACCTTTCCAAGCCTGTCCCCTAGCAAGCTCATCTTGCTGCTGAAAATCTTCAGAGCAAAGATGCACAAAGCAGACCAAGGAGGACTTAGAATACAGCTATTTTTCTCCTGCCTCTTGTCATACCCATTAAATGTTAAAACTTAATGAACTGTTTGTTTTAGTTGCCTCTCTTCGTGCCCCAGATTGCTATAGAGAAGCCTTTCAGAGCCCAGATGGCAGAAGTAGTTTGTCATTAGCTATAGTCTGGAGAAGTACAGTGCTCAGTCATCTTTCACTTTTTAGCTTTCCTAACCTGCGTCTGGGTCTCGAGCCCCTGTAATCCATGAGGATGAAATAAGGGACAAAATGGGGCAAAAGTGAGAATTATTTACTGACTTTATATTATGTATAATATGCTTATGGTATACAATGTATACTATATACCATTAAGTAAATTTGCATTAAATATTGATAAATTGGTGCCATTAGTTGGTCCACTTGAGAAATTAGAACACTTAAATCAAGATGATTGAATGCACAACATGTACATTTAATGAAATATCTGGGATTGAAACTGTTTTTTTTTTTGGCCTGCAAATCTGTTTACTTCTTATACCAACTTTGTAAAGCAAACAGCTCTCTGGGTTCTCTATATATTTTGCTTTGGGTTCTCATGGATGAAGAATATGTCTGATAGAATTTTATAAAACTATGAAAGCTTACTTACCATTTCAGCTAATTCTTCTGTCCCTTGGGTAGACTATACACACACTCCAAAATGATAAGTAGGCATCTTGAACCTTAAGTCATTTCTAAGACCCCCATGTGCTGCTTATGAGGGAGTGTTAATCTTCTATATAGGAATAATTGTTCTGGAGCTGTCAGGTATGCTCTTAAGTTGCTAGTATGAGATCTTCCCAATTTCTTTATGTAGGCACTTAGTGCTATAGACTTTCCTCTTGGCATGGCTTTCTTTGTATCCTTAAGTTTGAGTATTATGTGTATTCATTTTCATTGAATTCTTCAAAGCCTTTCATTTCTTTATGTCTACCTTGACCCAGGATTCACTCGGTAGAGAGTTGTTTAGTTTCCATGAGTTTGTAGGCTTTCTATTATTTCTGTTGCTATTGAAATCTAGCTTTAATCCATAGTGATGTGCTAGGATGCAGGGGGTTATTCCAATTTTTCTTGTACCTGTTGAGACTTGCTTTGCCACCAAGTATGTGGCCAGTTTTGGAGAAGGCTCCATGACGTTCTGTGAAGTTATGTACTTTTGTGTTTGTGTGAAATGCCCTGTAGGTATCTGTTAGGACCATTTCTTTTATAGCATCTTTTAGCTCTAGTATTTTCCTGCTTATTTTTGTCTGGCTGCCAACTCTGTTGGTGAGAGTGGGGTATTGAAGTCTCCCCCTATCAATGTGTGGGGTTCAATATGTGATTTAAGCTGTAGTGCTGTTTCTTTTACAAACTTGAGTGTTCTTGTGTTTAGAGAACGGATGTGCCTAGTCTTGTTAGGCTGTGTTTGGTGGATATTCCTGGGGCCCTGCTCATTTCTGAAGGGAAACTGATGAGGAGGAATGAATCTGCTGGGGAGAGGGGACATGGGGTAGAGAGGGTCAGGATAGGAAAATGCCCTCTGGATGTACTGAAAACAAAAAATAAAAAAGAATATGCGTAATTAGCTTCTAATGCTCCTTTGCTCACATTCAAAGCCTCTCTCAAATCTACACCTCGGATAGGCCTGCTGGTGGCATTGTTCTGTGGTTTTCCCTCCCCACTCAATAACCAAGAGCTAGACTGAAAAGACAGTGGGAAACTAGAGCCATGAATCCAAAGACACTCAGGCTTCCAAATCTCAAGAACCACTTAGGCCTGGGATCGTATTCTGGAATCTGTTAACCTCATGCCGTATTTAAACCATGTTGTTCTTCTGTGGCTTCAGCTCTTTTACATATTTCAGGTGCCATTTGGGAGAACTCCTAGAAGAATGTTCCTGCAGTGTCTCAAAGTGTGCTCACGTCCTGTTAGCTCCATGACTTTTAGAATAGAAGATATAGATTCTGTATGTTCCCGCTTGAGTAAGTGGGGCAGTCAAGAGAATCCCCTGCAGGCAGCAATAGAAGAAGACAGAGCTGATAAGGGAGTGCTTAATTGGCTCTTCCTGGGGTCCCTAAGCTATAAGCTACCTTTCTGCTATTTTAACTTGTATGCACTCCTTAATCAAGTCTTCTCCGGTTTATTGACATCATTGGCCTGTTAAATAGAATCCTACTGTCAAATGTAAGAATTTGGAAATGTTGCTTCATGTGCAATCCCCAGATCCCTATGGATCACATCAAGAAAGCTCAAGGTCAAATTTCATGTCCAGAATCCTATCAGGAAACACATAGTTTAATTGATCACTAACCATTTAGAGTGTATACAAACAGCATATTACCATACTAGTTGCATATCAGTTATGTTGACTTAACAGTCGAGTTAAGCCTTTCCTTTCTGCTATTAAGAAGACATTTGAGTTTTTCTGTCTCCCAGGATCTACAAAGAGCTATATTGAGGACTCCTTCACAGCTGTCTGCATAATGGTTCATAAGAGTTGCGACTTCTGGCTGCTTCTCTAGATGCCTTTCTTTCTTATTTTTTTCATTTCCAGATGCTATTATCTGGCCACTTATCATATGCAAAGTTCTCAGTCTCATGTTAATTTTCATAATGTCCTCATCGAGGAATTATGGCTAAGCTGCTGGAAATCAGTTGATCCAAGCATCAGTGGGGAGAGTTTATGCATTATTAAATTTGTTTCCTTGGGGTGAGGTAGTGTTGCTTCCAAACTTTAGTTTGCATATGATAGCTATTTGTTGTTTTTCTTAATATTTCCCCATATATTTCAGAGAGCAGACCCCATAGATCACTGCAAGGGAAAAGGGAATACTTGATGTTTCTTTTTTTTTGTTTGTTTGTTTGTTTGTTTTTTCGAGACAGGGTTTCTCTGTGGCTTTGGATCCTGTCCTGGAACTAGCTCTGTATACCAGGCTGGTGTCGAACTTACAGAGATCCGCCTGCCTCTGCCTCCCAAGTGCTGGGATTAAAGGCGTGCGCCACCATCGCCCGGCTTACTTGATGTTTCTTATCCTTCACTTTTCCCCTTTGTTCTTCAATACCCACTTTCCCTGTTTTCTGTGTCTGGAAACAGGCAATGACTAGGCAAAATATTGAAGTTTTCCCAGAGTTTTACAATCCAACCTTAGAGGTATTTTGCTGACTTTGAATGAATAGAAAATGAATAATCTATAATGAAAGCCAGCATGGAAGTTATACAGAAAATAGTAGGTGGTTTGAAAAGTGAGGTTTCTTTTCCAGCTTCATGAAGGGTGGTTATGATTAGTAGAACCATACCAACTTCATGACCGATTTTGAGATTCATAGTTTTTGCCTGTCTCAGGCCCTGGCACTTTGTCACCTGTCAAAGCTTTGCTCTTTGTGTCATTCATTAACTCCTCTGTCAGCTGTAAGGTCTTCAAACGTCACATAGATAAGAAGATTCTCTTACACTGAGTCATGTAAGAGGTTGAGCAGGACTGAGCCAAGAGAATGACAACAAAATCTCATTAGTAAAATTTACAAATACGTATGTGCAGTTGTTTTCCTTGTACATTTGAAAGGGAAGTACAAGCAGATGAATTTAAGGAAAGATTAACTCTGTTTTAATAAGAGTCTATTATTCTTCCTGGTAATTTATTTCCAAACGTTAGTATAATAAACTACTCAGCCTGGTGTTTACCTCATATCCATGTCATTCAAATGCTCTAATAAATATAATTAATAAAACATGGACACAGTAAAGAAATTTTTATGATATGAAGGAGGTAAAGGGATGTGCATGCCCAAATTCCAAACTCAGCAAGTAAATGTCTTAGCATTATTATAATGCTGTTTTCAACTCTTATATAAAGGAGACATTTCATTGTATTTTGGGGGAAAATCATTTTAGGCAGTTTCCTGTTTGCTCTTTGCTGTCTTCCCAGCTCTCATTAATGTAATCTCACTGTTTTGACAGCTTACCTTTTCTGAATTATAGGTGCTGTCCAACCATTCAATATCTTTTGGCTCATAGAGCAATCATCTGCATCTTCTGTTTAGACCAGGTATGCTTTCAGAGCACTTAAAACATTCCCTCTGCAAACTCCCTTCAAATTCCATATGTAGTGAAATAAACAAAGTTGAGTATCAACTTAGTGGGAGGCCAGAATGAGAACTTAGGTATCGTGATTTCTAAAAAAGCAGTCTTGACAATGGCCAATAGTTCCTACCAGAGTGTTCTCTAAAAGGAACACATTAGCTGTCCCTGGAAAGGGCCACTTTAACATCCACTAGAGTGGTTCACATTTCAATGGGCATCATTATAACTACAATTAGGCCTTTTAGAAAGCATTTTTGAACAGCTATCAAAATTGCTTACATAAGCATCAGACACCCATTTCGGTAATATGTATGTTCGTATAATACTGGTTAAAAATGTAACAATGATTAAAGTTGAGGGTTTTAATACTTTTGGTTGAGAATGTCAGAGACCATAGTGGTAGTCTACTATTATTGCTATTTTGCTAAATGGTCATGTTGTCAGAATGTTATCTAAATATTTGTGTTTATATGGACATATCTGTGTTGTTCTCAGTGTCGCTCAGAGAAACACTTACAGCAGAGGGTAGTGGTTAACACCAAGCCTCATAACTGGCCAATGTATTGAGCATAAGGGACTGTGAAATGGGGCATCTATATCAGCCCCCTCCTCCCAGAGCTCAGGGAATGTTACAAAAAAAAGAGGGCTGAAAGAACCTAAGAACAAGAGTATAGGGAGAATTTCTGTGAAACTGTCTTCTGGATATGACATGATCCCACAGTAACTGGCATTACCTGCATAAGACCTGCCAGTCACCTTTCCAGCTTAGATGAAGGAGGGCCACATTGAGTTTATTGGCAATTGGTGGCTACTGCTGGAGGGAGAATAATCATTTGAAGGGGAGAAGTCAGCCACCATCATGTTGCCCATGCTCCAGTGGTTGCTCCTTCACTCGTGTGTGCATATGGGCAACTCTAATTGAATTTAGTGGGTCACAAAGAAATAAAAGAGGACACAGAGTTGGGAGGGTACATATTGGGGAGGCTTTGGGGGAGGTGCAGGGGGAAGTAGAGCATATGTATACCAAAATACATTATATTCATGTAAAAATATTATAAAGAGGAATAGATATGTGGATATCCATCAAGTAGTTCCAATGATGCAGTAATCTTTACTGTAGAAAATACTTTTTTCAAAATATGCATACTAAAATGCTTATTAATAACATATGCATTTTTTAAAATATATAATTTCATTAAATGGCAACATTGGAAATAGCCAACCCATCAGATTCCTGATGAATTTCATTTTACTTCTGTGTTTTTCCATATCTCTACAATGATGGTGGATTAGTCTATTGACTAACAGTTATTTCTCTTTTGAGAGATGAGAGTCTCATGTTTCATACACATAATCAAACCAATGTCCCCATTAGCAAGTATTACCCCTATAGAGTAAATATTCTTACTTTTATGTCAAATAAATGAGGTATATTTGTTCACTATTACTTCATATTGAAAGGGATGCAATTTAATCTCCACTATTCTAGTGCATTTATATTATGACATTAGGCCATCTCTTGTCACTTGTGTCTAAGTCTTACGGTCCAAAGAAGTTAGGTCAACTATAAATATTAGCTCTTTGTAGGAACTGTCTGGCTCGATGTCTGTCCATACAAGAAGCCACTTAATCATTTTGTTCTCCATGAATCTATTAAATGAGCGCTGTGGTCCAAATAGAAAACATTTTGCTATGCTTCAGTGTTATCTGGTTTTAATGAATCCCTAGAGGTTTCCAGATGCAGCTTTCTGCCAAATGTGATTCAGTCTAACACTGGAAGAGAAGCACTGAACTCGGTGCACCTTGTCTGCAAATAGATTTCCACTTGAAGTAGCAGCCTATACTTTTCATCACAAGGCTGTTCCAATGAATTTGATGTAGTTTGTTGCACTTGAGACAAAATGTGCATATATCTGTCTTCAGATAAGTGCTATGAAAACATGACATACTTACATTTAATAAGGAAACCATTGGATGGGTTCAAGCTGAGGTGCTGTGACAAAGTAATGGTGCAATATTGGTATAAGTAATAGGGAAATCAGGAGGCAGCTGTTTTATTATAGGGAAATAAATGCAAGTATCAAGAATTTATGCAGACTGACAGATGATAAAAGGAATTCTTTGAAAAATGGTGAAACTACCTTTCTGCAGGGAATTTTACAATATCTTTCTTGGTATCCTATATGTAAATAATTTGGAACCAAACAATTGTATGTATGTATGTATGTATTTATGTATGTTTGTATTTATGTTTAGCTAAATTATCTTAGAGAGAAAAGATGACAAGCACTGTGAACTGCTTCACAAAATACCCTTTTAATTCTTCTCTACTATACCTCCCTTACTCAGAATCTTGCAGTCACACTTCCCACATCCCAAGATAACTTACATCTAAGCTTCTGAATAGGGTGTCCAGGTCACCAAGTCAGAAGTCTTTTGCCTACTAAATTTTAGAGGAAAGTGACTGGGAATAAGAGTCAGAATCTTCAGGAGAAGCTAGAGCAGAGATTTCATTCTTTGTTGTTAGAAACCACATGGAGTGGTGGGAACTTATATTAGTGAAAGTTTTACTACATAAGCCCTATGGCTTGGTTGGGAATTCCACACTGCTGGCTTAGAATGGCCAACCTAGGGTCCTTCATACTCTCACACATGTGCTGAGATATTTACCAAGCAACCCTTGGTAAATCTTATGCTTAACTAGAATAGATTCTATCATAACGACATATTATTAATAACCCTGACATATAAACTGGTATAGGCATCAGACAAATGGCTGAGTGGCACATGTAGGAGCATGGAAAATATGCTGTTTATACAAACTTCATTATAAAAATGATAACTGTCTTTGAGGAAAAAGCATGTTCTTCCAAAATATATTTTCTGAATGTTCTGTGCCTACCCATCCCCTTTCTTCACAGTTTCCAAGAGAGGAGGCTAACACCAGCAGATATTTCATAATGTCTTGAATCACTCATTGTGCAAAGAGGGAAAGACATATAAACAATTAAATAAAATGTCACAATGTATTTAGAATCATCTGAGTCAAATTAATATAAAACTACATAAATACATAGACAGATGCTCCTCAAATTAGAGTGTGGTTACATCTTGATGCAGGCATTGGGAACCGAAATTTTCCTCTTACCTAACCTTTTGAACATCCTTATTTAGCAACACAGTACTTTATAGGTCTCTATCTTGCAGGCATTCACTGTTTGGACTTGCCAGTTTTCATAAATGCAAGTGCAAAGTCCTTATGACACTTTTATGACTACTTTCATCCATTTTGTCAGGAATTCTTGTTTTCCTATGTAAGCCTTAGAGTAGGTTTTTCTAAGAGATGAGAAGAGTAAGAGGATGGAGGGAAGGAGAAATGGGGGGAGAGATGAAAGATAAAGGGGAGAAGGAGGAAGAGAGAAAGATTGAGTGAAAGATTGAGATGGCATGATTTGAGGGAAGCTTTTTAAAATAGAATTTAATTAACTATTGGCTATAACTTAGTCTGCAGAAATGGTTTCAGATGTGCTGTTTCTTACATCTGAAACTTTTAAAAAAGAAACAATTGCACCATTTGGACCTGGTCACAGTAAATACTTACACTAATTGAGAAAACCATTACTGCTACTTACTTCCCAGAATGCTATAGTCTTTGCACCCCTGAGAAAAGCATAAGGATATCCAGGGGAAAGTCTTAGGTCATTAGAGATTGAACATTTATCATGTTTTTAGAGCATACTAGCCTGGCTAGGACTCACAAGAGGCATGCTTTGCTTATATACAGCTTTATTTGAAAGGAAAATGGAGCCACTTGCTTTTTAAAGAAGTCAAGGGAAAAGTACACGTGGTAATTCAGAATTCAGTGATTTTGGGAGTAGGTTTGTAGAAGGTTTTGAAGGATAAAAGAGGGAGAGACCTTTATGATCATAAAAGTTGGTTCTTGGATTTTCATCTTCACGCTTCCTAGTCTTTCGATCCTTTGACTGTAATGAGCAGGGTGGCTTCATTGGTCTCTTAGTATTCAGAAACATTAAATATATGCTCCTCCAAGAGGTCTTTGACATGTCCAAGACTTCCATATGTGGCAATTAACTTGAATGGTCAGAGAGCTCACCAATGGTCTTCCTCTCCTTCCGTCACCACTTGACCTTTCTTGCACATTTCCTCTCACTGTCTACTTGACAGTTAAAAATATCCACTTCTTTTGGTTTACAGTTGAAACGAGTTTTTCCCCAGCAGAGAACCTTATCTCTCAGCCACATTTCATGTACCTAGATCATTCAGTTCTCGCTAATGGGCCTACCTGCTTTCACCGTTAAGCCTGTATTTTCTTAAAAACAAGCCAGCCAGAAACATCTATTTTAAAATTAAAGTAGACCATAAAAAATAAGAAGTCCAAGATTTTCCATATCACTTTGAAAATAACCCAAATCTCATGATACCAGATCTCCCTGACTTTCCTGGCTTGCTATTCCCCTCCTCACCCCTCACTCTCTATGCTGTGCGCACGTTAACCTCGTCCCCATTTTTTCAGTCATTCTATCACAGAGCAGCTGTTCTTCCTCATGATACATGCTTCTTTATAAGCTAGAGAACATTTCACTTTTTCGCATCTTACCTTCAACATCTCCCCAGAATGATGTTACCACATCCTAAACCAAAGTAGCCTCGTCTCATGCATGTCAGAAGTTGCAGTGATTATTTTCCTGTGTCTGGCTTACTTAAGTTACCACAATTTCCTTTAGGTTAATCCATGTTATCACAAGCGGTAGGATTTCCATTTGTGGCAGAGTGATAGGCCATTACACATAAGCAACACATTCTATTTGTTAGGCTTATATTGTGCCCATACGTATATTGCTCCCATACTGTGACTATTGGGAATAATGGAAGGATGAGAGGAGAATCTAACACAATGTTTGGACAGTTGGTACAAAGTTTAAATTATGACTAATGAAGACGTTCTGGAACAAGAATAAAAATGTGACAATATTTAACTCTGAGTTATGTATCTGAAATAAATTAGAAAGTAGACAGAAAGCTTCCCCATCGCCAACAACAGGACATGGACAGCCGAGACTGGTTATAAACTAATTGAGTATGGAATGAGACTCTACCTCAGGAACAAACAAAACAGAGAGATTATCAATCCAGTCAGATAAAAGGTAGTAAGGTAGAAATGGCTCTGGGAAGAAGTGCTTACCTTGGGTTTCTATACCATTAATGATATATGTGTAATCAAAGGATACTTTTTGATGTTGATGCATTTTCATTTCAAACTAAAAATCCATACCAGTGCAGTCATGAATATATGAAATAATTTTAACAGAAAATGCTTGAATAATAAACTATATGAAATTTGGTTTAAGTTATCTTAATAGTGGTTTTTAGTATTATTTGTGATTAAAAAACAATTCCATGGTTTTGTTGTTTACAGACATAGGTTAGCATGGTGTGAGAAACAGTTTTCTGACTGTTACATCAAAGAGGATTGTTGCACTGTTACTTATAAAAACCTATTGGTTCTCTTCACATGGAGGAATTCTAATTGACTACAGATATTTAAGTGTTTAAAAATGACTCAAAACAGTAGTCTTCCCTTCAGTGTTCTTTCACAAAGGATGATTTATGAATATATTCTAAGGGGAAAACTAGTGCAGAAAGAGCTGTAATTTTGGAATCATGTTTGCTACCATTTTTTCATAGTAAAGAACACCTGTTGTATTTGATGGAAACATAATACACTGTTTTGACTGCTCACACCTAACCACATTTGAGAGACACTAGGAACACAAAAGGAGGTTGGCTGTTCGTGCTATTATTTTCTTTTTCAAATTTATACAATCATTTTGCCATGTGACTATATCTGAAAGAGAAGGCACAGTCTTTTTGATTTATTCATTAGTGATTTTCTTAATATTTTGAATGTTGGAATCCATAGACTGTCATGGTCTGAAGCAACTGGCAATAGATTCATACATAAATGTGAAGTCTGAAAGAAATGTTTGATGACGCTGCTGTTTCCATTTCCTGGTTATTTTAAATAGTGCAGTGCTAACATCTTTGTGATTTGTTCCTTACCCAGGAGTAATATAGCGGAGCCATGGGATTGGTAGTCTTATCTCTATTTCAAGGACCCTCAATATGTATTTCCATAATGGACGGAGCAGTTGATACCCCACAATCACTGAATAAGGGCTCCTCTTTCCCCACATCCTCACCAGCATTTGTCATCATTTTTGACGGCAGTCTTTCTGACTGGCGTGAGAGAATGTCAGAGCAGTTTTGAAATTCCTTAACATCTACAGACATGAATTTTCTTACAAATATTTAGTATTCTATATTCCATATAGTCGGTCTTCTCTCCGTCCAGAACTCTCTATTTAGTACATTGCATCAATTATCGGTGGACTTTTTTTTTAGACTTGAATTTTGCAGTTCTTTGTCTTTTCTATATATGAATCTCTTCTCTAAAGTATAGTTAGGAGAGATTTCTTTTCCTTTCCATAGGCTGTCTTTATTCTGGTGATACTTTCTTTTGTGGCAGAGAAACATTAAGCTTCCTTATAACCTCATCTGTCAATTTGTGGGATTATTTATTTTCTTGTTTGAGACTTTTTGAGAAAGTCTTTTTCAAAGTGAAAAATCTATAAAACAAACACTTAAAAACACCAATGGAAGAAATCAAAGAAGACACCAAAACATGGAGAGACTTCCCAGGTACATAAATTGCAAGTTTTAATACTGTGAAAAATAGCTATTTTACCAAACACTGTTTCACTATTTTGGTCAGTTATTCCAAGATACAATTTTGAGGCTACTTATGAATGAAAGGTATTACTTCCTTTTCAGTATGCTTATCATTTGGATAGAGAAAGGCATTAAGACCTCCGACCCTGTGTGCACACATCACTGAAGACACCACATGCTTTGGTCACAGGACAAGGAGGAATCAAGTTGGTACTGACCTGGAAGCTTTCTCCTGCAGGATACCTCTCAAGGGTTATGTAAGCTGCTGGGGAGAGAGAGAGTCATCAACATCCTTACCAAGCTGTGAACCATTTAAGTTACCAACCTACAGTAATAAACAGCATGCCAATATATGCTCATGGGCACAATAGTGGTACAAATGCCTTGGCTCACAGTGATGAGAAAATTCTAAGTATGTCTTTTATGGGATGAGTTCACTGCTTCTACCAATATTTGCTNCATGTAGTTACATAGTTAAAAAATGAGCAAGAAATATAAAAATAAAGGATCAAGACTGCACAGAATTACCTGTGTGCTTTTTTTTTTAATAATTAGATTCTTCAAAATTCACTCAGCGAAAACTAAGGGGCATATGCTCATTATGAGGAATTCAAGGTTTTTAATGGTCACAATCCTATGCAGCATTTTTCTGGACAGTCTGTGCTCATGTTTACCTCCAATAAATGTAAATGTGTGACTCATGCTGGTTGTTTAGTACACTTAATAATAAATTCTATAAAAGAAATTGCTTAATGTAATTGCTACTTAACTCCCTCTTCACAACCTATGTTTTTCAGGTAATCAGTCTATAATTTTGAAAGACCATAGTCCACAGGCACCATGCTGGATCTTGAAGGAAATCAAGGGTAATGAAGTTGCCATCCCTGAGAAATTCACAGTTTAAGTCAGGAGGCATCTCTTTGTCATCGGTTAATTGGGAGTAAACTCTACTAGCTATCTAGCACATGAAATAAATAAAAAATTTGCACATGACCTGGCCAAAAACTGGTTACCAATTTTAATATTGGCATTTAAAAAATCTCCATTCTCGGTACATCTGGGAAAATGGCTATTAGTATGGCATGTATGTTTACAATGACACAACAAAGTAGAAAGTTAGGGAAAGTGGCTTCAAATGTTAATTCTAAAACATGCATCTGAGAAATCAAGACAGATGAATAGATAAATATGCCTTTATGCTAATGAAGTTAAAAACACCTGCAGAAGACTGTGAATACCAAATCAGGTCACACATATCTCAGAAACACCATTCACATGGCACAGGGTTTGAGATACATACATATTAAGTCAATATTAATAATGATTCACAAAGGAATTATGATATGGAAAAATAATATCTGGTGAGATTATGCTATAAAATATTTGCATATCTAGTAGTTGAATTATCAGTCAAATCAAATGGAAAGCTAGCTTCTAGCTACACATTATGAAAAGACTGGTTTAGGAAAATGTGATCAAGGCAGGACCATCTGTGGAAACTTAGCGACTTCTAGCTTATTAAGCACACTTAATAAGAAATGAAGAACTAAAAGGAAGACCATTTCAAACAGTGAAAAAAGAATTATAGTATGGATATAATTGTCTGATGATTGGATTTTAATTCTCTTGCAATAGGATATCATCATTAGAATTGGAAACCAGAAGAGAAAAAACAAACTCCCTGAAGGCCTTTATTTGCTCATCTTGCAGAATCTAAGAATCATACTAATCTCCCTGTGTGTTATTTGATATTTCAGTTGCTAGGTTGAAAAAATGGGAGGTTCTAGAGATTTTTACTTTAGTTCTAATAAATCACTCACTGAAAGGGTTTAGCTTGTTTCATTGGTGGAAAAGACAGTTTTCTCTCCACTTGGCCCTATTTGGATAGTTAGGATTTATTTCATGAGATACATTGCCCAGAATCACATAGACGCATTACCCAGCAGTAAAGACAAGCAGCTAGACAAGGTAGGAACTCTGTTACCATGTTTATGGTTTTAGACTACTTATAGAATTAGATAAAAAAGTATAATTCAGCGATGGCCTAGTGGGTTTAGAGAATGACTTTTCTATTGTCAACTGAAGTAAATGGCGCAGCAAACTTAGACAAAGAAATGAGATAAAAATCTCTTTGTAGTCCACTAATAAATTCATCAAAATAATTTCCCTGTATTGAAATGTCATTCCATGAGTAATATCAATAATAATAGTAAGGTCAGGAAGTCCAAATGATGTTTGCTAATTTAATATAGTTCACATGTTGTAAATACAATAAAATCAAAATTCATTCTGATTTGGCTCACAGCTGTTCACTGGAGAACCTTTCAAACCTTATTGGTTTTCAATCAGCCTTCATTAGTCTTTTTATTAGCTGTCTCAGGTTCATAGCTATTATCATTTTTAAGATAATGACAATAATATAGAACTAATAGGTAAATTGTTTCATCACCTCTCAGACCAGATTTTCCTAATAATTTATCATCCAGCTGATTTTAAGGAATATTAAACAGTGTTGTCCTTTGGCAGCACATTCCCTTAGATGATACTAAGGAAAAAAGGGTGCATGTCTTTCCATTAAAAGTACCTACATGATGAGTACAAAGGACAGGAAGGGTTTGGAGCTTCAGGATGAGAATCTACAAAGTTATATCTATTAATTGTTAGGGTTTAATCTTGTTTATGCTTTCCAGAAGGTTGTTTCAAAACATCTAGCATGGAATGATAGCACCTTATATTCTCAGGGTTAAAGAGTAGCCTGCACTCTAGGTTCAAGTCTCTTGCCAACACTAAGGTGGCTCCCTTAACTAAGATATGTGCTTCCCTGCTCCCCTATCCAACCTTCCTTTATCCCAATCTTCCTGTTTCCCCAAGTTCCCCCAATCCTCGCCTTCTCACTTTTCTCTCCCCGTCCCCCTTTATCCCCAACCCACCCCACCCCCAAGATCCCATTATTCTCCCCGGCAATTTTATCTACTTCCCTTAGCCAAGAGGATAACTATATGTTTTTTCTTGGGTTCACCTTCTTATTTAGCTTCTTTAGGTTCACCAGGTATACACTCCGTGACCTTTATTT
>NW_026067990.1:5217949-5245973 GCF_014885135.2 Alexandromys fortis
GGGAGGGGGAGAAAAGTGGGGGGAGGGGGAGGGAAATGGGAGGCTGGGAGGAGGCGGGAACTTTTTTTTCTTATTCTCAATAAAAAAATAAAATAAAATAAAGACAAAAAAAAAAAGAGTAGCCTGCACCCTGCTTGCATCTGTGAATGGTGAGGAAGAAAGAAAAGCCATTTCTAAAGCACATCAAACGTCCATTCTTTCCCTCCCTTGGGTGAAGGCATTACAACGTCAGCCTATCTTCCTTGAGGAAATGCTTTCTGCATTTAATGGAGAGGGGTGAGAGCATAGTTAGTTCTCAGTTGTATAAGGATTTATGTTTTACCCATGTTTTCCTCTACAATATCTGAGTAGTCACAAAAATAGTTTCTGATGACCAAGGGAGGCTGGAGGAAAACAATCACTAAAATAAATGGCAGGCAGTATAAATAGAAGGGATCAGTAACTAAATCCACCTCGATTCAAATATGAGCTGGCTGGGTGCTTAAAATGTCCGCTCTGCTGCACAACAGGAAATTTAACAACATCAGACTAATTTTGCACCTGAAGCTCTATCAGCATGAGAATCCCTTAGTGAATAAACGCTAATAGAGTTTCATGAGCACAAGAACACCGAAGGCTACAGCACTGGTAGACTCCAAATAAGGAAGAGAATAAGTGAGGGCCCTGTGGTGGTGGTGCTATATATACTTCACTTACGTCCAGATTATCAAAGAAAATTTTTAAGTTAGTGACATTTTCATGAACATAAGAACTTTGCAATGATAAAGTTCTCCAAAATGAAATCATTCAAATAGCGTGACTATTCTGGTTTGGAAAAATTACCAACTGAGGACTAGTAAGATAGCTCAGTAGGTAGCCTAGCAACATGAGTTTAATAAACAGGACCCACACAGTGAAAGGAGGGGAGCAAATTCTAACTGTCCTCTGACTTACACATATATGCTATTGTTAGCATATACACATATTCACATGTCTGTGTACACACACACACTGCACACACACATGCAGACATACACACGTGCCCATGCAAATGTAACAAAAAGGTACAGTTTCAAGGTTAATCCACTCAATTTTAAGGCCATTTGTTCTGTCATAGATAACTAACAAAGAATACTATAGTATCTCAGTGTCTGTCAAAAATTAAATATATAAGATTGAGGTAGTTTAGTTTCAGTCCAGTAACAAGTAACAGCTTTTTCAAAGTAACATTGTTTTCAAAGTAACAGTTTATTCAAGGTAACAATTTTTAGTAACTATTTTCTTCAAACAACCATAGCAGGGATGCTAAGATCAGCCCATATCTGAAATCATAGTAACACCACCAATGAGACCAGGGGAAGTTGTTCTGACACCATACACTTACATACTCTTACATCAATGGACCACTGATTGTCAGCACATGAGCAAACAGACCTCTAAGGAAAAAACATGGAATCAGTGTTCAACATATTTGTGTCATCAGGACAACATAAGTACAGAGAATTGTCAAGATCTTATCCTAGAGTATCCTTTGATAAACTTCAATAATACGAAAGGCAAACTGAATCATTTTGTTTAAATATTGCTGTTACGCCAATCTTTTTTAAACTTGAGATACTTCTTTTCTCAAAGAAAACGATGAACCAGTTTTAAGAATTTTATTTGTTGAGCAATCATAAACAAAAAAATAGAATCAGCTCTAATTTTTCCAGATAATGAATCAATGATTTCCTCCACACTTTTCTAGTATTTATCTATATTTGTATAATAATTAATCAGTTTTAAATGTAGGATAGACTAAATTATATTAGAGTAAGGATTTTTGAAGAAAACGACTAGAACTGTCCATTTCCTATATAAAGCTTGAAATTCTTACCAAGAAATGTGATTATTAACTGCAAATTGAAGAACTTCAAGAATTCTTTGCTACCGAAGAACACTTACACTTCAGGCATAACTACATAAAGAATATTTATGCTTTTCTCTGAAAGTCAAAAAAGAATATGAATTTCACATAAAGGAAATTGAATATCCAAGAAACAGGATGCACGAGTGTAGTTTTGTTTCTCTGAAATACAGAAGGATGTGAACACTAAATAAAAATCTGAGAGTGTAAGTCAGAAACTGACAGTGTGCTCCATCAACTGTAGACCATACAGCTGCTTCGTGAGGACAGTTTGGCTGGGGCACTGCCATTCCTGTTTGTCCATGTCACAGTACATTAGCAGAGCTTAGGTGAAAGGGGGTCTTACAATTTTTGATAATATTTACAGAAGAAATTGGCTAATTCCTGATGTAAAAACATTTTTTTTGGTTTGGCAGGAAATTTTTAGCAATTTCAAAGGATGGATTTTAATGGTATATCATAGATACATATTATTTGAATTTGCTTATTTTTTCCTATAAATTACTCTCCCATTTTCCTACCCCTTTTCCTCCGACTGCTTCTTTTTTCATGCATGTGTATGTATCCATTGATAGATAGATACACAAGTGTAAGTATATATAAATATGTATATATGTGTGTTTCTGTGTGTTTACATACATATATGTGTACATACATAAATATGTTTTATTCATTGTGTACATATACATATATGTGCCTGGATATAGTATTGTGCATCCACACATATGTGCATGCTTACACATGTGGGCATACATGTATGTAAATATGCACATACATGCGCACACATGTGCTTGTCTGTGCATGCGTGCACACATGCACATATGTTTGTGTGCATGTACGTATGCAAGCGCACATGTGTGCGCATACATATGTGTATATATACATGTGTGTGTTTACATACATATGTATGTTTGTATACATGCATATGTGTGTGTGGATTGCACATAAGAGAGAAAGGATACAATTTTTTTCATGTTTAATATTTGGATATGATATGACAAAACTGAAGTAGAACAATAAAACTAAATGAAAATAACAAAAAAAATAAGATGGACAAATGGAGTTATAGCTAAGATCCTTGAAATGCCCCATAGGTTAGAGATATTAGATGTTAAAAAGATAAAGGTATGATCTTGCATATAGAAAAACTGTCTTGGGTTTAATACTGAAAGTTGAAATTATATTCAAGTGACTTTTAGTATGATGATGCCATGATAAGCCTCTTTTTCACACCCTTGGCAGCTTTCAGTATTCACTTGGATGGAGCCAGTAGATGAATCCAGTGAACTGGAAAGCATTTTCCTCTGCAAGTGGCATGATTGTTCTCCAGTCAGCCCTATGTAATTCTAAGTGATAAAACCTTATGTGAGAAAGACTAGCATCCATAACAGTCAATTACAGGTGATGCATGTGAAAACAGAATCCAAGAAAATAACCATTTCAAAACATAGACCAGAAGTTTTATGGAAATATATATTAATATATATGAGCTTTGAAACTTAAAGAGCACATTCCTGTTTAGATACAAACAACTTCTACATAACTGTTAACAGTTACCACTTCACCGACTCCCAACTATACAGGAATATACTAAGGCAGCAATTTTATGGACTACTGTTTCAACTTATAGAAAGAAAAATCTGTGTGGGCTTATTTGAAATAGGGTCCATGTTCCCCAAGCTGGCCTCAAAATTCTTATGCAGCTAAGGATGGCCCTGATCTTATGATCCCTCACTCCACCTCTCAGGGATTGGGATTCTATGCATGCACTGTCACAGAGCTGTTTTGAAAAAAAATTGTTTTTCTTACAATACAAATCATTTAGGATTAAGTAGATAAAGTCAAACTTGTCAAATGTGACACTTCTTTCTATCAGTTATTTTTGCTTTATAAAAAAATCTGCTATATAGATAACAAGTTAATCCAAGAAAAATATTTGAGGTAACATACTTTAATTTACAGAAGCCAAACTGCATTGGGAACAGTTTTCAAATTTCATCTTTAAAACTATTTTAAAATAATTTTTTTCCTCTTTAAGGATTTCAAGCACTAAAGCCAGCAGGAGAGTTCCCTGCAGGTAGGCTGCTCTAATACCCCCATTCCCTCTGTCGGATCCTGCAAGTCCCACCCTACTTCCAATCTTGCCTATCCCCCACAACCTCAGAAGAACTCTGAAACAGCCTGCTACTACACAGAATGGATCAAGAGGTGAGTGACCAGCCACCGGGTAGGACACCCCACTCTCTAGGCCCTTCCGTACTGGGGCACAACCCTAGGCCGCTCCTCCACCTGTCTGGGCCAGAGAGTAGGTGAGTTTCCTGCAGGTAGGCTGTTCCAAAACCCACATCCCATCCATTGGATCTGGAAAGTTCCAAGTCTCACTTCATCCCTAAACCTGCCAACACCCTACCACAACCTCAGAAAAATACTGAAACACAAGCTGCAACTACAGAGAGAGGACCAAGAGAGGAACTCTGAAGTACAGGCTGTGACTACACAGAGTGAGCCAAGAGAGCAAACCAAAGCGAGCAAACCAAAGAGAGTGGACCAAGTGAGCAGTGCAAGAAGGCCAAGAAAGACATCAGTGGTTCCCTGAGACACAGGCATTGACAGTACAGAGCAGACCAAAAACAGTTTCCAAGACACAGACAGCCACTGCAAGGATTAGACCAAGATGGAAAGACCTGCCTGCATTAATTGAAGGAAAAGATGGGTAGGTACTAATGCAAAAATTCATCCAGCAACCTATTAAAAAAAAAAAAACATGGTAACACCAGAAGCCAGTGATCATACAACAGACTTGATCACCCTAACCCAGATGAAGCAGAAGAGAAACGATTTTAGATGTAACTTTATGAGGATGATGGAGACTTTTAAAGAGGAAATGGAAAACTCCCTTAAAGAAGTGGGGGGAAATACAAACAAAAAAATGGAAGAAATCAATAAATATCTTAAAGAAAGTTGAGAAAACCAAAAAAAAAAAAATCAAACAGGTGAAGTAAACAGCTCAAGACTTGAAGACAGAAATAGAGGTAATAAGGAAATCACAAACCAAGGGAATTATGGATATGGAAAATATTGATAAACAAACAGGAACTACAGAGGTAAGGATAACCAACAAGAAATGGAAGACAGAATCTCACGTGTTGAAGATGCTATAGATGAAATAGATTCATTGGTCAAAGAAAACATTAAATCCAACAAATTCTTAACACAAAACATCCAGCAAATCTGGAAAACCATGAAAATTCCAAAACTAAGAATAATAGAGATAGAAGAAAGAGAAGAATTCCAGCTCAAAGGCACAGAAAATACATTCAACGAAATCATAGAAAAAAAAAAAAACTTTTCCAACCTAAAGGATATCCCTGTGAAGGTACAAGAAGCTTACAGAACACCAAAGAGACTGGATCAAAAAAAAATTACCCTCACCAAATAATAGTCAAAACGCAAAACACACAGAATAAAGAAAGAATAATAAGAGTTGCAAAGGAAAAAAGGTCACGTAACATATAAATGTAGACCCATGAGAATTACAGCCAAACTCTCAATGAAAACTATGATAGTCAAAAGGTTCTGGGTAGAAGGATAAAATAAAGAAAGGAATTAAATATTTCCTAGAATTCAATGAAAATGGCACAATTTACCCAAACCTATGGGACACTATGAAAGCAGTGCTAAGAGGAAAGTTCATAGCACTAAGTGCCTACATAAAGAAAGTAGAGAGAGCTCACAGTAATGACTTAATGGCACACCTGAAAGCTCTAGAAAAAAAAAGAAGCAGACTCACCCAGGAGGAGGAGGAGACAGGAAATAATCAAACTGAGAACTAAAATCAATAAAATAGAAACAAAGAATAAACAGAATCAATGAAACAAAGATCTGGTACTTTGAGAAAATCAATAAGATAGACAAACCCTTATCCAAACTAATCAAAAGAAAAGGAGAGAACATCCAAATTAACAAAATCAGGAATGAAAAGGGGGTCATAACAAGAGACACTGAGTAAGTCCAGAGAATCATTAGGTCATACTACAAAAACCTGTACTCCACAAAATTGGAAAATGTAAAAGAAATGAACATTTTTCTGGATAGGTACCACATACCAAAATTAAATCAAAATCAGATGGATAGCTTAAATGACCTACAACCTGCAAGGAAATAGAAGCTTACAGACAAAAAAAAAAACAGAATTTCAAAGAAGAACTAATACCTATGTTCCTCAAAGTGTTTCACATATTAGAAACAGAAGGAACATCGTCAAACTCTTTTTATGAGGTTATAGTTACTCTGATACTGAAACCACACAAAGACTCAATCAAGAATGAGAATTACAGACCAATCTCCCTCATGAACATAGATGTAAAAATACTCAATAAAATACTGGCAAACCAAATCCAAGAACACATCAAAAAAATTATTCACAATAATTAAGTTGGCTTCAACCTGGAAATGCAAGGTTGTTTATCTTACGAAAACCTATCAATGCAATCCACCATATAAATAAACTGAAAGGAAAAAAAACATATGATTATCTCATTAGATGTTGAAAAAGCATTCAACAAAATCCAACAGCCCTTCATAATAAAGGTCTTGGAGAGACAAGGGATAAAAAGGAACACATCTAAACATAATAAAACAATATAAAACAAGCTAATAGCCAACATCAAATTAAATGGAGAGAAATTCAAAGAGATTCCACTAAAATCAGGAATAAAACAAGGCTGTCTGTTTTTTCCATATCTATTCAACATAGTTCTTGAAGTTCTGGATATAGCACTAAGACAACAAAAGTAGATCAAAGGGATTCACTTTGGAAAAGAATAAGTCAAGCTTGCACTATTTACAGATGATGTGATAGTAACTATAAGTGACCCCAAAAACTTTACAAAGGAAATTTCTACAGCTGATAAATCTCTTTAGTAACATGGCAGGATACAAAATAAACTAAAAAAAAAAAAAAAAACAGTAGCCTTCCTATATACAAATGATAAAGAAGTTGAGAAAGATATCAGAGAAACATCAACCTTCACAATAGTTACAAATAAAATAAAATATATTAGGGTAACACTAATCAAAGTGAGAGACCTGTTCAACAAGAACTTTAAGTTTTTAAAGAAAGAAATTGAAGAAGATATCAGAAAATGGAAAGGTCTCCCATGCTCTTGGATAGTTAGGATCAGCATAATAAAAACGGCAATCCTACCGAAACCAATCTATAGATTCAATGCAATACCCAACAAAATTCCAACACAGTTCTTTGCAGACCTTAACATAACAATAATCAACTTCATATGGAAAAATCAAAACAAAAAGAACATGATAACCAAAATAATCCTGTACAATAGAGGAACTACTGGAGGCATCACCATCCCTGACTTCAAGCTCTATTATAGAGCTACAGTAATGAAAACAGTTTGGTATTGGCAGATATTAAGACCCAGTTACTAATTCACACACCTATGAATGTTGGAAAAGTTGCCATTTGTTCATCTCAGTCACCCAAAACCAAAATAACCACACAGAAACAATATTAATTAAAACACTGTTTGGCCCCTTAGCTCTAGCTTCTTATTGGCTAACTCTTATATTAATTTAACCCATTTCTATTAATCTGTATATCACCACATGGTTGTGGCTTACCAGATAAAGTTCACAATGTCTATCTCCGGTGGCTCCATGGCTTCTCTCTAACTCTGCCTTCCTCCTCCCATGCTATAGGCCAAGTCAGTTCTTTATTCATTAACAAATAAAAGCAACACATAGGCAGAAAGACCTCCCACAACATAAGAACACCTGATTTTGGACAAAGAAGCTAAACTTATACAACGAAAAAAAAAAAAGGAAACTTCTTCAACAAATGGTGCTGGCATAACTGGATGTCAACATGTAGAAGAGTGAAAATAGATCCATATTTATCCCCATGCACAAAACTCAAGTCCAAATAGATTAAAAACCTCAAAATAAGTCTGATCACATTAAACCTGATAAAAGAGAAAGTGGGAAGTAGCCTTTAATAGATGAGTACAGGAGACCACTTCCTAAATATAACCCCAGGAGTGCAGACACTGAAAACAACAATAAATAAATGAGATGTCCTGAAACTGAGAAGTATCTGTAAAGCAAATGGCACAGTCAATAAGACAGTAAGACAGCCTACTGGATGGCAAAAGATCTTCACCAACCCCACATAAGACAGAGAACTGGTCTTTAAAATATATAAAGAACTAAAGAAACTAGACATCAAAATTCCAAATAACTCAATTAAAAATGGGGTAGAGAACTAAACAGAATTCTCAACAGAAGAATCTCAAATGACCAAGACACTTAAGTAAATCATCAACATCCTTAGCCATCAGGCAGATGCAAATCAAAACAACTCTAATATACCATCTTACACCAGTCAGAATGGCTAAGATCAAAAATATCAATGATAGCTTATGCTAGAAAGGATGAAAGTAGTAAGGGGAACACTCCTCCATTGCTGGTGGGAATGAAAACTTGTACAACTACTTTGAAAATCAGTATGATGGTTTCTCAGAAAATTTGGAATCAACCTACCACTCTTGGGCATATACCCAAAAAATGCTCAATCATACTACAAGGACACTTGTTCAACTATGTTTATAGTAGCATTATTTGTAATAGCCAGAACCTGGAAACAACCTAGATGCCTTTCAATGGAAGAATGGATGAAGAAAAGTTGGCACATTTACACATTAGAGTACTACTCAGCCGCAAAATACAATGACATCTTGAGATTTGAATGCAAATGGATAGAAATAGAAAAAAAAAAGTCATCCCGAGTGAAGTAACGCAGACCCAGATCGATGAACATGGTATGTACTCACTCATAGGTAGATACTAGTAGTAAATCAAATGGTATTGAATCTTATAGTATATGATCCTAGAGAAGCTGACTAACAAGATGAACCCTAAGAGAAACATACATATATATCCACCTGGAAAGGGGAAATAAGACCATCTGACAACAGCACACAAGTAGGGGGAGTAGAGCGGCAGAAGAGGAAGAGAAGGGGAGAAGGGGAGGGGCAAGGAGAACTCGAGGGAATGGGATAGTTGAGACGGAGGAAGGACAGAAATGAGAGTAAGGAAAGAGATATTTTGATTGAGTGAGCCATTGTGGGGCTAGCAAGAAACCTGTCACGAGGGAAATTCCCAGGGAATCCACAAGGATGATCCAAGCAATAGACCCTAAGCAATAGAGGAGAGGGTGCCTGAACTTGCCTTGCCCTGTAGTCAGACTGATGAATATTTTAAATATCACCATAGAACCTTCATCCAGCAACTGTTGGGAGCAGAAGCAGAGATCTGCATCAGAGCATTGGATTGAGCTCTCAGAGTCCAGTTGAAGAGTAGGAGGAGTGAGAATATGAGCAGAGGGGTCCAGACCATCATGGAGACGCCCACTGAAACAGTCTACCTGAGCTAATGGGAGCTCACTAAATCCAGCCGGACAAGGAAGGAACCAGAATAGGATCAAACTAGATACTCTGAATGTGGGTGACAGTTGCATGGCTGAGGCAGACTGTGGGGACACTGGCAGTGAGACCAGGATTTATCCCTACTGCTTGTACTGGCTTTTTGGGATCTTATTCTCTTTGGATGGATACTTTGTTCATCATGGACATAGTAGGGAGGGCCTTGGACCTTCCCCAGAGCAATGTGCCTTGCCCTCTCTGAGGAGTGGATGTGGGTAGGGTAAGGGAAATATGTGGAGGGGATGGGTCGAGGGGAGGGAGTGGGAGCTGGGATTCATGTGTAAAATGAAAAATATAGTTTGTTTTCTTTTTTAAAAAAATAATAAAGTAAAAAAATTATTTCATGCACTGTATCTTGATCATATTAACCACCATCCCCCAACCTCTCCCATATCCATCACCTTTCCCTACTGGCCCATTTATTTGAATTAATCTAGTCTAATAACTGCTGGGAATATACTCTTGGATGTGTGTCAACCTACAAGGGGCTTGCCTCTTCAAATGGACTCTCCCTTTCCCAAGAGCTATCAATAATGAATTTCTAAGTTAGGGGTGGGACTTCATGCCAATAACCCTGCTCCATGTTGCAATTTTGTCTGCTTTGAGTTTGTGAAGGTCTTGTACATGCTGTCACAACTGCTATTAGATCGTTTGCCACATTTGGAAACACTCTTGTTACAATTTTCTCCTACCTGTGGCTCTTGTGGTCTTTCTACTCCTTCCCTGATAATCCATGCTTTGGGAGATAAGTGTAAAATGGATTTCCCACTTAGAACTGAATCCCTCCAGGTTTTATTCTCTTTACTTTGACCACTTATAGGTATCTGTTAATTTCTATCTACAGCAATAAGTAGTTGGGTAGAGAGATGCTCTTACCTTTAGATATAGCTCTAAGTCAATAGGAGTCATTTTAATAGTATGCCCATTTAGCAGATTAACATTAACAGGTTTTCTCTTTGGACCTATGAGCAATCTAAATATAAGTATTTGGCCCAAATAATGGTGCCAGGTATGGATTTCATTTTATAGAGCAGGCCTTAAATCCAACCTGAATTTTGAGCTATTCCTAAAGCACTCATTCCACTATTATATCAGTGGACATGTCTTGCTAGGCCACTTGTTATTGTGGCATGCCGGGTTCACAGCTCGGTGATTGCTTTCATCCTCCAGTACTTTGCATAGCACTTTCCAGAACTAGGAAAGCTAGCCAGTGTGGCTGAAGCCTCCAGTTAAATACTAACTGGATTGTTTCCTCTACGACTGAAGTATGTGGTGCTTTCAGCAACCAGGTCTTTCCATCAACTTCTGGAGGAGAGCCAAGAACACCAGCAACATCCTGTAATGCTTTGAGGGTATATGAGACTCCCACTAGCCAATATCTGCAAAATAAAATAAAATAAAATAAAATAAAATAAAATAAAATAAAATAAGCCTTTCCTAGCACTGGAGTTTTCAGCTGTTGACATACAGTGTGTAGTAAGGCATTGCTGCCCCATGATAGGAAAACTAACTCCTTTGAAACCTTTGACATATGGATATATTTTAAGAGTTTGAAGAGCATAGCTTTGGAAGTTATAGCCAAACTTACAGTGACAAAAGATAAGCAGATGCAGCCATGATCACATTATGTCTTCTTTCCTTTAGAAGACTGAGGGTTCTTTAAAGGTAGATCTAGTCACCAGTTTATCTCAGGATCTCGAATTTATTTTTATGGCACACTGCATTGAAATGTTGAACTGAATTGAACTCGTCTCTTTATTCTTAGGATAGGCTTTATTGTAGATTAACCTAGCCCAAACATAAATGTAAAATAGCTTCCTGGCCTGATTCAATAAATGCAATCAAAATCAAATCGTGAATGTCTGCAATAAATCTTAGAATTTAATGTGCCAGATTAGACTTTTCTGCCTTAATTAGTTTAGCTTTCTTTGACTTGTACATGGGCCATTAATTTAAATTAAATAAGTAATTCAAAGCATTCAAAGCCTGTGGACAATAAATTAGATAAATGTAAATGTCAAGGAATAAAATCCTCTGGTTATATTTTATAGATAGTAAATATGGAAGACATCAGAACCAGATATTTCTTTTGATGATGGTAATGAGATGTTCCAAATTAGGAATAATACTGGGACTTATTTTAAAACTCACAGACACTAAAATCATCCCAGCAGTAACATCTTCTTCTTTCTGCTGTAGATGTTGTCTTGGTTCTCATTTAATTTTAGAAGTCCCCACTAAATCATTTGCATCAAGACCTAGGTGATGGTGAGTTATGACTAATGTGGCATTCTCTACCACATATGCTATTCTGGTAACAATTGTGAATGTTCATCATAAAGTTCACCACTTTTATGTCTGCAATCCACTGTTTGTCAGAATTACACCTCTTCTATCTATCCACCTCTTCTACAGGAAATCACACTAATGAAGAGTTTGGTCAAATTAGTCACCAATAACTGTAAAACATACAAGTGACACGAATCAACTAAAAGTTTGTAGCATTTAAAGTATCAACAAATCCGACAAATTAGCCTGATGACATTTTCTTCTAATGCCAAATTAGTGTGTGTGTGTGTGTGTGTGTATCTCAGGCTTTCACAAAGCTGCTAGGGTGGGGATTTGAAAAACTTTTTCAGTGTCAACATGGTACTGCAAAACCTTCCTCTTCAAATGTTTGTGCTAATTGGAGCTGCTTGATGAGACTGAGGTGCAGGACCTAACTGCCAACACCATAACCCATTTTCAGGAGGTCTCTATTTTGAGAGGAAAAATGTAGCCATAGACAAATCAATTTGTATTTAAAATATTTGTATATAAAGAAATAGCTTTTAGAACATTGAAAATATTCTTTCCATACAAATTTACTTCTTTTATTTACAGTAAAATAGTGTTAAGGAAGTCACTGTACTGAAGTTCTACTGTCTGCATTATTATTAATTGAAGACTAGGTCTCAGATCTACTGGTACACTCTTGACTGCATGTCAAACCCTAAATATTTCAAACAAATCCTACCCATTAATAAAACTGTGGTATTTGTGTGTATCCTGTGCTTGTGATATGATTTTTATTCATTTACTATACTTAGACTTTAAGGATAAGGTCTGTGGCTCTTCAGCGTTGTATCTTTAACTACTATACTCATGCAACAAAGTCACTGACAACTTTTAAGACCAAAACCCCACAACAGAGCATAAAGATTTGGAAAAGAGTGTGAATGGGTATACCCAACTCAATACGGCAATCATTAGTGAGCCAGGTATTTGTGCAAGAATATTATTAGAAATGGATATAAATAAACAGTGGAAGTATGAAGGCTTTCACCAGGATCTGAGCCAAAAACAGATGTCTTTGAACTTGAGGAGAATCTAACACATAGGACAGAATTTAGGAATAGTCGTAAGCAATGATGATGAAACCCATGACTGAAAACAGCAGTGTAGGATTACTACTGCAAAGCTTGAAACAAAAAAAGGAATGATTCTTAGAACCCAGGCAAGCTAGGTAGCTGGGAAGAGACATTTGACATAACATACCATTTTAAGTAAAGAGATATTGATATGTCACTGAAGGTTAATATGAGAGATGTCATGGAATATATACTCTAAACTAACTTTCCCCTTTCTTCTCTCATTTAACAGTGGTACATACTGACCAAGAAGTTGAAGGCAAGTGAGTTCCTACAAATTAGCAACATGGAGTAAAGAGCAAAGTGGAGAAGGTTACAATATTTGATGCTGTACAGATCCGTGGGTAAAACCTTCCCACATGCCTACCTCTGTCCCACAATGGATAGAATTGCTAGTTGGGTTTACTAAGAAGAAGTGAATTAATTCAATTGAACGGAAGTGAAGATTACCTTTGATCAACTTAATAAAACTCATAATTTCATGGTATAATTTGCTTTGTAAATATATTACAGAAATTAGTAAATAAAATGTGTAGTTTATTAAAGAACTAAGGATTGAGTATAAAATGGTCTTTGTTTTTACTCTAACTGTGCTTAGTGGCATTGGACAAGTTACTGTACTTCTCTGAGCTTATAAATGGGCAAGATGGACAGTAACGCGTCCCATGTTTGTTCCTACTCAAAAGGTTGTTTAAGGGTCAAATGAAAACATGTCTGAAAAAGTTTTATAAATGGGAATGTCTCTTTCGATGGGTATGTGTCTTCTTCCAGTATTGGAAGATAGAGTTGAAGTAAAACTGCTAGATTTGGGGAAGAATAAGCTGACTTTCTACTGTTTCTTTTCAGAGATATATCTGTCTCCTTCCACTCAGACAGGCCTCTGCCAGCTTCCCACCAGACTTAATTAGGTTTTAAATGAGATTCAGGAAGTCATAATAGCTTATTCTGATTGTTCTTTTTATATCATACAGTCTCTAAATATTCATTGAGCTCATATTATTAAGCTGTAAATCAATAGAAAAAGTCAGTGGGCTTCTTTGAATATTTTTGCTTTTCCTCATATTTGTTTATATCGGAGTCATTGCAATTTCATTTGGGTTTTTAATCTTTCTCATGTGGTGTCCACCCATCTGCCTCATCAGAATGGCTCCTGGGAATTTCTCAAGATCCAGAGTAAATGCCCCCACCCTAAGAAACCTCTCTGGACTCTCATCTAAGATGGCCTTCCTTTCTCTAGTGCATCCTGTGTTTTGCTATTAGTGTAGGCATCGTACCACATTGCATTAGAATTATTTGTTTTCATCTCTTTATCTTCCACTAGACTGGAAAGGCATATTGTGTAAAAGTGTTTCCGATCTATGCTGCTATTCCTCACCAGACAGCAACGTGTCTAGCACTGTGGGGGGGCTCAGTTAGCTGGAATTCAAATTCTGGGCCTATAATATAAAAAGAAATGCTGAGTCCTAATTTTTCTGGTGTTCAGAATTTAACTAGCATTTTTTTCCCTTACGGAATATATCAAGAATCAAAGAAACTTTGCACAAGTCAGCATATCTAAGTTGGAGGACTGTTTGAAGAGGGTTTTTTCTTCATAATGAAGTTAATGCAGCTAAACCAATAGTGTTACATTTACCTCTATTTTGCCATACGACAGAAATATTATGATTTGAATATGAAATGTCCTTCAAGGGCTTATGTTCTGAGGGTTCAGTAGCCAGCGTTTGGCACTACTGTGAAGGCTGTAGAGTCTATGAGTTGGAGCCTGGTTGGATGACACAGTTCACAAAGACTGGCTAGGCCTTACAATGTGATATTGGCCACTGTTTCCGTATTAAACTCTCTGCCTTGTGGTCTGTCATCACATAAATAAGGCTCTTGATTCATTTTCCCAAGACCATACATGGAACTCCTTCTACGGGCATGCCTCCCCTCACATGGTGGATAGAAATGCTGCTGGAACAGGAGGCCAAACTGTTCTTTCAGCCCTTATGCTATGTCTGTGAGGTATTTTAGCACAACAATGAGAAAAAAATACTAATACAAAATTAGTATCAGAGACATGGCTTGTTGCTGAGCTTAAACCTGATCATGTGATTTGTACACTTACTGCGTTTAAGAGAGAATTTGGGAGAAGGGCTAATGCTGTGGGCTTAGTTTAATGGCCAAACTGGGTAGGGAGTTTGAAAGACCTAAGTGTCTGTATGAATGTAAGCATAAAGACTGTGCTCATGTAGTTTCAGTTGGTCACAAAGATTCTCCTGGGAATTTGTCTAGTGATCACTACATTCTGGCAAAAAAAAAAGAAAAAAGAAAAAAGGAATTCTATTTGATCTGTACTTAGTAGGACTGAATTGAAAATAAATGGGATTGTTTCTTGGGTGGTATAAGTATCCAGGTTGTTGTATAGTTACTGTTTGCTGCTTTTAGGCAGGGTTATAGTTTGAATAGTAAGCAAAAAAAACAAAGAAACATTTGAAAACTTATGCATCTTGGAATACAAGAGCATTTAATGTTGCTTGAGATGCCAAGTATGGATAAAGAGGCTAAGTTGCTAAAGAGAAATGCCATTAAAAAGAAGCTGTCTTTGTTTGCACTAGAACAGAGGGAAAGGTTTCCTGAGGAAAACAACTCTTCCATTGAAGGCTTCAGGGTGCAAAATGCAAATTAATTTAGAGACTTTGATTTAAGAAGCCAGAGCATGAACAGGGAGAGCTCCCAGGGTCCCCAGCTAGAAGATTCAGGTACAGCAGCATTTTCCCAAGTTCAGACACGTAAGCACTCAGAGTTTCTATGGTTGTGGTAAAAGAGGACCCTATGGCTTCTTGTGGTGGCAGCAGAACTCCGGGTATCTATCTGGTGTTGGTTTTGCAATTATACAAAATGAGAGAGTTACAGGGATGGGGTGATTGCACCAAGATTAGAGAAAACACCCAGAAGCTAGGCAGTGTGTCACAGGGTCAGAGTCCTTGCAGGCTGTAGAGTCCAGCATGCTGGATATTTGAGAAATGTGAGAGAACACTAGAAAAGCTATAAGCACCAAATACAGCTGGCTCAAGAGAGAAGGCATATGTGCTATATACAATAAGACCAATAGGGAGAGGGACACCCGAACACAATGAAACTCACATCCTGCCAACATGTGCCACGGATTCTGGGCATAGAGCTACAGGATCTAATGTTTTCCCTCTGGGTTTCATCTTCCTTTGATCAATTCTTTCCATGCTAAAGTTTTCCCCCTTTTTGTAATGGGAATGTTAACTCTGTGCCATTGTATATTGGAAACACATAACTTTCTTTTTGATTTTATAAGTATTTGTGGCTAAGAAATTGACATGAGTCTCAGAACAGAGTTTGGACTTCTCAACAGTATTAGGACTTTCAAAGTGATCATGATTTTTGAAGTTGTACTGTATGCACTGTTTTTATGATGGAATAGTCATTAGCATACAGTGGCTGGGAGAAATTATGATTTGAACTTGAATTTTTCCCAAAAGGCTCATGCTTCAAATACTTGAGATCCAGATTTGAGTGCCATTTTGAGGGCTCTGGAGTCTTCAGAAAGTATGGTGGTTTGATTAGAAATGACCTGCATAGGCTCATATATTTAATAGTGTGGTTATTAGGGATTGGCACTACTTAAAGGGATTAGGAGGTGTTGCATTGTTGGAGTTCATGTGGTCTTGTTAAAGGAAGTGTTATTAGGGGTGAGCTTTGGGGTTTTAAAAGTTCAATCCAGGACCAGTGTCTCTCTCTATCTTCTCCCTATGGATTAGGCTGTAGAACTCTCTGCTCCTTCTCCAGCACCAAGTCTGCCTGTATGCTGCCATGCTTTCAGCCATGCTGCGGATAATAGACCACATCTCTGAAACTATAAGCAAGCCCCAGTTAAATGTGTTCCTTTATAAGAGCTGCTATGGCCATGGTGTCTCTTCACAGCAATAGAACATTAACTAAGAAGGAAAGTGACACTTGATTGGTAGAAGTCAGTCATTAAAGATGGCTTCTAAAGCTTATACTAATTCTTGATTCTCTTCTGCCATCTATGTTTCCTGGTTGGCTACCATATAAAGCAACATTGTCGTATGATCCTTCCATAAATGGAACCATTGCCAGTGTATGTCCCCATTACTAGGCTAAACTGAAATCCCACAGAAACTATGAGTCAAAACAATGCTTTCATCTTCAAAGTTGTGTGTGCTTTGTACCTCATGTTAAAGCAGTGGGTAAAGCAATAAAGGATGCAGCATATCAGTGAAGGGTAATTCCTTCCCCAATCATGACAGTCTAAGTTTGGGAGAGAGGGACCAGTGCAAAGCTGATTCTACCTTCATGGGTAGATGATACCCTAAGATCCAGACTTCTGGCATTCTTGGAATGGGAAAAACTTCAGGGTGGGAGATAACAAAGCCCCCATGTAACAGAGTCCAGTGGTATACTAGGTGGCAATAACCCTGGACCCTAAAACTACCATCCATGCTTAACCCATGAAAATAGAGTGTAGTTCTCTGTGTTGATGACATATCTGGTTTCCATGACAAATTAGCTGACAGAAGCAGCAATGAGGAAGAACTCATTTGGTTTTGTGGCTTCAAAGCAAAGCAGCCCATCATGGCGGAAAAGCAGACTGGTGGGTCACATTGCATCAGTAGTGAGGAAGCAGAGAGAGATGGATGCTGGTGCTCAGCTCCCTTTGCCTTTTCATTTAGCCTGGTTCCCCAGTCCATGGAACAGTGCTGCTTACATTCAGGGTGTCTTCCCTTCTCACATACTTCTCTATGGAAACAACTTCGGAGACATACCCAGAAGGGCGTCTTTTAGGTTATTCTAAATCCAGTCAAGCTGATAATGGAAGTAAATCATAAGAGCTCCCAAATTCTCTTCAGATTCAATGCTAGTTGTCTCCGTGCATTTGCAGTGATTAACGAGTTTATGATAAATTCATTATGGGAATTCAAAAGATACAGAAAAAAATGTAATCTTGAAAGTAAATTTGAACAACTTACTACAATGTATAATTTCAAAAGATAGTATGGTATTGGTTTTATGGTATGCATAAACATTGATACAAAAGAATTGACAGCCTACAGATAAAGTTATAGCTATAAGTTTTCATAAAGGTACCAAACTACTCAATGAGAAAAAATAGTTTGTTAGAAGCTATTTTTATTTCATATGCATGAGTGTTTTGCTTGCATATATGTATATGCATTGCATGCATGCCTGATGCCTGTGAAAATAAGAAGACACTGGATTCCTCTGAAACCTAAGAACTATTGATAGCTGGAAACTGCTGTGCCTTCTTCAACCTGAGCCTTAGTCTCGTTCAAGAAGAGCAGGTCCTTTTAACCACTGGGCCATCTCTCTAGCCCCAGCAGTCTTTTAGAACAAATAGTGTCAAGATATTTGTGTAAAAGAATGTAATTATATACCTATCTTATACCATAAGTATTTTCAAAATGAATCATTAATCTAAACATAAGAGTGAAAATTGTATAATAATTATTAGAAAACAGAGGAGTAAATCATGTGACCTTGGCTCTGCAACAATCTTAGATATAACACCAAAGATCACAGTAACAAAAGAGTAGATAAATCAGACTTTATCAAAAAATGTATAATTATGATCCAAAAGGTATCAGCTATACATAAAAATACAAATGAATAATTCAATCCCAGTATATTTGTACAATACTATTTCACAATAGAAAAGAATAGTGTACAGATGTATGAATGACCCCTGAAATCATTGTGACAACCTAAAGAACACACACATAAAAGCTACATATATATGATTCCATTTATATGAAATATCCAAAAGGAGCAAATTCATAGAGACAGAAAGCAGTTTATGATTTTCAGCGTTCCTAGGAGAGAGTATTAAGTACATATTAAGTATAGGGTTTTACTTGCGGTGTCAAAATGTTGATTGAAGAGGGATGCCTAACTCTGAATATACAAAAGTCATTGGAGTTCTCACCTTACATTGGCAAATATTTGCTATGAATATTATACCTCAGTAAAACTGATTAAAAGTATAATATCTTCAAATAATTGTACTTCTAAAATATTGAATGATTTGTACCACTTGTACATCTAAAAGTGGATAGTAGTACATTTTCTAGTCATTAAAAAAAACCTTGTCAGTTTCTGCCTTTTTCTCAATTTAGTTTAAACTCATTTATACATAATAGTTTCATATTCTCCAGCTTCTTCTATTGTATTAGCTGTGCCAGGAGGCTTGGATTACTGATTGATAGGTATCTGTGTGCCTATCTAAATGAGCTTAGTCACTCCAGTTCCTTTACACACAAGACTGCACAGCTCTGGAAGACAGGGCAAAGTCGGAGCCACCCAAATTCTAATGTAAAATAAGACAGTAGTCATTATTCAAACCAATTGACACAGCTGGCTTCTTTAGCTCACTGAAAGTTCCTTGAGCATATTACTATATCGGACTTGGGGAAAAAATCTCATCGTGTGGGCAATTTTTTGTATGCAGTCTAACTGTTGATCATTTTCTGAAATACGGAGACAATGTTCTGGACATTCTCCACTATTCTCTAAGCCCCTCAATTACATACTGATATGTGATTAATTATATCACCTAGCAATGAATAAAAGAATATATGTATTCAAAGCTCAAGAATATCTGATGCCTTTTCATCTGAAGCCTGTCTCTTAGGTTATTAATAAATTGAACTACAAAAAGAAGAGTTACCACTTAAGACCACACCTTAAAGTTGTATTATTTTATTCCAATTTCCAGATGAAGAAATAAGACACACACACACACACACACACACACACACACACATGCACACACACAGGGGTGATGGCTGGCGCAGCAGGTATAATGTAAGCAATATGGATTTGAATTCTATATCTTTCTTGTTTGAACACTCGTCTTCTATCCACTATGATATTATCCTCTTAATAGACTGGAGTTCATTTCATAATATGAAAACTAACTACGAATTGCCACTAATAATTTACAGGTAGTAAAACATAATAGCATAACTATTTTATTGTTGTAGGGTATGATCATACTGGAAAAGGAACCCCTTTCATAACTCTAGTTAGAATGCCAGAAAAATAAAATATCCACATGCTATCTCCAAGATAATCATCAAAGTTCAGGGATGGCTGGCTCTCCCTATTGCAAGGATGAAATTCACTTTTTAATTTAATGTGCATATGCTGGAAGGTTGTTGATCTTCTCGGGGGGGGTGTGTGTGTGACGCTTTTAGCTACAGTTTTACACAATGGGAATTTACTGCGACCTCACATTGAACCCCCTTTTCCTTTAATTTTGTTGTTTCTTTGACTTCTCATAAATTATGAATTGTTTATTCTCATCAGTATTCTTACAGATGAGTTATTTCAACAAAGGAAGAGGCTAGAAAGTAAAACAAAGCAGAAAAGAGATTAAAGGAAGTGGGTTAAGGAAAATAGAGAGTATATGACCAAAATAGATTAAGAACATGCACGAAATGTCACAATGAAACTGATTATTATGTATTATTAAAGATGCCAATAAAATCATCTTTAAAATGCAACTTGATAAACTTCGATGGCTGCATTTGCTGGTTCTTTGTAGTTGAACCAATGAGAATGAATTGAAAATAACCTCAGCATTATTGTTGTACCAAATAGTTTTGAACAATACTAATTAAATCATGATATTGTGGAAGAATCTTCCTAGAAATGCATATTGTTTGGGGGTCGTTATTGTATATCACTGATATGATGGAATAGTTAAAAGAAGAAATACCAGAATACCCAAATCAAAACTGTATGCCCTTCACTTACTCAGCCTGCTTGCTAGAAAGACAGTCTTTCTGCCCTCTAGTGGTAAGGTAATGTAATTTGACTATTTTCGTCACAAAAGAGCAGAGCCTAAAGTTCTGTTTTCTGACCTGGGAATTTATTGTTTGACTCCTTGGATTGTTTTCTATAAGAATCTTCCAACAATGCTCTTTTTTAATCTTTTTATGACTTTATCTGAATAATTTCTATAAAGGGGTATCTGGTGCTCATTTATTTATCATATGTATATTGTGTGTCTGGCACTAAAAATGTACCTCATGTGTAATTTTAAGTGGGGCACATTATAAGAATGTATTGAGTTTCCATGTGGGGAATGCCATTACTTCCATCTATTGAACATTTTTTATGTATAATGTTCTTATATTTATTTTAAATACTTAATTTTATTAAATTTTCATAACACCATAAGGAATATATATTATTTGTCCAACTAAAATTTCAGTAAAATAAGGCAGCTAGAGATTCAATCAGTAAACAGAGGTGTGAATCCAAGGATAATAGTGCTACAGATTACAATTTCTCATATTGAATCAAACATAAAACAAAACCACTGGAACATTGGCTTAAACTGTCATTCAAACATGTCTAAAATTTTTTATAGCTTTGTGATAAATATATTAGTAATATTAGTCTTTTTATATTGAAATTTAGTAATCATAATATGAAGGACATTAAATTCCTTGCTTTTTGGTTCCCACCAAAGACCCAGAAAATATGAATTATTCTTTTCTTTCACTGATGGTAAATATTTGCTACCAATCTAATACATTTTTTCTCTTTAATGCATTTGGCGTCTAAATAACTCCAGCTGAAAGTTCAGAGAAACTAAATATGTATTGTATCTCAGATTTTAGTCTTATAACCTTCTTAAGCATTTGGATATCTTACACACATTTCCTATTCATTTTTAAAATCCCACATTTTACTCATCTAACACTCAATTTTTCCATTTCCTCTGAAATAAAGTTTTTAATGGATGAATCCCAATGGTACTAAATATAGCACCCTGAAAGGTCCATCATCTGAACTGCTTAATACTTCATCAATGTGCAGTTATTTTTAAGCCCGTTACTTGTTATTCCGCATGCCTCCCACTTCCTTTCACATTAATGAGCTAAGACATTATCATGTAGGGTTGTCATTTACTGGTTGATTTGGAAGGGTGTGTGAGAGAGCAGGAAAGAGAAAAGCCGAGGCAGAGGTTGTTTTTTTTTTTTTTTTTTTTTTTTTTTTTTTTTTTTTNTTTTTTTTTTTTTTTTTTTTTTTTTTTTTTTTTTTTTTTTTTTTTTTTTTTTACAAGCTCTGCCTTCTCTTCACGAAACCAATGAAGCTCCTGATGCTGGAATAAAAATACAGGAACGGTCTCCAGGAAACCCAGTCACCAGTTAAGCGACATCACTGCATAGTTTTCATGAGAAGGTTCTGAAGCTTCTTTTTCTAGCACATGAAAGAACCCCGTTGGCCTTCTTCTCTGTGATCAACCTAGGAGTTGTATAATTCTAAAGCAATTACACGTCAAGTTCTTTCCAGCAGGCTTACCTCTTCTGCCGTGACCTATTTTCTCTGCTTTTGTAGGTCAATACTTAACCTATCAAATGGAGTCATTCTGACCCCTTGCCTGCCATGGAAGGAAGAATGGGTGTTTTATGCACTTCTCCTCCATCCCTATGGCACCAGACATTTAAAGAAGACAGAGCATACCTAACTGCAGATTAATCAGAAAATTGGTGCCTACAGAAGAAGTATTTTTATCCCATTCTCTACAAGATACAGAAACAGAAAAACTATATTTTCGCACTAATGTCAGTACATGTTTATAAGCTGTGATCAAAACAACCTATCAAAAATTCTCTGAATTTGTGTTTGTGACCAACATGCTTTCTGAAAAAGCTTGTTTTAGTAGATGATGTGGCAAGAATTAAAGGGACTATCTGTATGGGTGTTAAAGAAATATCAAGGAAGTTTTTAGGAGACAAAAGTTTTAGTATATAGATTAAAAGAAAAAATATTAAGGAATAATCAAGAAAATACAGAATTTATAACAGGCCAGTGAGAGAGGTAGCAATACTTCCCTCTATATCAACTCCCCATATCTTGTAGTTGAAAAACAGAGATATATTGTCCATAATGTTTCCTGTGTACTTCCATCACTAGATATTGGTAATTGCATGATAATTGCAAACAACAATTAGGGAGGATTTTTTAAAAGCTAATAAGGTTTCTAATCAAAATAGACAGTTGGTTTGCCTTCCTATTAGAAGCAGTCATACTACAGGACAAGGCATCTAAGGCAATAGTTTTCAGACTTTGGACAACAGAGAGGTTTCTGTTTGAAGGCAACTCCCTAAACACAATACAGAGACTGGAAAGTAAACACAGTGAATTCAAGCACAAGATAAACTACAATGAATGTTCAAGGAAGCGGAAATGGCTGGGACCTGAACAGAACAAAACTGAAAAGGAAGGAGCTGAACAGATGGAAGCTTTGGGATCTGACAAAGGTTGTTGCATGACTTCATGAATAGTCTGCAGGCACTGAGGGTTGGGGGGTATACAGGGTATATGTTCTAGACAGAAGCAGTGATGGGCTTGTCAGCTGCTGTGGTCAACCAGCGCTAACAAACATGGACCATTTGATCTAGCCAGAGTATATTTCTCCCTAACTCTTCTGTATCATCCTTAGTATCGGAGATACCAGAAAGGCTTTCCCCAAAGAGTAAGAACTACAGTGAGGCTGACTCTAGATACATCCGCAATAAAGAAGAAAAAAGGCACGGTTTACATTTAAAACTTTTCACTGGACATATTCATTGTATAACGTACTGTGTTACTTAAGAACACTGTCCTACATGGATATGCTGGAAGTCAAGCATAGGCTTCCCGTGCTACCTTCCCTTCCTCTTCCCTTCCCTCCCTCTCCTGTTAATTCCTCTTTGTTCTATTAGACAGCCCCACTGCCACTTGTATGCCATATATACATACTTGAGTTTATGTGTCTATAAAATCTAAGAATCACAAATGAGAGAAAATAAATCATAGCTTTCTTTATGAGCTTAGATGCATAGTTTGGTAAAGGTCTAGTTTGTTTAATATGATTGTCTCCAGTTGCATCCATTTCCCTACAAATGACACAACTGCATTCTTTTGGGGGGATATTAAACTTGAAACTCAAGGCCCAGAAATTTGTAGAAACTTGGAAATACTGTGCTATTTTGAGAGTGGTCACTTACCAACATATGATGCCACAAGAGAATAGACAAATACTTAAAATTAAACACGTTTCAAATTTAATGTGATTAAAATGTGCCACAAACAGTATCCAGTCCAGAAGTAAGTGAGAAGACATACAAAGAAATAAGAAAATGTGATAAATAGTCAAAGGTTAAAAAAAGTCAATAAAAATTGATCCACTGATGATTCATATTTTGGATGTAGCAGATAAAAAGATTAAATGAACTACTATAAAAACAGAAGGGGCTATTGGGAGAGTAAGAAAATTGCAAAGTGATGATGAAAATTTCCCAAAAATGATAGAAATTATTGACTTATGACTGCAATTTGCTAAAAAAATAAAAACTCAAGCCAAAACTTAAAGTAAGTTAAACTAGGTCATGTTAATAATCCCATTGTGGGACTGAAAATAAAGACAAAATATTGAAGACAACTACACTACCAAACAAGATCATACTCATGAAACAAATGTTAAGAATGGATGCTGGCTTTTCATCAGACAGAGTATAGTACAGAAAATTGTGATATTTTAATGAAAAGAAAGACTCCCAGTCTGTATATATCCCACAAAAATATTTTTTCAAGACAAATGATAAAAGTTATCTTCCAAATAAATGAAACTGACACCGTTATTAACAGAATTGAAATAAAATAAAGGCTAAAGTACTCTCAAGACAATAGAAGGAAATTATGTTTGTTATATGGCAAACAAGATCTACAAAAAGAAGTTCAAAAAGAATGAGTAAATGGATATATAAGACACTACATTGTAGTTTATATTCATGAAATTAACAGACAATTTAGTAAAAATAACAAAGCTGTTAAATGTGTGTGGGAGATATAAATATTCCCACAATGACACAGATGATAAGAGGTGAACTGTGGAGAATACTATGGAGCGGAGAGTGAGGTGTATCATGCACTAAGTGGGAAATATGAAGCAGTATTATGAAGAGGCAGGTATGGAGAGATGCAATGTTGACTAGAAATGAACTTTCAAATTAAGGTTGCAGTTTGCTATTTCTAGAGCAAGCATACAAAAGAATAATAATCTTGTTTTCAAAAAGTTAAAAAATATGCTTCTCAAAAGACACAACTAGAAAAAAATAAGCAGAGAAGCCATATATTAGAAAATATCAAATTGTATACATCTGGCTATAAACTTCTCTTCATAATACCCAAGCAAGTTCTGCAGCTGAGAAAACAAATAATCCAATTAATAATGGGCAAGTATTTGAGCGCACATTTTATTAAGGTCAAATAAGCTGTTGAAAATACTCTAAGCATTATATGTCACCCGGAAGAAGCAAATCAGGAATATATGCTTTTGGGATGCCACTTCTTACTCAATAAATTGGCAAATTGCAAGCTAATTATTAACAATGACATATATTGTACTGTATCACACTTATACACTGCACAGCAAAAACATGGGACAGTTTGTTATAATCATATGAATTTGGATGTTTTCAGTAGTTTGTTCCTAAGAATAAATCTGAAGGAAATAAATTGTACATCCACACAATAATTTTTTATATGAATGTTTATAACAGTTTTGTACTTGGAAGCTGAATGTCTGTCAGAGAGTGAATGAATGAATTAGTTGCACAATTTTATGATATAATGTTATTATATATGATATAATATTATTTGGTGATAAGAAGCAACATAAGCAATATAGTAGTATGTCCTAATTTTATGCTCTTTAAAACTCAAAACCTAATATACATTTGGTAGAAAGTAGTCACGTGTGGTGGCACATGCCTTTAATCCCAGCACTGAAGAGCCCTTTGCAGGCTGATCTCTGTGAGTCTGAAGCCAGTCTGATCTGCAGAGAAAGTTCCAGGACAACAAGGGCTACATAGTGAAACACTGTCTTGAAATAAAAACAAGAGGAATGAAAGAAGAAAGGGAGGGTGGGAGGGAGGGAAGGAAGGAGGAAGGAAAAGAAACTAGTACTTAGATAATAGGGCTGAGCTCGGTAATTGACAGAAAAGTGCATAAGGGAAATGGAGTAACTAGACTTTTGCCTTCTATGCAGTAATACACTTGTCTAGACTTATCAAACCACACATTTATGATTCCAAATGAATTACACATGGACAAGTATAACAGAAAAGTTTCTGTGTAAGTGTTAGGTGATTGCAGAAGAGGAAAGAAAATAGGGGGAAAAAACAAACCATGGTAAATATTGTGGCTACTCTTTTCCCTATATTGAATGTCACAGACATGGCAGAGAAAGCAGGAACTTGTGGTACATAGAAAAGGTCAAAGACTCTCTTTTAAAATAAATCCTTGAAAGAATTCACAATGTAGATGAGAAATAGTGATCATCAAACATGGATACAAGAATGTCATGCCCATGGTGCAAGTAGCTAGATTATATATCTCCCATGGCTAAGCACCAAAATGTGAGGAGAAAACAAGGGGCCACAAACTATGAGTGTATATCTGAGACAGACAGATAGAAGAACCATTATAATCCAGTAAAAAGAAAGGCAGATTAAAATGTGGGGAATGAATAGCTTGGGAGAAAATTCTCTCTGTGCTTCTGTTTTATAGCCTCATTTTTACTTTAGTTTTGGTTTTGAAATGACATTGTGGAGCACTGACAAATTAGTATCCTGAACAAAGTCTGGGAGCCCAGTTCCTAGTTGAAGTGAATGCTGTCTTTGGACTTCCTAAGCTTCTGTTTCTGATTTATTCTTCAACTAGGCATTGGTATAGACTCATCTTTGAGTCTCTAAACATTTTGTGTGTGTGTGTGTGAACAGCCTATCAATGGTTCTTTCTTACTCATCCACATCAGCATTGCTCAAGTGCTTAGACGATGACGATAGCCCCGCAATAAGGACCACTTCCTAACTGCACCAGTGTTTTACCCCAATCTTCCAAGATGCTACAATAAGGACCAGTTTCACAGTCATGTGATTAGAACAGTTGCGAAAGCTCACACACTTGGAAAGGCTTGGCATTTCAAGCTTGAGATGTTTCGTTCATTTTGTCTTCAAAATTGTGACACTTTCAATGTCAGAAGGAGCAGGTGGCATGCAATGAAGTCTGTGAATCTTGGCCCCTATGCAGTCTTTTTTTTTTTTCCATATAATAGTAAAGGTTTATTTGAAGCATTTGCTTTACCGATAAGAAAGTGTTTGTTTACATATTCAGTTGATTTTTTTTCCTTGATAATCTTCTTTAAATGTACTACTTGTTTATTTATAGCTAAATGTCTAATTGCGTATACGTCCTATCTTTAATATTTCTACGTGTTGAATCACTGGAGATCCTACAGACTTTTTTTTTTCTTATTGAAAATAAGAAAAAAAAGTTTCCGCCTCCTCCCAGCCTCCCATTTCCCTCCCCCTCCCCCCAATCTTCTCCCCCTCCCCCCTCTTAAATTGTGTCAGGTTACCAGGAGAGACTCTTAGTCATTAATCCTCTTATCAATCAACATCCCTGCTGTTCCTTTTCTTCCCTTGTGTTGATGCTCTGTACCAGGCAAGAGTCATGTTGAAATATGGAGAACTGAATTCTGGTGAAAATACCCATGACATCTCATGGTAGGGCATGGTAGCAGCCATTCACAACCTTTCAGCACCATAAAATATCTCAACATTAGCCGGCATCTTGGTGAAAGGGATTCTCTTGCTTGCCCACTCCAATACTAAGTACCACACACATTCTAGTTCAGAGATTTTTAAATCTTTGGGAGTTATTTGCATGCCTTGGGTGTATAAGATGTACATTACCAGGATCCTTCATTCTTAAGTGTCCATTGCATAGGACAAATGGATAATGGTAAAAATGACATGACAGAACATGGGTCTAAAAACATGTGTCTAGGATGAGACTTATGCAATTACCTTGCTAGTGTCCTGGGGTCAAAGAGCAGACCTCAGATAGTTTCAGGTTCTCATTCTTTCAATTTCCCCAAATCTGGATTGTACTTTTTTAAATTCATTTTTCCAACTATAGGCATATTCCTGGGATAATTCAGAAACTATTAATTTTATAACTTCAGTGATTTTGTATAAAAGTTAAAGTATTTGAGAGTCATATCAAGTTGGGAGACCATAAAAGAAAGAAAAACTTATATGTATTTTTAATAACACATTTTCAGCTCTGAGTCATTTTATTTTGGTTTTTTTTTTTTTTTTTTTTTTTTTTTT